>NC_137975.1:57279280-57781780 GCF_963924665.1 Micromys minutus | reverse complement strand
CCGGGACCTGAGCCGGGACCTGAGCCGGGACCTACCCCGGAGCGCAGGCCGCTGGGCGGGGCCTGACTGCTACCATGGCCACCGCTGGGAGTTGTAGTTTCTGTATCTGCCACGTGCCACCTGAGCGTCCCTACTCCGCTGTCACCGCTGAAGGCTGCCTTGCAGAACAGAAGAGTGCAAAATGTGCGTCGGTGTTGACACGTGTGAATATATGTTTATTGAGAAGTCTTGTGTTTAGGAGAAAAGCTTAAATCCCCGAGTCCTTTGTAAAAGAGAACGTTCGTTTGCAAAGTGTTTAGTTCCTCAAATGTGTGCCCATGTGCAAAACGTGCATGGCTGCCAAAACTGCCTCCTGTGGTTTACACTGATACCGCTGAGCAATGTATTCAATCCCTTCAGGCCTTAAACGTTCAAGAAGAGCTTTTCCCTGAAGATGTTTATCAAAATGACCGATTCTTCCTTTTAAAAAAAATAAATAAATAAACCATAACTTTCAAACAGTTGATATTCATTGAAGAAAACCACGTTTCTTGGTGGTTTTAATCCAGTGTCTCTCTCACTAACCGGTGTAGCAGAAGGGAGCTGGAGCAACCTAGCAGAAAGGAGAAACCAGTCTTCTCAGGGGGTTCCAAGTGAACCAAAGAGTGACTTGGGAGATACTCTCATCTTCACCTGTCACGAGGCTCAAAGTGGAAATACCTTGTGACTTAAACATAAAAACGCCAGAATCACGGGGAATAGCACTGGAATTCGTCCTTTGAGGTAAGGATGTTTGGATGACGTGAAACCTTATCTGCAACTTGGACCACAGGTACTGTATTTAGGAGGCTTTGAATGCTATTATGTTGGGAACCCAAACTCCTAAGAAAACCTTGGAATAAAATTCCAAACCTTTTAGTAAAAGTAACTATATCTTTTCTGCCATATGTCTATCAAATTTTGGCTCTTGTAGTTTTGATTTGGTTTTGTTTGTTTTGTTTTGTGGTGGCTTGTTTTGGGGTTTTTGTTTGTTGGTTGGTTGGTTGGTTTTGGGGTTTTGTTGTTGTTGTTTGTAGGATGTATATGTGAGTGTATGTGATTGCATGTGTGTTTGCAGGCCAGAGGATACTGTCCTTGTAAGTCCTTTGGCTTCGTTTGAGACAGGGTCACCTGTTTACCCCTGCAAACTGCAGGCCTGTAAGCTTTCAGAGAGCCTTACTTCTCCATCTCCCATCTAGGTGCAGGAATGCTGGGATTGTGAATGACAGATTACACTGCCCAGCCTTGAGTTCTGAGGATCCAAGCTCAGGTCCTCTCAGATGACTCAACAAGCCCACTACCCACTGAGCTATCTCCCTGCTCTTTTGAGTTATCTCCCTGCTTCTTTTCAAGGTTCCTATTTTTAAAAAAAGATTTCTTAAAAGATTTATTTATTTTATGTATGTACACTGTCACTGCCTTCAGACACACCAGAAGAGGGCATCATACTCCATTACAGATGGTTGTGAGCTACTCTGTGGTTGCTGAGAATTGAACTCAGGACCTCTGGAAGAGCAGTCTGTGCTCTTAACCACCAGTCCAGGTTTCTGCATTTTTAAGCAGGTATAATAGGCTTCTATTCTCACACATTGGCAGTGGAATTCTGTATTCCTTCCTGTCAGTGTGATAATGTCTGGATGTTTGTATTTTCTTCAGTGTTTCTTCCCTGACATGTATTCTGCAAATCTGAATATAGTTCAACATGGAACATATATGAATATATATACATGTATAGTGTACATGTGTTATATAAATGTTGGCTACATGTTTCTTAAGCAATCATTTGCTTATTACTTGTTTGTAGTGTTTTTCCTTTATTGTGATGCTTGACTTTAGTATATATTGCAGAAACCCCCTTTTAAAAAATGTTTACTTATTCAAAAGTACATTCTCTAAAATTAGCTCCTTGTCTTAGTTAGGGTTTTACTGCTGAGAACAGACACCATGACCAAGGCAACTCTTATAAAGACGACATTTAATTGGGGCAGGCTCACAGGTTCAGAGGTTCAGTGCATTATCATCAAGGTGGGGGCTTGGCAGAGTTGAGGCAGGCATGGTGCAAGAGGAGTTGAGAGTTCAACATTTTGTTCTAAAGGCAAACAGAAGAAGACTAGCTTCTAAGTAGCTAGGATGAGGGTTTTAAAGCCCAAACCTACAGCAGCACACCTATTCCAAGGCCACACCTACTCCAACAAGACCACACCTCCAAGTAATGCCACTCCCTGTGCTAGGCAAACTCAAACCAACACATTCTTTTTTCTTCAATAGATAAAATGTGTATTCACAAAGGATACAAAAACTGGATATTATGCTGTTATGAGTTTTATTTGTTAAATCCTTTGAAGGACCGAATTGAAATTTGTTACACTATAAAAAAAGAAAATATAAGAGTTCTCGAAACTGAAAGGAAATTGTTCCCAAAATATTTACTAAATAGTAATCCATTCATCAGTGTTTGTGTTAATCTCCTTTAACTGCAATTATCTTTTTAACCTATTAAAGGACCTGTATGGTATTAATAAAAAAATTCTCATATTCATTTAGCAAAGTCATTTATTGAATAAGTTAGTGAATTTTTAGATTAACTACTTGCTAGGGTTTGAATATAAAGTATATCCCACATACTCATGTGCTGAAGCCCTGGTTCCAAGATGGTATTATTTGGAGAAGCGCTGGAAATCCAAAGAAATGCCCAACCCTTTCACACTGTAATACAACAATGTCATGTAGAGTTTATGCTCCAAAACTGTGAAATCAAGTCTCAAAAAATACACAATGTTTTATATAAATTAATTATTTTGTGGCAGGTCACATGAGTCCTTTGGCCTCATGTATCCCGAGGGCCATGGGTTGAACTTGCCTACAAGAGTTTGAGCTTAACTGGATACTTAAGTCACTTGAAACTGTCTTTGGGATCCATCTTGCCCTGGACTTTGCCACTTTCTGTCTCTTCACTTCCTGTCCACTATGACGTGAACAGTCTCCTCCTCCTTCTCTACACTATACCCTTGTGACCTTAATGCTTTGCCTTGGGCTCAAGGTAATGGAGCCAACAAGCCATGAATTGAAACCTCTGAAACCATGAGCCAAAACAAATCATTTCTCCATTAAAGTTGTCCTCTCAAGTATTGTCACAAATATAGAAAGCTAAAACAACACAGCACATCTAAGTTATTTTTTAATCCATGTGAATTTTCAAAATCATACCTCTGTGGTAAGACTTGGAAAATATGATAACAACTAATTAGAGAGTGCTCCATTCAAACACTCCCACACATCAGGATCTAGGGTTTGGTGTTTGGAGGGGTAGTTGGTGTTTTGTTCTTCTGCTGTGTGGCATTATATCACTGTGTTGTGCCAGGCCAGCCTCAAACATAACCCTCCTCCCTTATCTCACAAGTATAAAGGATTACTGACATGCCCTAGCCTGCCCAGAACTGAGTTGTCTTGAAGGGTTAGATTGTGTATTGAAATACAAAACTTACATTGAAACACAGAAACTGAAACAGTATGACCACATGGAATGTTGGAGAGAAGGTCCTAGAAATAGGTCAACTTACATGGAAGAACTTGTTCTTTGACAGAAAACATCTAACAAGGAAAGAAGAAAGAAGGATTCAATCAACAACTTCTGATGAACTCAATGCCATTCTATATTTAAAACGTTAAAAATTATCTCACGTCACAAAATTAGTTTCAGATGGGTTAAACCAGCTGTGAAATGCAAAAGAAAAATGTAATGATTAGAGAAGATTGTTGTGGCATCATAAGAATTTCTTGTAGAAGATACACAAATACAAAAGCAGAAGGGCAATTATTGGCCAATCTGACTATAAAATCAGAAGGTTTTGAAGAAAAAAAGATAGAAGTAAACAAGACAAGAACGTGAGAAGAGGCCTGGAGAGATGGTTCAGTGGTTAGGAACACTGCTCTTCTGTAGGTCCTGAGTTCAATCAATCCCCAGCAACCACACGGTGGCTCACAACCATCTGTAACAGGATCCGATGTCCTTTTTGGTGTGTCTGAAGACAGCTACAGTGTACTCATATACATAAAATAAATAAATCATTTTTAAAAAAAGAATGAGAGAATAACCTCAGAAAGAAGGCCCCTGCAGGCAAGAAGCCAGCAGCAGGCTGAGCCCTGCTGTAAGCTAGATTCTCTAGAACAGTGAGAAGAAGGAGGAGGAGAAACAGGAGGAGGAGGATGAGAAGGAGGAGGCAGAAGACAAAAGAGCAAGGGTGGACTGTTAATCAAAACACAGAAATGGAAAATCACAGAGAAAGAAATGATGTTCAGTTGGCCAATGAGACGCCATTTTATGCCTGTCTACTTGGCACCAATGTTAAAGTTTGACAATAGCAAGGACACAAAAATTAATTCTTATATATGACTAGAGGAAAGGAAAATGAGTATAACCACTTTGAGAAAGCTAAGTCAGATCCGTTCCCAGAGTAGCCTTCAAGATGCCATTCTGGATGAGCTTCCAGGATCCAGTTTTCCACTCTTAGCTTTAAGTTCTGCTGACTTCTTCCTGTCAGAAAGGGGAAAGAAGCTAGCATCTAATCGATATTTATTCAACAAATTCTTTCAAAGGGGCTACTCAGAATGGGAAAATTCTCAAGTCTAGTGTACTGGTAAATCCCTGCAGGTCACTGTAGACAGAACCATTCCTCGGGGGTAAAGGTAAGAAACGTGATTTTAAAAGAGAAGTTGCATTTCATTTCAACTGCCACGGTAGGTAATGGCAGGTGTTAGGCAAAAGAGACCACACTGTATCTTTTTAATGACCAGATAATTGTCTTATTGAACTTTTCTTCTGTAAATAGACATAGCCATCACTCAGGCATCAAATGTAAGATTGTAAGGTCTTCGAAATATGTTCAAAATTGTTCTACTAAGTTCAG
This sequence comes from Micromys minutus, assembly GCF_963924665.1. NCBI lineage: Eukaryota > Metazoa > Chordata > Mammalia > Rodentia > Muridae > Micromys > Micromys minutus. The sequence continues at coordinate 57,776,855 of NC_137975.1, read as the reverse complement.
GGGCTTCTTTTGCATTCAACAAAGTTGATGCTAAAAATGTTGTATGAGCCTGAAACACTCCAAACCTTTTAAAACTAATCTTATCTTTCTTTTCGTTGGTCATACATTTATGGAAGTGGTGAAAATCTTTTATGAAATTCCATGTTTTAACTTGTAGACTTCAATGATGTAGGAATCCTTGATCTAGTTCCGTGTGTCTCCCTCATTTTTTACCTTCGCTCTCTCCTTCCCTCCTTTCCTTCTTCTTTCCCTCTTCCTCTCCCTCCTCCCCCTCTCCATCCCTTTCCCTTCTTCCCCTCTTTCCCTCCTTCCCCTCTTTCCCTCCTGCCCTCCTCCTTCTTTCCTTTCCTAATTGCTTCTCTATTATAACTTTATAATAAATTCAGAAGTCAAGAAGTGCAAGTCAGCTTTGTCCTTCCATACGTTTTTTAGTTATATAAGAACCGTAGCAGTCACCTGAATTATAAGATCAGATTGCTTATTTTGACCAGCAGAAAAACAAAACAGTTGAGATTTTGTTCAAGAATTCATTTAACCTATAGGTCAGTGGGGAGGCACTGTCTTAAGAGTATATTCAATATTTTGAGTCAAAGAATGAGTGTCAAGGGTCATGCAGGAGGAAGAACTCATGGAATGCAACCCAGCTCAATCACTATGGGTGTGCCTCAGACAGGCCCATCAGGGGACTGACTACATGTCCTGAAAACTTCATGAAGACAATTGTGAAGTTTTTCTCTGCTTGTTGCTTTCACATCCCTCTTAATCTAAGACCTGTATGAAAATTCTAAGGGGGGCTTCTAGCCCCTCACTGGGCAGCATCTCTGGCACTCACAGAATAGTGCTTGATCTTTTTCGGGCATTGCTGCTGGAGCAGATTCAGTCACCACCCTAGAAAAGAACTTACAGATGTAGATTGTCAGCAATGACCACCACCCTTAGGAAGCATTTGGAAAAGTAAAATTGTTAGAGAAGCTAGGTTGAAATGTTTTTGCTACTGCTTCTAATGTAAAAAACCTTAGGAAACAATTTGAAGTTCAGAAACACTCTCTCTCTCTCTCTCTCTCTCTCTCTCTCTCTCTCTCTCTCTCTCTCTCTCTCTCTCATTAGTTGAGCTAGGGACTTTGTGAGGTTAAGGGACAAGGACACTAACTGTCCAACATTAGCTGCTGTGACTGTCACTGAGGCTTGACTGGTTATGACTGCTTTCTTATGCCCATTTTGCACTCAGCTTTCTGATATGATTTAACAAATTTTGCTGATGAATAGATGTGCATTCTGAGGGTTTAAAGTAGCAATGGTTGGTTGTTTTTTTATACAAAAAAAGTTCAGATTTGTGATTCTTCTTAGGTTTTTTTAATAAGATTACATTTTAAGAAAAAAATAATTTATCCTTCCTTAGTTACTGCAAATTGCTGTGCTGCCTGCCAATAAGAAAGAAAAACTGCTGAAGAAAATTCTACCTTGGTCACCCGCACTTTGTTCATCTATAGCAAGTTGCTTAGTTACGAATGTTTGTAGATTCTTGGGAATGATTTGTTTTCTTTACCTTTATTGTGCAATGTTTTTGCATATAAAGGTATTGGGGAACATACTGTCCTTTCATAGTCGTTCACTAGAAGAAAAATAGAATGTAACCACACTGTAATTCTGTACTACTTAGAAGATTTTGCTGGGATATTAAAGCTGTGGGAGAAAAATCAAGTTGTTGCTTTGCTTTATGCATCCATCAACCGTGTGTGTGTGTGTGTGTGTGTGTGTGTGTGTTTCTCTAATCTTTTTTACAAGTTCTAATACAATGTTGAAGAGAATTTTAGGGAACAGATTTAGTCTTGTTCTTGACCAGAATGGGAAGACATTCAGTGGTTTGCCAGTAACGTTAGAATGAGTGCTTTGGAGATATCGCTACTGCGCTTCTTAGTATCCCTAGTTTAGTTTGTTTTGTAAACTATGGAAGGATATATTTTGTCAAGCACATCTTTTTGACTTGGTTGTGATAACCATACTTCGTACTTTGGTATTGTGTTGCTATTGGTACTAAAATGCCCTTGCACTGAGACTGACATACCCTGTTGTGCTGTTTGGTCTTTTTAAATTTTTCTGAGATGCCTGCTACAAGGTGCAATGTTTTTTAGGAGTTCTTGCATCTTTATAAGAAATGTGGTTTGTAGTTTTCTTGTATTAATCTGTTTGCCTTGGTATCAGGTGTTAATGAACTCGTGATTTTTGAGAATTTTCTGCCATTTGTTCTGTAAAATGGGGGCATAAAGCATTGGTGTCACTTCAGTTCAACAGGGCAAACCCCAAATTCTACATCTTCATGTCTAATGTTGAAGGGCTCTTCAGATTTTAAGTCTTTTCAGCTTTGTTGACTGCAACCTCTCTCCAGGGCTGGTTCCAGAACCTGTCATCTTCTTTCCTCGGTGTGTATCCCATGAGTCTGGCATCTCCAACATCTTGGGATCTCTAACGCAATACAGGATGCAGCTTCCCAGCTTTTCACAATGGCTGCTCTGGAGTCCTGGTGAAAGGACACCTCTGACACAGGCCTGGCTGCAGCAGCTTTCCTTAGCTGCGAAGGAAATTCCATAACCCCTTTCTTGTATTTTTTGCCTATAAACCCAGAATCTCCTTCAAGTCCAGTCATCTCTCCATGAAGCTGCCAAGCTACTTGATGGGGCTTGAACTTGGCCCCTCCTTCAGTTTGATTTGCAGGAGCTTTCTGTTGTATATGGTTTCCATCACTGCTTAAGCTTCCCTTTGATCCTTTATGGGTTTCAGAGCTTGGCTGGGTGGGGTTTTGCCCTAAAGTCACCACTCCCTTTATTTCATTTATAATCAGGCTTTTCTTTAAACTTATGTCTCCTAGATCATCAGAGTTGGGCTCCAACCAACCATTTCCTGCTGCCCTTTTCTCCTTGAGGCACACATTTTGCACTTTTGTCCAGCTTGCAGCTTTTCATTATAGATCTACATAAGAATGTTGACTAAATACTTGACTAAGTCAGTACTAGGCTGTTGTTAATAGAAAAAATGAGCAGTCCATTCCCTGGAAGGACTGATTCTACACTATAGGTTAAGACTCTACCTGTGTACTTTACCTGTTACTTTCCAATCATGTGATAATACACATCAGCCTTATTTTTGCTACTGAGCTAATATTTTTGTTGATATGCTGCTTTATCTTGTTGTACTCACTTCTTGAACTCAACATGACTCAACAGGAGGCCTTAGTTTTTAAAAATTATGTGTCTGTTTTGCCTGCACATATGGCTGTACACCACTTGTGCGCCTGGTGTCCTTGGAAGTCAGAGTAGGGCATCAGATTCCTTGAAACTGGAGTTAGGGAAGGTTGTAAATCACCACATAAATGCTTGAAATAGAACCTCAGTCCTCTAGACCCCTCGTAAGCTTTCTTTTTCCTTGTACCAGAGGAGGATTTCAGATCCCACTACAGATGGTTGTGAGTAACCATGTGGTTGCTGGGATTTGAACTCAGAATCTTTGGAAGAGCTCTTAACTGCTGAGCCATTTCTCCAGCCTCTCTTTTCTCTTGTTTTCTTTCCTTTCTCTCTTTCTTTTTTCTTTTTCGGAAAGGGTTTGTGTAGCCCTGGCTGCCATGGAACTCACTCTGTATACCAGACTGGCCTCCAATTCACAGAGATTCACCTGCCTCTGCCTTGCAAGTGCTGGGATTCAAGCATGAACCAGCATACCCAGCTGATGGTTTTCTTTTTTAAAAACTATTTTGTTTACTTTTTGGAGATTAATATCATTATATAATTTCTTCCTTCCCTTTCCTCCATCCATCCCCTCCATGCTTCTCCTTGTTCTTTTTCAGATTCATTACCTGTTCTTTCATGAACATATTATATACATACACATACACACCACACACACAACCTTCCCTGTTTTTATATTACTTGTATGTTTTTAGGGATGACCATTTTTGATACTGGATAACCAGTTGGTGTGCCCTCTGCAGGGGAAAACTATGTCTGCTGATGTCAGTCCTCTTCCGTTGCATGTTATCCTTTCTATACAGGTTAGGCCTTCTTCTGGGATTTCGTCCTTTTGTGTTGGCCCTACAGTCTTTCCATCCCCTCTTCCACAATGCTCCCTGAATCTTAGGTGCTGGAGGTGTATTGTAGAGGTATCCATTGACACTGGGCTTCACAAATCTGTATTTTGATTGGTTGTGGTCTTCTGTAATGGTCTCTATGTTGCACAGAAAGTTTCCCTGATGTGGGATGAGGACTAAATATTCATCTATGAGTATACAGATAAATATTTAGAATGTAGTTAGAGACTGGGCTGTAAAGAGGTAGTTATTGTTCTTCAAGATTCTTGACACCACCAGCCCTGGGCAGTTGGGTAGGTAGGTGTTCAGTACCAGGCATATGACTACTATCTTATTGAGAAAGTCTTAAATCCAATTAGAGAAATATTGGTTACTACCAGTGCAGAGTCTGGCATGGCCTTGGTAGGGGTGGAATGACATGCCACTCAGGGTGAGTTTTGAGGTTTCATCAAGCCCTCCCCCCTCCACCAAAGATCATGACTTAGCTCTATTCTATTGATCCAGCATCTGCCTGCATGCCACCATGCTCCCTGACTTGATGATAATGGACCTATAAGCAAGATCTCAATTGTATAAATGTTTTATTTTATTAGTTGCTTCAGTATTGGTGTGTGATGGTTTGTACGTTTGTCTAAGAAAGTGGCATTATAAGAAGGTGAGGCCCTGTTGGAGTGGGTGTGGCCCTGTTGGAGTAGGTGTGTCACTGTGGGCACAGGCTTTAAGACCCTCATCCTAGCTGCTTGGAAGCCAGAATTATGCAAGTAGCCTTCAGATGAAGATGTAGAACTCTCAGTTCTACACCATGCTTGAGTGGATGCTGCCATGTTCCCTCCTTAATGGACTGAATCTCTGAACCTGTAAGCCAGACTAAATTAAATGCTGTCCTTATAAGAGTTACCTTGGTCCTGGTGTCTGTTCACAACAGTAAAACCCTAAGATATGGTATGTCTTCACATCAATAGAACAACAACTAAGAAAGGGTATTATGATTGTCTGTGTGTGGGGGGGGGGGGAGATGAGAGAGAGAGATTGTTCAGGTACATGCTTGGAAGTGTGTGGGTATATATGTGCAATGTGTTAAGAGATCACAGGCCAACCTTGGGTGTTATTTCTCCTGTCCAAAGTATTTGTTAAGACAGGGTCTCTCATTGGCCTTGGATTCACAAGTAGACTAGACAGGGATTGCCTGCTTCCCCTTCCTCGCCCCTGCCATTATAGACTGAGCCACTTTTCCCCCTTATGGGGATAGAACTCAGGTCCTCATGCTTGTGATAGGCATTTTCCTGAGTCTCCTTAGCCCTTAGATACTGTGAATACCTCCCCCTTCCCCTGCCTTTTCATAGTAGTCTTATTGAAGTCTTGAACACATTTTCACAGGTGGGGTGCTTTACACTTGTTTTCCTTTCTGCGCATCAAGCTCCATTTGGTCACTTTCCTCTTTAGATTTTTACTTCTAACATCCCCTTTTTTTAAAAAAAAATTTTGGTATTTTCCTTCTTCTGTTCAAGTCTCCCAACTCCAACTCCATTTACTAGCATTTAGTTCATTTTTACACCATGTTGTCTAAAACAACTGTGGTAGCTTATAATTTAATTCACCTCTACAATGAACACAGTTATGAGTAGGGTCCTTCTTTACCTTACTCATGACCAGAATCCCAGTTTTGTTTTTTGTTTTTCTTTTTTTAAGATTTATCTATTTTATTTACATGACCATACTGTAACTATCTTCAGACACACCAGAAGGGGGCATCGGATCCCATGACAGATGTTGACAGCCACCTGTGGTTGCTGGGAATTAAACTCCAGAAGGGCAGTCGGTGCGTTTAACCCCTGAGCCATCTCTCCAGGCCCAGGATCCCAGTTTTTAATATGGAATTTGCCATACCACGTATACTAGTCCATTGAATCACTGAATCTCATCTCATCGTAACAAAGTTTCAACACATGGCCTAAGGTCCTTGGTACTATTTAATGTCTGTCAGCGGTGCTTAATTCAAGTAAGGATAGACTTGAATTGTTAATTATGGTTACCTGAACACTCTTCATAGATAATAAACTTCAAGTTCGTCTAGGGAACTCCCACAATGAACTTAAGTTTTGTATGGATTTAACATACAGCAAAATTCAAACAGATGTACTAGTTGGGCTAGACCAACCTTCATCACCATAGTTACTGAAGATGACCTTCAATTAGCTAGTTGATTGTCTTTACTCCAGCCAACTTCGTTTTTATACTCCAGACGGGGCCTAGGCGCTTTTAAAGGCAAAAAAACTACATCCTGTATCCCACTCAGTAGCTGCAAGGGGAGGTTCAGACAAGCAAGCAGTTTGACAGAAACTAAGTTAGCTGTGACACCTTGGCCTCAAGTCCTAGAATAGTTGGGTAATTTTCCATCAAGGAAATAATTTCTAGTTAAACCTAAAATGGCCTCAGCAAGGACACAAAATGTCCTGACCCATTATAGCACCTGATACTGAAAAAGTCAGAAAGCGGCCATGGGTAACCCACAATACACTAGAGGAGGTTCCGGCTGAAGAACCTCACTTCCCGCACACGCCTTCTATATGCGGCCGCCTATATCTCGCGAGAAGCCAGGGAAGGCTTGGTCGTCCAATCCGGAGCAAGCTTTGCCTCGCCCCGAGCCTGCGCATAAATACAAAAGCAAGCGCAACGTGGACGCCCTGGCGGTCGCGCCTGCGCCTTGGCGTGCTCCCCGTGATTGGCCCCTGTGACGCGACCAGGGCGCTTTAGTTTTCACTTTCTGTCTTCTGAGCCCCCTCCCTTTCTCCTTGCCCACGAGGTTTCACTTCCGGTTGCTGGTGCCCAGGGGCTGGAAAGCGGACGCCTTCCCGTCGGCGGACTTGTTTCTGAAGCTGCTTCGCTCCAGTGAGGCTGAGTGAGGGACCGGAGCGTGCGCGCGCGGCCGGGACACCCTGGTTCGTGAGGCGAGGTCGGGAGACGCGGCAGGGCGAGGGGCCAGGAGGAGAAAGGGAGGCTGGAAAAGCATGGGAAGGACACTGAGCGGTGAGCTCAACTCCTCAGAGAAGGTGGCCGCGCCGGGGACAGGTAACGCTCCCTCAGGTGTCGGGGCGTCCCGGGTGAGGACCCCCGTGGGGAAGGAAGAGCGTGGCTCTCGGGGCGTATGTGGTGATTGAGGGCTGGTGGGCGGGCAGGGCGGCGCGGGGGGCCACTGGGCAGACGCCTCGGTCGCCCGGGACGCGGAGCCCCCACGGTCCTTCGCTCCGACTTGGAGAGGGTAAGGTGGAGGGCGTCAGAATGGGTGTCTGTCTGCACTCTGGGGCGGAAAGCCGTGCGCGTTTTGTTTGTGTCACCTGTCACAGGGCAGCCCCATCCCCAAGGGATGTGATCAGTTCTTCACTAAGCTTTCCCTTGATTGGTGTTGGCCTGGCTCCTCCTCCTGAGGGGTTTTGGGGAAACCCTCACTCAGGTCGGATTTCTAGATTCTGTAGCATCCAAGGCAACGCACGCGGTGGTTTACTTCCTTTATTACGTACCAATGGGCCTACCCATATGGAAGGGAGCAGCGGGCTGCAGCAACGTTGAAGGAATGTTGCAGTAGGCTGGCCCCGAAGTTGGTTAGAGGAGACCCACCAGGTACTTGGTAGATGTGGCTTAACTTTCAGAACTGAGTCTAGTTTGAACGTTCTCGGGTCTCAACCTCGGCTTAGCAATTTAACGCACCTTACTTTAAGCTACTCTTAGGTAAACTTAGAACGGGAAGTTAATGAAAATATTTCCTAAACCTGTATAATACAAACGATCTGCAGACTCACAGTGTTCCTCCTCTGGAGAGCAAAAGGAAGGCAGGGTGAATGTGTTCTAGAATCTGAGATTGTTGGAAATCCTACCGCAGAGGGTTAGGACAAACACATACGCCTGAGAGTGTAAGCGAATACTCCTGTGTTGGAAAACGGTTTGGTAAAGGATTGCTTCAAGTGCTACCAGTGTACATCAATACCTAGCAAGCCCAAGTTAGAAAAACTAAAAGGTAACGGAGTGTTTGTCAGTAATTACTGTTTTCAGGGAGATGATGTTTGAAGTGTGTTGCCAATTATTTTCCTACATTCTTAAATAAGAAAGATAAATGGCATCTCTTCTATTCCAAACATTTGCTTAAGTAAGTTGAAATTTGAAAATTGCCAGGTAACTTGCCTGGTACTATTTGTTACCTGTAGCATACCTGTTTAGCACAAATATATTGGACATGTTTATCCTCAGAGTCCTGTCAGCGGACTTTTTTTTTTTTTTAAGATTTTCTTATAACAGTTCTTCAGAGTTGTGTTTTTTCACCTGCAGCTGTTTAGGTGCTGATGAGAATTGTTTGTTATGATAATGCTAAGCAGTTTGTTAAATGCCCTGGGAAGATTTTACTTTTAAAATGTTACTCCCCTTATGTATGTTTTCATTACTCTTCTAGGCAGCGCTGGATGGTAACAGTGTTTTCTAGGCATCTTAACCCATCTAATAATTGAAAAAAATATTTAAATTTTAGCCTTTCCTAGTGAATAAAAAACATTTGGGACAATCTGATATCTTTGTTTATGATATTGGGTCTGAACACTATGCTTTGACCTATTTAACAGTTACCATACTGTTTTGAGATATGATAGCTTTATGATATACATTGGTACTTTCTTTGGGGGAGGGGCTAGGGAAAGCTCTGTATTCTTTGATTCTTTCAGATAAATCATCTCAATCTCTAGAAAACTACAATGGGATATTTGTTTTTTGCATTGTATAGCTTATTCATTGCATTTATAGATTTAAGAAAAGACATTGTTTTTATTTTTTTCCTTCTAAGAACATATTTTTATTGTGTGTGAAAATGTATTTACAAAAAAAAAGCAAGCAGGTTATTTCTGCATTGTTAATAAAGCATTACACGTACTTTAGGAATATAGTGTGTGTGTCTTTTCTAGAAGGAAAGTATTCCTTGAACTTTCTCCATGGCCTTTATTTCATTAACTAACGTATCTTGACCTGTTTTGAACTTAGAGAGTCATACTTTATATTCATATTTTGATTTATGTTACAGCATGTGTACACATTTTTTTAAATTGTAGCCCAGGCTACCCTTGAATTTGATATGTAGCAAAGGCTGGAATTGGACTCTTGATCCAATTACATCTTGGCTTAAATAATATTTTTGATGAAAAGTAGCTATTTACCTTCCAAAAATATTAGTGATAAGAGTACCATTGTATGACTTTGCAAATAGCCTCATGTCACCTTTATTTGTTCAAGCATTTCTGCACTTTGTTGTACAGATTATTTATGAAGTATGTGGCAAAATGGCCTGGTATTGGCTACATAAGTGGTTGGAAAAGGAGGGAGATTTTAATATTTTCTCATAGTTGTGTGGGTTTTTTTGTTTGTTTTCTTGGGGTTTTTTGGTATTCATCAATTTTGATAATAGTTTCCATTTACCAAGCTTGATTTCAGAGCGCTTTCATTCGTGTATTTGTCTTTTGGAAAATACCAGTTCCCTAAATTGCACAGATCTTCCAAATAATAACAAGTGTGTGTGTGTGTGTGTGTGTGTGTGTGTGTGTGTGTGTACACTATATATTTATATAAAATATATAACTTATATATTAGTACTAATAATACATTATTACATTATATTACATAGTAATATATATTATATATATCTTAAGGGTGTTATATTTGTTAAATTAGATTTTTCTCTTCTGTATTTTTTTTTTAGGACTTTCTCTTAGTATTTGTCAGAGTTAGTACAGGTGCCCTCTTATTTAAATGTCTTACTATTTTGCATCTTTTAATCTTAATTTAATTGACTATTTCTTATTACTGCCCAACTGGTTTTGGTTTAACTCTAATTTATCATCTGTATTAATCTTACCAATAAATATATTTATTTTTAAGTTTTTACTAAATAATTTTGATATAGCTAGATGGTATATACTTGTGTATTTTGTGTGTTCATGGTACTAAGAATTAAATCCAAAATTTTTAAAAAGACTTATTTATTTATTTATTTACTTACTTACTTACTTACTTACTGTAAGTACACTGTAGCTGTCTTCAGACACACCAGAAGAGAACATCAGATCTCATTACAGGTGATTGTGAGCCACCATGTGGATTCTGGGATTTGAACTCAGGACCTCTGGAAGTGCAGTCAGTGCTCTTAACCACTGAGTCATCTCTCTAGCCCATGAATCCAAATTTTAATACAAACCAAGCTACTCCTGAGCCATATCCTCAGCCCCGTACTTTTATATTTTAAAGGTGTAAATGCTCAGTATTAAAACATATGTCTAGTATGTGCGCCACCTTGGATTAATCCCCAGCACTAGTAATAAGTAAGAACATATATTAGAATATGTTTTCTTGAGACATTATTTCACTCATACTGCCCTTGTACCTATGGTTTCCCTGCCATGTTTCTCGAGTTTCTGGGAAAACCGCCATGCCTAGCTGGAATTTTTTTTTTTAAGACTTCATATTTATTTTTAAGTTATATGTATCTATGTGAGAGTTTGTGCACTTGAGGGCAGGTACCTGTAAAAGCCAGAAGAGGATGGATCTGGAGCTACACCCGACATGGATGCTAAGAACTGACTTGAGGCTTTTCAAGAGCAGTTATGTGTTCTTAACCACTGACCATCTCTCCACTAGCTGGATTTTATTTTAATTCTTAAAATGATATCTGTTTGTTTATGTATTTGTGTGTATGTAAATATGCATGAATAGTTGTGGAGTGTATGAGACAGGTGGTTGGGCCCATAAAAATGTTACTGTGTTAACGTGTAGATGAAAATGTGAATAAAAACGTAAATGTGTGTATGAATATGTATGTGTCTCTGCATATGTGTCTGTATAAAGAATTTTAATTCGTTCCCTTTCCTTCCTCTTAGGTTCACAAAGAGTTAATGAGCCAGGCCAGTGAAAGGAGCAGTAGCAATAGATCCTTTACCTAATCACTCAGCTGTTAGAAACAAGTATCAGTTAATCTAGAAGTCTGCAGTTTCTGGCCTCAGAGTAACTTAGAGTCAAGATAGGCATACGTTTTTACAGAAAGCACTAGACCAGGTCTTGACCCAACCTGCTGAAAATATCCTCTTCTTCTGTCTTTTGAAAATTAATTTCTGATTTAATTACTGCTTTTTTCATATGAAATGTACCTAGGGCATTCTTTCTGGTTTTAACATTTAATTGGAGAAATAAATCCCTTGCTAATTGTCAATAAATTATTGTTTGATGAAATACACACTAATATATAGCTACTTCCTTTTAGAAGAAGAAATATTTGACCAGCTCTTGATGTCTAATTCATTTGGTTATAGGACCTATTTCACTTCTGTGCTCAGGGCATTTGGAGTGGGGAGATATATACATACATACATACATACATACATACATACATACATACATACATACATACACACACACATACATACATACATATGAAAGAAAGCAGTTTAAAAGAATGATCATAGTTCTGCCCCTTGCTTTGTAAGATATAATTATTGAAAAAAATCAAAGATGGACTTTAAAATGTAGTTGTTCGGGGGGGGGGGGTCTTTTTTGAAAAAGATTTATTTTTTATATATATGAGTACACTGTAAGCTGTCTTCAGACACACCAGAAGAGGGCATCAGATCCCATTATAGATGGTTGTGAGTCACCATGTGGTTGTTGGTAATTGAACTTGGGATATGATGGAAGAGCAGTCAGTGCTCTTAACCACTGAGCCATCTCTCCAGCCCACTCTCCTTTTTTTAAAAGATATTTTCTGAGAAAAACCACTTGATATCTTTTTGGGAGGTACTTAACATACCAGTGAGTTGGTACAGTCATTTTACTGAAAATTAATAGTTTAATACTAAAGCATAAATTCATAAACCCAATTTGATAAGTTAGAACATTGATCATAGAGTTCATATGATGTCTTTAAAAAGTCACCATAAAGGACTGGAAGTGGGATTTGGCTCAGTTATAGAGCATTTACCTAGCACTTTGGATCTGCAGTATCACACTAGAGGGCGAGAGAATACATACAGCCACATTCATTCTAAAATAATTTTAACCAAACTTATATGATCTTGAACAATTTATTAACCTTTTGGGTATCATGTCAAAACAAAAAAATGTAAAATTATAAGTCTGATCAGAAACTTTGTAGATCAAATTTGGGGAATATTGAAAACAGTCTTCAGAAGTTAAATATTCCACTCAGAAAGCTTAAGACAGAAAGATCTCTGCAAGTTCAAGGTTACCTGGGGCTAAAGAATGAGAGGAACCCTGTATGAAAAATCAAGGATGGGGGCTAAGAAAGCTCAGTGGATAGCTCATTTGCTGTCAAACCTGATGGCCCTGAGTTTGATTCTTCGAACCTACATAGTGGAAGGAGAGAACCAACTCCTTCAGGTTGCCCTCTAACATAAATACCACAGCATGCTCTTCAACACATAAAAGCCGCACGAAAAATAGATGTAAGTTACATTTATTTTTAAAGTTGAATATTCAACCCAATCTAACCAACTTGCCGTCAGATGAGTAAGTCATAATATTTTAATTCAGAGGCTATAGTCTCCAATCCCTCCCTCTAAAAAGGCAACTGCCACTGGATAGATTGAAATATCTAAATCTATTTGCTGTTTTGAAATAGCACATAATTACACAATTCTGTATGAATTTAATTTGCTATTTCAAATTATCTTCTGTGGAGTCAAAACAGCATAATGGACTTCTTGGTCTACATATTCCTTCACATTTATAGTACTGATTTTTTTCATTTCTTTGATTTCTAATTTGAGTTCCTTTACTTTGTTTCTCTACAATAGAGACTATTAGTTTTGTTGAATGAATGAATTACTGATTTAGGGTAGAGAGTGATTTTATTGTATTTAAGTAAAGATGCAGTTATATGATCTCTGCTTTTTGTTCAAAAGATTTCTTTTTTGGAGACAAGATTATTCCTGGAAGTATGATTTCTGTGTTATTAACAGTTAAAGACTTGGGATAAAAGCATTTCGGTGTGTTGCTGCCTATAGAACAAATTAGTATTTTGCTGTGGAACAAGTTTCTGACCCATGGGCTCAGTGTAGCTAGAGTTGACTGTGAGTATAGCAAACACAAAGTCCATAAATGTAGTATAGTGGGGAGGATACTCGATGTAGTTGTTCAGGTATGAACTTTTTGTTTGCGTTTTTGGGTTTGTTTTTGTTTTTTGAGGCAGGGTTTTTCTCTGTGTAGTTCTCCCTGCCTGTTCTGGAACTCATTCTGTAAACCAGGCTAGCCTTGAACTTGTAAAGGATGATCCACCTTCCTCTACTTTCCCAAGTGATGCGATTAAGGGTATTCCCATAACCACCCAGCTTCTGAGGCATTGGCCAAAGCCAGGGTATATGTAGGACTGGGTGTGGACTTTACACATTGTTCAGATGCAAATTAGACACTTGGTAAACATTTGTTCACTTTTGTTACTGCCCACTTTTTCACTTTAGGATTTTTGACATTAACAGGAAACAGTATGTCAAGAATTGAAGATAGAAATAGATTATGATTTCTAGCTTTCTGTAGAGAAGATTGAGATGGGACTTAAATCAGAAAATTAAACTAAGTATTATAAGTTATTATTGAGTCTATTTATCTTATATATAATATATAGATAGATATATCTTATATATAAAATGAGAAATTTAGTAGTCTGTTCTCTAACCCAACTAGCTCCCAAATTGAGACAGAGACTATATTTTTGCTAAATAAGTTTTATAGCAATAACTGAGCAAGTATTAATCTATTCTAATCCTCTAAACTAATAGATCTTCTGAGCCAGCATCCCTGAGTTACTTGCATTTTAGTATGGCTCTGACTCTGCTTCATTCATTTTCTCATAGTAGCTACTGGTTCCTGCCTCGTGGCCAAATCTCTCTCTCCCCCCATCCTTGCTGGAATTGGAAGTCCAGTCCTATTCTCATCTCTACTCAGTCATTAGCTGCTTAGTGAGCTGTCTGTCTGTCTGTCTCTCCCTCCTTCCCTCCCTCTCTATCCTCTTTTTTCCCTCTCCTCTTCAAAGTAGAAAATAAATGAGGGAGCAGTGTTGATCCAACACTGAGATACGAGATACTTGGAATAAGCATGATAATGCCATGTACTGGTTATTGCAGCTAGATACTGGGGCAGAGAAATCAGTGTTTTGAGTAATACAAGGATAAAATAACTTGCCAAGTGTAAAGTAGAGTAAATTTCATTTATAATTTAGATGTGTAAAGCAAAACAATTTTAAGTTGCAATGTTCGTAGTTACAACTTATAAATTTTATTCTAAGTAATAAAAGATATATTACTATATTTGTATTTCAAATGTTGATAGTTTGTTTTTTGAGTTTGACATCAAACTGAAGGTCCTACTTCCTCTGCCAAGTGTATCGTGCCCAGCTTGAATTTGTGTTTTTGAATTGGATTTTTGGGCAGAGGTGTTAATGGGTTCTAGTGTTTTATCTGAATATGTCTGTGTGCCACATGTGTGTCTCACATCCAGAGACCAGAAGACAGAAGAGGTGTTCAGATACCCTGAAGTTACAGACAGTTGTGAGCTACCAAGTGGGTGCCAAGAAATAAGTCTGGACTCTCTAGAAGAAAACTGTTATGAGAAACAAAGACAGATTTACCTAAAAAATAATTAGAACTAACATAGAAAGACTGTAAAATAACAACAGAAAAGCCTGTGACTATTTAATCATCTGAATAGGAATAAAATGTACAATGGACTTAAAACTAATTTTTCTTTTAAGAAAGACTGTGACCTTTTATAGTTTGGCTTTGCTTATGATATCTTTGTTAATAGAAATGATAAAACTTTATGAAAATTTCCACATCATCAGTTAAAACATATTTGCTCTACATGAGCTTGTTTTGAGTCGTGAATACAACGACCAATTGTATATTACTTTATAGATTAAATAAATTTTATCTTTAAGATTTATAATTTTCATTTGAAGATTTATAATAAACATAGAATAACTATTTCATTTTAAGATTTATAATCAGAATAGATTTATTGTTGTGCAATCCAGCCAGATGTAGGTCTGAGAAAAGTGAATTTCTTCTCTACAAAATAAAACGAGGTTTAGTTAATTTTCTGAGATGACTATAATTAATAAGAGCTAGATTAATTAATGTTGAACAGGTCATAATTTTGAGTTAGAAGTTTAGACATAATTGAGTTTTGAATATAAAACAAGGTCTTTTTAAATGCCCAGGCTGATACTTTGGTAAGGATACTTTATGCCATCATAATGGCATAAGAATAGAGAACAGGTAAAGCTGAGCAAACATGGCAACTGTGGAATGTTAGCGTAAGAGAATATGAGGCTTTCAGCAAGTTGCAGTGGTACTGTGAGTAGAAAGGAGGCAGGAGGAAAAGAATGAAATAGAAGCCGATAAATTCAAGGCTGTAAATAGGTACTAATTTAAAAACATGATTAACATAAAAGTTTTATGCTTCAATTTTGTCGTTTGGAAAATAGATAACTTTGTAGAATTATAGCCAAAGAGCTTGTACCTAGTAATTTCTCAGTAAGTGAACAGATACTACTTTTCTGAATTAGAGAAATATTCAGCTCTCCTTCCTGCAGGCAATAAAAATAATTTAGGAAGGAACCCACCCAACCAAGGGTTGGGGCTATTAGTCGAAATCAAGATGCCACGTGTGGTCTTAGATATTCAGAATTGTGAAATTGTCACTAATTTAAATAGTCTAGTTGACTATTTCCCACTTTTTTTGATCTGCCTATTCTAGACATTTGTGTAAATAGGACTGTACAGTACAGGTTTGTCTTTATTCTGTGTACAAGTACTTTGCTTACACATATATTTGTATACTGTGTGTGCCTAGTGTCTGAGGAGGCCAGATCCTCTAGAGCAAGAGCTGGTCAGTTTCTAGCTATTATTTGGGTGCTGGGAATTAAACCCAGATCCTCTCAAAGAATAGCCAGTGTTTTTAATCATTGAGCCAGTCCCTGGTATTTTTTATTTAATATTTTTATTAATTTTTTGAGAATTTTATATAATATATTTTGATATTTATTCCTTTTAACTTAGATCCATCTTCTACTTCCCTGCCCCTTCTGAACTTTCTGTACTTTAAGTTACCCACCAAGTCTAATTTGTGCTGTACATACATACATACGTGTACACACACACACACACACACACACACACAGAGTGTGGCTACCCAGTGGAGTGTGGTGGACATATTAGGGCAACATCCTTAAAGAGAAAGATCCCTCCCCCACAAGCTATCATCTGTTAGTAGCTTCTCAGCAAGTAAAGGAGGCTTGTGGGCCCCTCTTCCTCACTTACTTGTTCTGTGACATTTTATCATATGTTAAAACTTGATTTTTTTTCTATTGTTAGGAATCAAAACTAAAGTCTTTATCACATTTGCCCACATTGGGCAAACATTTTGCTACTGAATTTTACGTTCATCACCAGTACTTGACTTTCAGTTTTTCATTTCATCCACCATGGAAATTAACTATTTACCATTCACTTATTAAGGCTTATGAATCATTTTATTACATGTTCTCCCCCTTGAAGACATATAGATCATTAATACTTTGGTTTAGAAACTCATCTTGATAATTTAATTTTATTTGTCTTATTTTCTTTTACAGTCACTACATAGTTATTCTGTGAAGTTTCATTAAAGATAGTTGGTCTGATCCTGTATGATCCTGTATTCCTTTGTGTTATGAAAACCTCAGAAAGGCTTACAAGCATGGCTATTTTTTATTTATTTTTATTTACTTATTTTTTAGTTTTAAAGTGCCTATGGGTGATTAAAGCCATTAATGGCTCTAAGATTATTTTTCTAAGAAGGATAAGTTTTATTTTGGTTACTGGTAAAAAAAAAAAAAAAAAAAAAAAAAAAAACCATACATCCCTATTAGGCTACTTTTAAAATAAACCTTATTGCTAATACTATTGCTATTTGAAGACTTCTGATGACTCTTATGTTTTGATTCTAGGGAAAACTCAAGTTTGTGTCTGAGAATTATACAGGTGACCAACTGACCTAGGCAATCTTATGGCTATGACTGCCATGTGGATGCAGCTATCTACAAAGTTTCTTGCAAAAGAAATTATTTTTGTGCCTTCAAACTAAATCACTGTGAGTAAATTATACCTAAAAAAAATATTTCTTAATCTAATGTCCTAAGTTTCAGATGTGGCTGAGGTTGGAATAAACTTAATTCCTATGCAGTTCCATAGTGCTAATAATACTTATTTTCCTTCTTACAGAATTACCTCGATGAACTTTCAGGCAACACTGTTATTAAATGACCCAGACAGACCTGTCCTTATATAATTGTTGCTTTTCAGTACAAGGAACCCAAAAGATGGCATCACCCACTTCTAAAAGCATGTGAGTAATGATAAACTAATAAATGCATACTTTATTTGGTTTGTTTCTCTTAATCTAATTTAAAAAACCTTTTGTTTCTTTCTAGACTTGAGCTCAATAAAAATGGTAAGAAATTTGTTAGCTCTTGTGGTTTTTGTTGTTTCAGTAAATGTTTCACAATGTGATCAGCTTCTTTGTCCTCCTTCTTAAAGCTCTCATCTCTCCATGGAAAGGACAGTTAACTATTCAGGGTTGTTTGCTGTGTGATATAACTCTTCGGTCTACTAATGGCTCCATAGATCCAGTACAGCTGTAAGTATTATGTTGCCTAAATTCTGATCCTTAGAGAGAAATGATACTTCCATGGCTATAGTTGAGGTGGGGTCTTGTTATTTAGCCCGGTTGGTTTGGAACTTAAGGGCCCAAGGGCTCACTTTAGCCTTCTGATTAACTGGGGACATTTGTATCTGTTACCATGCCTGACTAAAATTTTGTCGTAGGAATTTACTTTGTCTCTAAAACAATCAGATTTGTTCAGAGAGCAAATAATACAGCAAATTATAGCTACTCAGTTCTATTATTGACTCATTAAGATTTATAGTATCTGAAGTTCTAATAGTCGCATGATTTCCTTATTTGAAAAATACTAAAAGTAGCTGTTAAATCTGTTTGTAGTGTGGTGAGTTATGATAATGAAGTTTTTTTTTCCCCCCTGAGGAACTGTGAAGGACATCTTTAAGAAATCTTTTTGTTTGACCTATTCATACTTTTGTACTCAGCACCACTAAAGCATACAGTTCAGTTGACATTTGATAATTGGATTTCTGCCAGTTTGTCTTCCTTTGGCTATTTATAAGAACAGAAAGCAGAGATAGTATAGCTCATAATTAATAGTAAAGGAAGAATTTTGTGAAGAAATGCTTTTTTGCCATACAATGTAGTTACTAAACATAGGAAAAATGATGGCATATGATATTCAAATAAATGATAAAACAGGTGAAATTTTGGTTATTTGCATATTTTTCATTTTTCTACAAATTGCATATTAATCATGAATTTGAAAATGGCAGACTTTGCAGAAGAAAAAACTTGAAATCTTTTTTCTTAAGTTTTTTTGTTTGGTTTTGGTCTTTCAGTTTTTTGAGACAGGGTTTGTCTGTGTAGCCCTGGCTGTCCTGGAATTTGCTCTGCAGACCAGGGGTGGCCTCTGCCTCCTGGAGTGCTGGTATTAAAGGCTAAATCTCCATTACCCAACCTTTTTTCGTTTAAGTTTTTAAATGTACTTTTAATTGAAATAGAATTACATAAAATTATACCCTCATTTTCCTCTAGCCCCTCCCAGCTCTCTCCTCTCCTTTTTCTTGATTATTATTGTTACCTGTGTATACACACGTGTGTGTGTGTGTGTGTGTGTGTGTATGAATAGATGTTTTGTTTTTAAGCAAAATCTCAATCATTCTATTTTTTTTTACGAATGGAAATTCGGGAGCCAGATGCTGGGGTGAAAGCCTGCTAGCTCAGAGAGGTTGATCAAATCCTCAGCCAATGTCCCAGAGGGAATGCCCTCTCATATCTTCTCCAAAAACATCCTGAAAACTCATTGTCCCTCCCTTCTCTTTCCTGTGTGTCTCTATTCATCCTCTCAATACCCACTTACTCTCTTTCTTACTAATCATATGTTGACTTCCTGTCAACTAGTTGCTTGCTCTCTTGACTTAGGGTTGACTTCATTTAATCCTGTTTACAATAGTCAAGCCGAAAGCACTTGGATTAAAAGTGTTCACTAAGGCTGAAGCACACCACAACTAAACACTGGTTTTTCCAGTTAATAAATACCACAATTTTGGGGTTTACAATGTGATCTAATATCCAGCAACATATATGCAACTTGCTCAATCTGTTTTTATTAGTGGCTTTATGTTTTGGTTTTTGAAGGATCTTAGCAAAATTTGGATAAAGTATAAGATAAGTAATAGTAGTCTACAATTGTTAATTTCTTAATTTTTGGTAATTTGTTATGCAAGGAAATGTTGTTTTTGGGGGGGAAACCCCAAGTATTTGGGAGATGAAAAGGCATCAGATATGCCTCTCCAAAAACAAAACAAAACAAAGCATGTAGAAAGCAATATAATGAAGTGTAGGAATTTTTGTGCTATTTTTATAACTTTTACATAAGTCTGATACTATTTGAAAATAAATTATAAAGAAAAATACTTGAGATGATAGAATGAAGATCTGTGTATGACTCATTCTGTGTTAAGACCCAATATTGCAAAGAATCTCAACTTAATATAAGTTTTGAAATTTTTCAGTTTCAGAATACATAATTCTTTAACACATCTAGATATTTTGGCCATTCTAAAAATACATGTATTCAGAAAATGTGAACATGTTTGTGTACATCATGTGTGAGAATCTTTATTATTTATAAATATTATTATATAGTATTAATATAATAAAGTATTATATTTATAATCTAACCTGGAAATTACTGACTTGGAATAATTGTGTGTGTGTATGTGCAGGTGCGGGTAGAGGCCAAAAGAGGGAGCCATGAGCTCCCCAGTGTGTGTGTGGAGACCACGCTCAGGATTTCTGTAGGAGCAGCAGTACACACACTCCTAGCTGTTTCTCCAGCCCTTTAAGGACTTTTTTCTCAGTATGTTTGTTTGCATTTGCATTAGAAAGTGATAAGCTTATGTCAGTATTTACTACACTGCTCTATGAACTTTTGTTTTTTAGGCCCCAGGAACTGGATTTTAAGTATGTGATGGAAGTGTCTTCTCTGAAAGGAAGCCTACCAGAAGCTGCCTTTAGAAGACGGGACTACTTGGAGCAGAAAGGTCTGTCGAAGTGTGATGGCACACTACAAATCCTGGGCTTTCACTCTGTGGTCTGTACACTCACATACATGTCTAAAGTTCATCTTAAATACTTCTTAAAATGGTCTTTTGAGGAAGTTGTTAGAGTTACCATGTTGTCCACTCCTTGGAAGCCAGTTACAAAGTGGCAGATTCATCAAAGATGATGAAGACTTTACTTTAATACAGAATGCTTAGAGAATTGAACACAGATACTATAAAATAGCTCAAAGCTCAGATCCATTCCTCTCCTGCACCGCAGTTTTTATTGTTTTGAATTTATGTACTGTTAAGTTCACAACAAATATGAGACCATTTGGGAGACAGAAGCAGGTGGATGAATTGTTGAGTTCAAGACCCAGCCTGGTTTACATTGAAAGTTCCAGACCAACCAGGACAACATTGTGAGACCCTTTCTCAAAACAGAAATAACAAAAATAAAACAAAATATGAGAAATTTTGGGGTCATGTAATTCATAAAACACTGATATTTTTGTCTAGTATTTATTTTGTTAATTTTGTAGCAGTGTAAGAAAGAACATTTTTTGTTTTGAGGTAGGGTGTCATTGCATAATTCTGCCTGACTTGGAACTCACTATGTAGAGCAGGCTGGCCTTGAACGCAGAGATCTGCCTGCCTCTGCCTTTAAGTGTTGGGATTAAGGAACATTTTTAAAAGGATTTAAAAACTAAATATTGTGAAAATTGTTAAGTGAATTAAAAGTTCTGAGGCAAGGTGTGGTAGCATATGGCTTTAATCCCAACTGTGAGGAGACAGGCAGACAGGACTCTGAGTTCAAGGTCACCCTGTCTATATGGCTAGTTCCAGGCCAGCCAAGAATACATAATGAAACCTGTGTACATACGTATGGACATATGTACATGTATGCACATGTCCTGAAGAGAAAACAGTGGGTATGTAAATGACCAAAAGGTGATATGATTGTGGAATTTTTAAACTAAAATTTAAAATGTTCTATATTTCTGATTCCCTCTACAGTCTGTTGTGAAGATTTATGCTTTGATTTATATGAAGTTGAATTGTCAAACAAACAAGGAGAAAACATAGATAAGCTAATGGAATATGTTAAAAATAAGGAATTGGTAAGACTCACTAATTTCAAGTATAATTATTAATTTTTTCCTTAATCTAGGAAGTAGGTACCTGAGTGCTCACTGAGTTATTTAATCTACCAGTAGGGTTTTCACTGTTAATGTTAACTGACATAATATTGCAACTGGCATTTTCATTTTCTTTACATCTCAGCTTACCTTTGTGTCTCATTGGTTTATATTCCTGACTAAAAGAACAAGTTTCTTTTTTTCTCAGTCTTTGTTTCCTTAATACATTGATTAGATATCTCCTGTATTTGCATTAGTCACAATACCACTTCTGAGATGCTTCTTTTGAAAGCCACTTTAAATCATTATGCAGGGGTTTATACAAGTTGTTTCCTCTTTTTCATAATAGAAGAAATAAGACTTAGGAATAGCTACTGGTTTAAAGAATTCTGTTGGGGCTGGAGAGATGACTCAGTGGTTAGGAGCACTGACTGCTTCTCCAGAGGTTCTGAGTTCAATTCTTAGCAACCACATGGTGGCTCACAACCATCTATAATGGGATCCAGTGTCTTCTTACGGCATGTCTGAAGACAGCAACATTGTGCATATATGTGTGTGTGTGTGTGTGTATATGTATGTGTATATATATGCATATATATGTATGTGTATATACATACATACATGCATACATACATACATACATACATAGAGTAGAATAAATAATAAAAATATTTTTTTAAAAAAGGAAAAAAAGCTGTAATGTTAGCTAGGGTTCCTTGTGTGAAGATAGATGCTTCACCCAGAGTTTGAGTCTCCTTTTATGATAGTTTCTAAATATTACAAAGGAAATTATGCAGATGTTACATTAATGAAACAAGTCAGCTCTTGTTTGTTTCTATAGTAAATACGGCATAAGTAAAATAAAATAGACCAGGTATGCATGTGTTGTGTGGCACAGTGACCTGTCTTAATGGTAGTGGTGGTTAAAAGTATTCTGACTTGCAAATCACATTAATCTAAGCTGGCCTTAATCAGTGAGAGATTTTACAAGCTTGCTTCTCAGTCTAGGTAGTAAGGTGGGATTTCAGTGCTGTTGAAGACACCTTTTTTCCAGCTTTGTCCTTTCTTATGGCTTCCCGTCGGGGTTACGTGCTTCCTTTCCACTTGGATGGAAAGACAGAGCACCCCCGTCCATTGAGTTAGTTTCATTAGAACAGTTGGTATAATATGTGGAGTCCTCAGTAGCTGGAAGTGGCACAGGTGACACTGATAAGTGGATGAGAGTCCACCTTTTAAAGATGAGTCCTACTCCATCTATAGGAGTTGGGATTGAACTCTTCTTTCACTTAATTCATGTAATTACTCATTAACTATTTATTTTTTATGTTTAAGGCACTCATCAAATGCTTAAAAGATAGGGGCTTTTTCATTTTACTTACATCATCAGCCTTAACTCCAGAACCAGGTAAGGACAAGCTTTCTGGGAAGAAAACGTTTTAAAGTGTTTATTTTTGTTTCAAAAGATCAACAACCTACATTTCTTTTCTTCTGATTCTTACCTTACAGATCGTGGACATGAGCAGATGGGTCTACATGGCTTACATTTGTTCCGTGCACCTCAGCCAGCAGGTGAGGTCACAGTGGGACCCAGTCCACTCATCCTGTTGGGTTTGGGTACTTCCCAGTCCAGATCTTACTCGACAACTTAGCACAGAGCACTTGTTTTTCCCTAAACAACTGTCTGTCTTTAACGGTCCTAGCTGACCTCCTTTACTAAGCTCCAGACATGTGTCTCCACATACTGACATATCTAACATGGTATATCCAAAATTGAATCCATTTGTTAACAGTAGAACATACTTTTCCCACAGTGTCAAAAAGCTATGACTCGGGATTTCCATAGCTACTCTTGCTATCTAGACTAGGTCTTTGTGTTTAGACCATGTATTCCCAACATGGTATTTACCCTGAGGACAAACACGTGACTTTAGAGACAAAAATAATATTAATCATGTATTAGTGACTTTTCTTTTACTATGATAAAACACCATAACTAAGCAACATATAAAAAGAAGGGTCTAATTTGGGTCTACAGTTCCAGGAGCTAGGATCTATGATGGTAGAGTAGAGGCAGCAGGCATGGGGGCTGGAACTACAAGCCAAGAGAATATACTAGCACAGGGCTTTGAAACCTCAAAGTTTGCCCACAGTGACATACTTCATCCAGCAAGGCCACACCCTCAAACCTCCCAAACAACTGCCATTAATTGGGGGGCCAACATTGAGACATCTGAGCCTATGAAGGACATTCTTAGTACCTAAACAGCTACACAATGTCACAGCATGTGTGATGTTGCAATTAAAATACTTGTGGGATACAGATGTAACTCAGTTGGTAGAGTGCTAGTCTCATAAGCATAAAGCCCTGGATTTGATCCTGAGGACTACATCACCTGGGTTATAGGTATTTGCCACCACATCTAGGTGTGCTTGATAAACAAATATATTAGTGCACTTGGATTGGCTTTTGATTTGTGATGCTGGGATTATGAGTATGCAGTTTACCACTTGGCTATATCCCCAGCATCATACCTACCTTGGCTGCATTGTATATATCCTCAGAGCATATGTGTGCGGACATCTGAAAAAAAGTAAGCACTGAACAAATAAATTTAAAACAAAGCAATTTTTGTTTAAATTATTTTGTATGTGTTTAAGGATAATGCTAAAATTAGTATTTCTTTAAACATATAGCCAGCACAAAAATGTTTTAAGTTGATATTTTATAAGATTTATTTTACTATATATATATGAGAATGTTGTCTACATGTATGTATGTGTGCACCACATGCGTGCAGTGACCCTAAAGGCCAGAAAAAGATGTTGGGTCCCCAGAAACTGGAGTTTTGGGTAGTTTTGAGCTTCTTTGGATCCTGGGATCTGAGCTCAGACCCTCTAGAATAGCAGCTGCTGCTTTTAACTCATGATCCATCTCTACAGTCCCTTAAAGTTGATTTTTTAAAATATATGTATATTCTGGTGATCAAAGAAGAGAGTAGTACTTCCTGATATTTTGGAACAAATAAAACAACCAATTATACAAACAGATTGACAAAAGATAATCACATTTATTGTGTTACATATTTTTCTAGGGATAATTGATTTAGCAATCCCTAAAGTATTGTTTATAAACATTTCAAAGACGAGGAAACGGACTGGTTTGTGCAAAATTAACTTAATTCCAGGGTTGGCTCTCAACTACCATACCATGCTAATTTATTTTGTGTTAGTTTTTTTTTTTTTTTTTTTTTTTTTTTTTTTTTTTTTTTTAAGAGCTGCAGAAATGGTTCAGTGGGCAAGAGCACTTGCTGCTCGTCTAAATGATCCAAGTTTGGTTCCCAGAGCTCAAATTAGGTGGCTCAGCCTATAACTCTTCTCTCCAGAGGAGTTCAATACCAGCACTTGTACATATGTGTGTAATCATATACACAAAAAGTACCAAAATCTTAAAAGTTTTATTTATGGCTATATTCTTCTCTTTTGTCATCCCCTGGTTTCTTTCCTTTCTGCTGGAGATTGTACCCAGGGCCTTATTGTGCTTAAGCCCTGTTCTAGTGAGTTACACCCCAGCCTTCATTTCTTTTCTTGGGGTTGGATAAAAACCATTACTTGTACCTAGGGAAAACACAGGAATGCTGGCTGAGTAAATAAAAACAATGAGACAGTTTCAGTTTTTTGTTTCTCTTGTTCCCCCGCCAGACAGGGTTTCTCTGTGTAGTCCTGGCTCTCCTGCAACTCCCTCTGTAGACCAGGCTGGCCTGGAACTCAAAAGCTCTTCCTGCCTCTGAGCGCTAGGATTAAAGGTGTGCACCACCACTGCCCAGAGGAAGCAGTAACCCTAACCCTAACCAAGTTTTGGGTGTTCAGGTAAACCACCCATCTGGAGACCAGCCCCGTTCATTTTATGTATATGAGTACCCTGTTGCTGTCTTCAGACACACCAGAAGAGGGCATTAGATCCCATCACAGATGGTTGTGAACCACCATGTGGTTGCTGGGAATTGAACTCAGGACCTCTGGAAGAGTAACCAATGCTTTTAACCTCTGAGCCATCTCTCCAGCTCCAGCCCTGATCACATATACAAACCTTTTCTGTATTTTCTTTCCTTTTTGTACTCTGAATGATGAACTTAGAAGAAATAAACTTTATTTTAATACTTAACTACATTTTCTTTTTCATTATTTGTCCCCTTTTTCAATATTTGCTACAGTTTTGTATTTAACTAGGACTAATTTGGTATTTCACAATTCTGGAGAAACTTTAAAAAGATGTCATAATTCCTATTTTTATTTAATTGTTTTTATAGGTTTATATTGATGGTAACTGAGACTTAGAATTTTGTTAACTAGTTGATAGAGAACTGACATTTTCCTTTTTCTCATTTGTAAGGTTATTTGATTTTTAAAAAGCAAAATCAAAGAATAAGAAGGGAAATGAGGTAAAATACAGATTGTACAGTAGAGTTAATTTGTAAAATATGTGTAGAATACAATTTTTTTAGAGAAGTAAAATAACAGCTGTTACTTCAGTGGCGTTTGAAACTTAAGGCCTTTGCACTTTTCAGTTCACTTTGCATTGTAGCCTCTCCAAGAATATAGGATACAGTCGGCCTGTCCTTAGGGCATTGCTGCTACTGTGAATGCCCTCTGGACTCTGCCTAAACACCCTGTAGATGACATGGAGCCGGAGTCAGGGTTGTTTTACTCATTGCAATAGTTATCTATCAAATCTTTTTCTTTCATTTTTTTTTTTTTGGCTGTGTGTGTGTGTGTGTGTGTGTGTGTGTGTGTGTGTGTGTTATAAATACATGGAGATATATACACATAAAACGTCCTAGTTGCCCTTTATGTTTTCATTTTCAATACTGTAGCATATTTAACCTGGTTAATAAACTTGAAGTCTGTAACATTTTTCCTGTGTGTTTTGAAATACTATTGAATTTTTGATGTATGTGTGTATGTATTTTTAGGAGCAAAGGACTTGAAAGTTGAAGATGCCATCTCTTTGAAAGTGATACCTATTTTACCTGCCCTTAGTTATGCACTTCTAGAAGCAAAGAAATCACTTTCTGAAGAAGGAATCCCTCCAAATATCTTAGTAAAACATAGTTTTCAAGACCTGTACAAGGTGGACAAAAGCCTTTCTTTGCTGACGCTTCATCACGATGGAGTGAAAGATGCTGCCTGCACTGGGAAACTGTCACATGCTTTTGACTCACCTCCCCCACTTGAAACATGTCCTTCAGAGTCCTTGACTCAGTTGAAGTGTTATTTTTCAGACCCTTCTGGTTATACACTGAATCTGTCTGCTGCTTTGGATTTGTTGCCAGAGCATCCTCAGTACCCTTGTATTTCAGATGGGATTTGTGATGCTGGATTTTCGTTAGTTATGACACCAGATCCTGAAATTCTTGACTCAGAGATGGAAATGAGAAAAGAAACTGAAACAGCAGAAAAGTCTGGGAGAGCATTGAAAGTGAAGAAGGCTCTGACTCCATTGATTCCATCTTCAAATCAGAGAGTTCAGCCAAAGAGGAAGGCTAGCATGTCAGCTGTTACACTGCCAAGTAAGCGGATGAGCGTGGGCCGCCCCACTTCTAAAAGAACTGCACCCAGAACAGACAACAGGTCATGTAACCCAACTCTAAAGCTGGTTAAAGGGCAGTTTCCTCAGAGAAAACGAGGTAAGAATAATGAATGTGATTATTAACTTTACGACTTTACCTCAAACCCTATGGACTGTATCCATGGGAACTAGAGCTTAGCATTTGGTTAGAAGTTTGTTAGAAATGCCTATTTTCTCCTGAGTGATTTGCACACAGGAAAAAAAAACAGTGATCTAGAAAAGCTGGAAACCAAAAGAGGAGAAAAATCTTAAAAGCCTGCCCGTTGAAAGTTTCTTTAGTAAACATGGTTCTCACATACTAGAAAGATGACTATCTGATTTGCTCTGGCAGGTGGTAGAAGAAAGGTGATCTTCTAAAAATGATTATAACAATGGCAGCATTCATTCATAACCAGGAGCCTACCTTGAAATGGTCCAGGACCCAATTTCTAGTCCTTTGTATTAATGGGTTTTGTTTTGTTTGGTTTTGGTTTTTGTCTTTTTAAGATGGGGTTTGACTGTCCTGAACTCTTAGTAGACCAGGCTGACCTCAAACACAGGCTTGCCTCTGCCTCTGCCAGGATTAAAGGCCTGTGCCATCACGCCCAGCTTGTGTTAGCAGTTTCTAA
This sequence comes from Micromys minutus, assembly GCF_963924665.1. NCBI lineage: Eukaryota > Metazoa > Chordata > Mammalia > Rodentia > Muridae > Micromys > Micromys minutus. The sequence goes on along the minus strand of NC_137975.1, from coordinate 57,749,160 downwards.
AGGATCACCCAAACTTTATAACTAACATTCTAAAATGGACTGTTGTGACCTAGAAATAAACTGGATGAACTTAATGTGGTTTTGGTACCCTTTAAAATTGAGAATCAATTTTCAAAGTTATTTAGGTTTCTTATTTAATTGGGAGTGGTGGTTCCTTCTGGTGGAAACCAGAAGATAATGTCAGACTCAGGATACCTCCCCTGAGCCTGAGTTCAAAGCCATTTTGAGCTACTTGTTACCCAGGTGCTGGGAATCCTCTAGTAATCACTGAGCCAACTCTCCATCCTCACCATCTATTAACAGGTAAACTAGTCAGTATAGCCAACTATTTGACTTACGGTATCATCTCGAGTTAATGTTTAGTATATTTTCTCCAAAACTAGGGAACTATCCTATTTTTTTTTTTTTTTTATGGGAGCTTCTAAGCAAAGGGTCAATACTCTATATAACCAAGGTTCCTGTTCATCTTTACATATATCATGTTTGGCTCTGGCGCTCTATATAAGAACAGTTGGAAAATTAAAGCAGAGATTATATGACCAGAAAGTACATAATTTCTTGTTCTTGTTGGAAACTGTTTGCCAATTTGTTGTTGTTCTCTGTTTTTAATTTGGAATTGTTAATATCTAAAAAAGAAGCGTATAGAATATACTACCCACCACGATCAAGATATGAGTGATATTAAGTTGGATCCTGTGGTTTATTTAAACACTACTCATTTTCTTGCCTTGTGCTTTAGTTTTGAAATCTTTTAATGGTACCCCAGAACTGTCTAATAGTCTATTTCCACTTATTAGTTAATACCCCCCCCCAAAGAAAATAAAGGAAAGGGTTATGCTAAATTTCTGGGTCATCTACACACATACACTTAAAAAACTGTCTTGTCTTTTCTGCATAAGGTGCAGAAGTGCTGACTGCACAAATTGTACAGAAAACCAAACTAGAGAGGAAAAAACAAGAAGCTTCTGTATCTAAAGATGCTCCAGTGCCTACAAATGCTAAACGGGCAAAGAAGCAAGAGAAATCTCCAGGTAGAGTTGCACCACGGCCCAAGCCACCTGTGAAAAAGGCTTCACAAAAACGGAAGGTAAATGTAGCAAGAGGTCGTCGGAACGCCAAAGTCAGAAAGCAGCTCCAACCTGGTAAGAAACCCTCTTGGAATGTGTGTGTGTATATATATATATATATAAACAACTGAAATATATCGATAACTTTCATCCATAATGCAAAGGATTTGGTTTCTTTTTTTTACAGGTTTTAGATTTATGCATGTAAGTGTTTTACCTGCATGTGTGTCTCTGTACCTTGTGCATGTATTGCTTGTGAGAGCCAGAAGAAGGGGTCTGATCCCCTAGAACTAGAAATAGGGATATGTGGGAGCCATTACCATGTAGGCTCTAGAAACAACTCAGATCCTCTGCCAGAGCAACAGCTGCTTTGAGCCACTGAGCTGTACCTAGTCCTGTTTCTTCATTGTACTACTTACTTAAAAGATAGAAAAGTAGAATAAGTTAATATTAAATTGCTGTCTTTTACACCAAGTACATCAAACTACATATAATTCTCTTTAAGTAATTTAGAAAACTAAGATTCAGACAGGAGCCTCTACTTGAATTTTAAAGCCAGAACAAGAATTTTATAAGTTAAAGTATAAACATTTATGGTTTAATATGCTATAAGTAGTATCTGCTAGTGTTTTATAATCAGTTAGAAAAGGCTGTAAGGGTGTCAAAAAATAAGTATATGCAGTAATCAAAACTGTCTTCAACATATGGGTTTTTAAGGCATTTTCTTTTGATAATCTTATATACGTAAGCTAAAAGCCAACTGTATTAGTCATATATTTTCACCTGCTAGAAATTACTTTTTTATCAGAAAGTACAGTTGTCACCTTGATACAACTGAACATATAACATCCTACCCTTAGGAGTATTTCTCTCTTTAATTTTACTCTTCTGTATGTAATGTGTTTCTTCTTCCAAGTTGCAAAGTTTGTTGTTTTTCCATGGGGGGGTAGGGGAAGAGAGAGGGAGTGTGTGTTTATTATTTTGGGAGTGGGAGGATTGAGACGAGATTTTCTTCATGTAGCCCTGGCTATCCTGGAATTCACTCTGTAGACCAGCTGATCTTGAACTCAGAGACCTTCTGCTTCTGCCTTCTGAGTGCTGGGCTTAAAAGTGCATGCCACCACCATTTGCCATCTTTACAGATGAAATTCAGCACAAAACTGTTGGAGTGGCCAAATTTAGAGAGAAGCTTTAGTATTTCTAAGCTCTTTTAATGTTTCATGATTGAAATTTTTAAAAATGCTTATTCTGAGCCAAAAGTTAAAACAAAGCCAAATGCTTATCTGTCATAAAATAAATTCATGTTTCCAATGTATCTAGAGAGCCATCAAGAAAATTCTTTGCTGTGAACCCTTTTCTGCCCTAGCTCTCTTAGGTTTTCTATTTTAAACAACTAAGCTGTGTTGGAATAATTTTTCCTACAACATTTTTCTCATTCCAAATGCGACAAGATAGGCTAGAGATTTTTCTCTCCATAAATGCACTAATTAATTAAGTGTATAAACTACCCTTTTGTAGGCAGGTTGTTGATTCTTTCACACCTTCTATAATTGGTGATAAAGACGTCATTTGGCTTTTCTCTTTTTGTCTATAAAGGGAATTCTTACTAGCATAGTTATGAACTTTGTTTTTTATAATAACTGCATTTTAGAAAGATTAGTGTACAGAGAATGCCTTACAAGCCATTGAAGAATGTAATTTTTCTGATAAGGGCAAATAGATCTTATTACAAAAAAGAAAGCTTGTTAAGAGATTGCTTCTTTTCCAGTTAATGCCTGTATTGCTAAAAGTAAAACACTACTTTTATCATGTTTTATACCTGTCATAAAGCTAAACATCTCTGTTTTGAACTAAGTTGGGTTTTGGTTAATGGTTTCTGAAAACTTGTGCTAGCGAACTATGTAATACATACTTCAAATTCCTAAATTACATTTTAACTATTTGTGAGCACACTGTAGTCAAGACTCTGATGTTTTGTTCTCCCATCTTTTTGTAAATCCTTTGAATTGACTTAATTTTCACTTAAGACATAGGAATATGCAGGTTGTCCTAAGAAGAACAAACATTACATTTGTCCTTTTGTGTTTTATTCTGAAGCCAAAAAAGAAATTGCTTCACATCTTCGATCAAAAATTTCATCAGATAGTCAAAAAGAAGAACTTAACCTACTAAGTACATCTCAACAAGAAGGTATTGCAGCGATTCCTAAAGGTTCTCCTGAAAACTCAATTACCAGCTGTGACTCCCAGGCCCTAAATTTGTTAGCTGATCTGGCATTAAGTTCTGCTGCTTCTTCTATACCATCTTGTGAGCTCAGGAACCTTCCGTGCTTCTCTGAATTACCACAAAACAATGTTTTACTCACTAAAGAAAATTCACTGCATGGGGCCTCTGACCATGAATATCATAAGGGAGTTAAAAGCCAAAAAGCTTTACTACTACCTAAACAATACTCTGACACGAAGATTGGTTCAGAGTCAAACTTAACTCATAGCCAAGAAGAAAACTTGGTACCTTGTACTCAGCCTCTTGCTGTTGCCCAGTCAGCACCCCATGAGGAAGCCCAAGAATTTTCAGATGCAAGTCAAAACTCTGTTGTTGTGGAACATTCTTATGCCTTGCTCCTTGCTGAGCAGTCAAAGAAACATCTGCACCAGAGAAAGCTACCAAGCCCTGCTTTTGTAAAGAATGGGGCAAAAGGCCCTGAAGCTGGAACACCTATAGGAAAGGTCATGCCATTTCGGCATCTACAGAACACCTCCCCTCTACAAAAGCATTCTGAAGATTCATTGACTAAGCGCAAAAGTCTGTTTGTATCTTCAAGCCTTAAAGAGTTTTTTTGCTCTCATACTATTCTTAGTTGTGATGGCTCCTTTAAGATCACTTTCAAATGTGAAGGGGAATATATATTCAGCTTTGATAGTAAATACACCAGCAACCCATTGGAGAAAACTGTTGTGAGAGCATTACATGGGTAAGTACGAGGGATACAGGTTTTTGTTGACATCTGTGATAAGATATAAGACTAATAATGGCTGACTTTGGGGAAGGATAAAATATTATAAAGCCATAGTATAATAATGTCAAGTGTATTTACTGAGAGTTGACGATGACAGATTTTGCCATTGTTGATCATGAAATGGAAAACTTTAAAGCAAATTTAACCTTGTAAATGGATTTTCATTTACAGTGTTTGTTAATCAAATAGATAGGAGTGAATTATTTTAAATGAAAGTGATTCATCAGTCTTCCCTAAGAAGGTGGTGGTAGCACACATCATTAATCCCAGCACCTTGGAGGCCAAGGCAGATGGATTTTTTTGAGATCAAGGACAGCCTCATCTACAGAGTGAGTTCCAGAACAGAAAGGGTGACAAGAGAAACCTGGTCTATTGTATATACAGCTCATTTAGAAATCTCATTGAGCTGCAGATTCTGGTGCATTCTGGGGTCTATATCTCTAACAAATATCAAGATGTCAGTGGTGGATTAGCCTACATAGTGGTTTTTGAGTATGTGTTTAATGGAAGCTATGTCCTGAGGGTTGTTAATATATTACTAGGCTTTTGCAGTGACTTGCACGCCATAATAATGGTAGCCATTATTGTTAACAAGAAGAGTTAACACTAGGGAATGTCATTCAGCATTTGTGAATCACTTCATATTGACTAAATGACATTCCACATTACTAGAATCTTTCCTTGCATGGGCCCACAGGTAGTTAGTTTACTTCCTAATTAGTCTGATTCCTGAATATCTATAGCCTAACTCTGTAATTCTCTTAACTCCAATTCACCTCACTTCAGCTGTCTGCTGTCAGTTTGCCTAAGGTTGGAAATGTTTTGTATGTTTCCTTATGGTTTCACAATACTTAGAACTAAAATCTAAAAATAGTATAGTTTTTGCTACATTGCCCTGAGAATATTCTAATCATCATACTTTTTAACTATTACAAGGAACAAAAGTGAAAATTAAGTGAACTAGCCATTCTCAGCCAAACGAAAGCAATAAAAACTTGGAGAGTTGCTGGAACTGTTAGTACCACAATAGACAGGCTCTCTCCAGAGTGCATTTGGTGTAGAAAAATGTTAGGCTGGGGGTCAGGAAGAGTCAGTTGCTCTTCCATATAAGGTTTGTGATTTGAAATAAGTCACTTAGTATTCTCAATCCTTGGTTTTCTTCTCTTTAAAACAAATGGGTTATACTTGACAATTATTTGTTAAATTACTGTTTTATATTTGTAACTTTTAAAACAAAAATGAGTATAAAAATTAATAAAGAACTTGTTTATGATAACTAAAAGTAGCATTGATTTTTGTATTTTCTTTAACATCTCAGACCCTGGAACACTGATTTGCCTGAAAATATGGAAGATGTGAAGCTTTTACTTCATATATGGGTAGCTCTGTTCTACAGCAAAAAGAACAAAGCCATCGGGTCACCTCGAAAGGTAGTAGAACACAAAAATCCAGCAAAATATGTATGCATAAATAGGTCTTTAGAATCTTTGGATCACAGTGAAATTGAGGAGTTTTTCAATGTGGAAAGACCCTCTGTTGGAGGGTCTCTAGACCCTCTGTTGGAGACTAAGGAAACACACATTGGTCATGCCACCAATATGACCTTTCCTGGACCTAACCGCATACTTCCTTTCATTAATCCACCAACTACCAGAGACTTGGAACTCTGTGTACAGAATGACCAGAAAGAAGTATTTACAGGGGAGTGCCACCTGGATACTTCAGAAAGCCAGAATTTCATCTATTCTTGTAATTCTGAGGTGAGATCCTATTTTAAATGCTGGTATTTTTTTTTTTTTTTTTGTAATTTTTCATTTATATGTAAATGTATTCAAAACAAGGTATTATTTCAGGGGGAAAAAATGGGTCTTCCAGCTAAGTAAAGTATTTTAATTCCCCAGACTTTTACAAAGGGTCCACAGCTAGGTTGCATCTACCGTCTTAAGTAAGTAAGAAAAAGGAATCGGATATGTAGGAACATAGCTTGTCATTTATAAGTATTGTAATTTGAGACAAAGGACTTACTCTGAACTTGTTTTAAGAGAATTGACTGATTAGGGGGATAGTTTAATGGTTTAATTGCTTGTTTTGCAAACATGGACCTGAGTTTAAATCTGCAGCACCCATGTCTCAGGCATGAAACTGCATCTATAGCCTCAGCGCTCCAGGAATGGGCAGGGGGTAGAGACAGATTAATTCCTTGGGCTCACTGTCCCTAGCATATTCAAGCCAGGGAGGGAAAATACAAGGTGAATAAAACCTGAAGAACAGCTACCAAAATTGATCTCTGACCTATGCACACATGAGTGCACCATAGGAATACACACAGATAACTAACTTACGGTTTGCCTAGATATTAAGGATCAACCGTTAGTAATGACTTTGGTAAAGCAGACTAAAAATGACTATATTCTAATTAGTTTGGAAGGTAAGTAATTGAATTCTACTGTACCACACCTTTGAGAGAGGTCATTCGTGGGCAGTTACTTTCCAACTATGGAAAGCATATTTTGCTTTACTTCTTTTAGCCAGGCCAAGTAATCCACATTATCTATCATAAGTAAGGATGTGGTAACAAAACTTTGTAAAACTCATGGCCCAGGTTTAGTCTAGAATAACTTTTGACAGAGCTCGAATAGCACCTACAGAACTTGTTCTCACATTAGAGCATTGTTTACCAAATAGTGTTCTAAACCTTCACTCACAAAAACTCAGTTAATTCTGAAACAAGGCAAGTAAGGTGAGAACTCTTAACTTGGGCTGGAGAGATGGTTCAGTGGTTAAGAACACTATTTTAAGAAAGGTCTATGCAGTCCTGGCTGGCCTCCAACTCATAGAGATCTTCTCTGCCTGAATGCTTGCCTCTGCCTTTCAAGTGTTTAAGGTATACACTACTACATCTGGCACATTTAAAATCTAGTTGGCTGGTTTAATAAAGTGTAGAATTCTGGTCTCTGATGTTTGTTTATTTTTTATTTTGTCTTAAATGCTTGTTTGAAACATGCTTTACTTTATAGCCAAGTACCTTGAACTCAATATTTTTCTGATTCCATCCTCTGAATGCTGGAATTACAGGCATATTCTACTATCCCACAAGCTAGAGTATAGCTAAATGGTAGAATGTTCACTTAATATACACAAGGGTACACAAAAAGGAAACAACACATCTCTAGTGGTACGGGTTTGTTTATCTCTACCCTCTGATGATATCTTACCTATTCAGACTCAAAAGACAAAACCCTTGCCATTTTTTATATATGTAGTTTTTCTTAATCTGTTGAACTCTTTTTTTTAAAAAAGACCTTTTGTCATTTCAGGTAACTGGAGTTAAAACCAAACAAGAATTATCAGATACACTAGAGACTTCTAATGTGCTTTCTGGTGTTTTAAGTGCCCAAAGTAATGGAACTTGTGTTTCCAGTGAAGATAAAACCTGTCATAGCACAAAGATAGTTTCTTATAATGACTCTGTCACACAAGCTACCTTGACCACAGCTTATGATGAGGCCAGCAGTGATTTGATGTGTCAGAAGTCTGTGTTCAAGAACCTTGAAAAGAAAGTTGATACTTTTCACCCATCACTGCTGATAAAAACATGTACTGTACAGGATGTTATCCAGCATAGCAGCGTCATAAACAACGAATGTCAGCCCTCTGTGGAAGGGAGGGATGATAATGTGGAATGTATGCTGGCTAATCTTGAACCAGTTACTCTTGCTTTTGAAAAAAATGCCAATATACCAATACATATAAAAGTAAATACAGCTGACAAACCTACTGAGCTGGTTAAACAAGTATCCCCTGCCTTGAGTATTCAGTATCAGGAGTCTGCATTGGAAAAGGTACAAACACAAAGCCCTAGGGATATTCCTTCTCTTGACGTGTCAGAATATAAAGATAGTAAGTGCCTTTCTGCCACTTCAGTAAAAAAGGAAACACCTGAAAGCCTGTGTCTATTACAAAAAGAGACTCCTCTGACATCAACTGATAAAGGATTGATAATGAAGGCACTCTCATTAGTTAAAAGTTCTAGTTATTCATTAGCCAGTGATAAAACAAAGTGCCCACAAGGTGAGTCTCTACAGACTCCGAATGGCTTGAGCATGTCTTTAGATGAAGTTCTAGAACCATCACAAGTTAAAGTAATGTCATCAACCTCTGTTACCTTGAGGGAACAGCAGTCCCCTAACTGTATTCCATCGATTAGTGATGTAGCAGGTAGCTCTTCAGAAATAATGAATAGTGACAACAGTAGTCTAAACCAAGAAAAGGTTTTGGAAACATTTAATTCAGTATTTCTCAAACAAACTGATACATCACTGAAAAGGGAAGAAGAGTTGTCAGGGGAAGATGCTGATATTGATCTAACTCTAATGATATCACCACCTACAAGCCCCAGCAAGGAAACAGCAGCTGGTGAAATTCAATTGCAGAGGGCCCCAGTATCAGATGTAGGACCACAGAGTACATCTGAAGAAATGGTTAAACCAGAAGAACAGGAGAGCCTCATAAAACACAGAGAAATAATTTCAGCTAGCTGTATTTCATTGTATCCTGTGGAATCCAGAGAAACATTACAAAATTGTACCCCTGAGGTTGCAAATAAAGTTAATGTCACCTCGGACTTTCCCTTTGGCCCTCTAATAGAAGTGTCACCAGCCTCAAGTCCTGATCCCATAGTACAAACTGGAGACAGACAATCATTTCCATGTTGTTTAAAACTCCATGGCTCACAGTCTGAGAAAACTAACATGTTCTTCCAGATTATGTCAGGAGATTTAACTACACCAGAAAAAGAAAGTCATCTTGTTAGTCCTAAGAGCCCAAAGGGACATGATAAGTTATCACAAATGCAAGTGCAGCTCTCAGCTGAAACACCACAGATACCAACTAATGCAGAAATAGGAGGCAAAGCTGTTGTGCCTGGTAAGGTAACAGAGGTCAGTGTTCTCAGTGAGCATAATAATTTATCTTTCTCAGAAAAGGTACAGTGCTATAATAAAGAGTTAAATAAACCTACCTCACCTGCCAAATATGGAAGTAATTTTAAGCCTCTTGAGAAACCTGTAACATCGGGAAATTCATTGGAAGCAGATTGTATGGAAAACAGAAATATGGACATGAAACACCTTACCTTGGAGTCAAGTGTACCCTCATGTAATCCTAGAAAAGTTGTTGAAAATAAATCTTTGACCGACACATTGGTTTCTATAGCCACAAGTGAAATAGTGAATACGTCATCAAAACAGACTAGTTCTAAAAACATTAAGAAAGATGTCTGTGACAGTGATGTAAAAACAGAGGCTGATATTAATATTCAGACTGGGGCAGTGAACTCTGCCTCCATTGACAAAACTGATGTTCAGGCATATTTTCATCCAGAAGTCTCAAAGTTGGTTTCTTCCTCTGACAGTGCTCAGTGCACGTATTATACAAAACCAGTAAGTGTAGAGCCAGGGTTTCAAACACAGGAAATACCAGTAGTCAAAATGGCCAACTTACTTAAGAACATTGGAACTGAATTACATGAAGAAAGGGTGGATCTCAGTGCTATTGACCTTCAGTCTAACTCCATGTCTACAAAAGATGAACAAAAAACAATTCATGTGCTGCAGGACACAATGTGTGAAATGAAAGAGTTTTTGAATGGTGATGTTTTCTCCCAAAATGCTCATTCTTGCCAAAATACAGTAGGCCTCAGTAAAAGTATCAGTGAAGAGCCTTCTGCTTCCTTTGTCCTAGAATCAGTTGACTCTGTTTGTGGTGTCTACAAAGAACATACTGTCAGTGAAAGCACTAGCATGGGACATGAAACCAAGACAAATGCTGAAACACTGAGCAGGGATACAGAGATCAGTGTAGACACTTCCATATGCTGTGGGCCACCTTATGGAGACTGTTTTCAGGACTCACTTGATTGTAAAAACTGCAAGTTTGATGTGGAGAATTTGGGAGGTAATATAGCAAGCCTAAAAGATAGCTGTGACTCTTTTACAAGCTTAAACAACAGTGATGACACCTTGGCCTGCTCTAGCAAAATTTCAGCGCTCGAGACACACATCTCACCTAGAAACCAGGAAACAGAGCCACGTCCTATCCCACCAAATAAGTGTATGCCACGCTACGTTCAGATCCCAGATTCCCATGGTATCCCCAAGACTTATGCTAACTTTACTGTAACAAAAGAGTTCAAAGATACCACAAGAAGGTTGCATAGCCTGAAGAGACATCGGAATTTGAGTGCAAACTGCAACCTTCTCAGCTCCTGGACTAGCACCTGGCATGTGGCAGATGACCTCACTCAGAATACATTAGACCTAGAATACTTGCGTTTTGACCATAAACTAAAAGAAATAATAAAGAAGGGAGATTCTCAGCAATCTTCCCCTTCCAACATCTTCCCTAAGGAATCACTCATTCAAATCTCAGTTGGAACATTCCCTTCTACACAAACATCTGAGGCCTCAGGTCTGCATCTTCAACCCAAGAGCAGAAGCCCCATTCTGGTGACAGTTCTACATTCGGACACCAGGCAGCAGAGTCATCACAGAAGAGGCTACTCACCCAGCAGTCTAGACAGTTCTTCCTCTTTTTGGAAGAAAAAATGTAGTCAGAGTAGAGATCTTAATAATTCTGAAAGAAGTCAGACTGTTCCATTTCACCTCAATAAACTGAAATACAACAGTACTTTTAAAGAATCTAGAAATGATATTTCACTTATTCTAAATGAATATACTGAATTTAATAAAGTAATGATGAATAGCAACCAAATTGTTTCCCAAGATAAAGAGTTAAACATAGCTTCTGCAGAATCTTTGTCCCAGGAGGCATACCAGCCAAGACAGACAGTATCCTACAAAGATGTGATCAAAGACTTGTGTGCCACTCTGCATGTCAAACTAAAAGGAGTTATGAGAGAGGCTTGTAAGAGCCCTTTCTGGTTCTACCTCGTTGAAACAGAAGATAAGTCATTCTTTTTAAGAACAAAAGTAAGTACTGGCTTGCTCTATACTACATTATCTTCTAATTTTAGTTTATTTTAGAAGTTTGGGTTTAAAAGGAAGTGGTATGGGATATAGTATTTAATTTTTAATATCTGTGCACTACATGGCAGATGTCAATAGCTCGAAACAAATTCCAACAGGGCAAAAGTGAAAAAGAATCAAGACAAATGCTAGACTTCCACCATGGTTATATTAGTTTTCAAGGACCACATTTTTACCTTACCACTGAATTTTTTTAAAGAAAAAATTTTATATTCCAGGACTGTAATGATGGCTCAGTCAGTAAAATTTGGGCCATACAAGCGTAATAAAGACCTGATCATACAAGAATCTGTGTACAAGGCCTGTAATCCAAACACGTGTGAATTCCTGGGGCTTGCTGGCCAGCCATTCTAGCTAAATAGATTAGTTCTAGGTTTGGTGGGAAACCCTATATCAAAGTGGTAGAGGTCAGTAGAAGACACCTGATTATCAACTTTGGCACCCACACTTATTTATACACAAAACTCACATCATATGTCTTTTTCATTGGTGTATGCACAGGAGGAGAGTAGGTAATAACTTCTGAAATGAAGGTATGCCTACTATCGTAACATTTTGTAAAAAGTAATCTGTACTAATGCAGATGCATCCTACAAAGAAAGGGCTTAGTGGTGCAGAGAAAAACACAGGGTGACAAAAGACACAAGGTTTGGGAAAGAGGGATCAGAAGAGACAGGAACCCAGCTTTCGAGGATGATGGAGGCTGTTCAGCACCACTGGACATTACTGTCAAAAGATGAGTTTGGAGACATGAAAGAGCCATGCTAGGAAGGGGAGTCACTAATTTTTTTAAAAAGATAATAGCAGGGATCAGACAGAAGGTCTTGGAGTTAACAATACTTGGCTGTTCTTGTACCTGGAGTTGATACCCAACACCAACACAGTGGCTCATAACTATCCATGGACATCCTCATTTCTATATTGAATAGTTTGAAAATATTGACAGTATTTCACCATGGGGCCACTCTATAATAAAGACTGACATGTTTGTTGTACAAGTTACAATGTTTAAGTGGAGGAAATGAGCACATCCTAAATTAACTTGAGAATAATGTGATTTCAAGAGCGCACTGGTTTTTGAGGGGGAGGGGTGGTGACCGTCTCCTGTAAATCCTAGCCCTTGGATGGCTGAGGTGGGAGAATCACAGATGGTTTGGAGCCTGGCTACAGAGTGAGATCCTTGATGGCACATAACTTTAATCCCAGCACTTGGGAGGCTGAGACAGCTGGATCTCTAAATTTGGACCAGCCTGTTCTAAATAGTGCATTCCAGGACAGCCAAGGTTATATAGAGAGACATTTTGTCTCCAGAAATCAAAAAGTTCTGCACAAGTATCCTTTGTAAGTAACAGCTGTTTGTAAATCTTTCAGAGTGTTCTGAAGAAAGGAGGGCATACAGAAATTGAACTTCTGGATTTCTGTCAAGCTTTTCATAGAGAAAATGAGACACTATTAGTTATCATCAAAAATGAAGACATGATATCACATTTGCATCGAGTAAGTCTGTAATCCCACAATAAGAAGAAATGTGTTCTAGACATGACATTGTTCCATAGTTCTGTGAGTCATTGTTGCTATTCTGTGTAGGTTACATCTGACATACTTAGATTGATCCTTTAGTAGGAGACTGTTGTGTGAGTACAGTGTGGTATACTGTATAATCACCCAGGTTCTGTAGGGCAAGTTGATAAAGTGTGTTAACTGAGGGAGGACTAGGAAAAGATGTACTTGATGTCTCACTGTAAGAAAACCATGATTTAAAAGGACTTACATAATATTTACCTGCTAATTGACAAATAATTTCCTGTCCCAAGAAGCAATTTGAAGACTATGGATAAATGCATATTTCTCTTGTCAGTAGGCGCCACAGGTGAGCTGGAAGTGAGTTTGTATGACCTAGCTATTTATAGATCCCCTGAGCTTGACACATGTTCTTTCATGAACTATTTCTAGAGTCTTCTTTTTAATTTTGATAAACTTATGGCCACTCATGAGGTCAGAACAAAATCTCAAAGTTGTCAGTTAGTGGTCTTGGCTGAACTACTTTATTTTCAGCTGTTCATGGTCCTTGAAATCCGTGTTAAATGTTGCCTACAGGTGCCTTTCCTTATGGAAGTCCTTTTTTATGTCTTAACAGATTCCTTCTCTGCTGAAGCTGAAACATTTGCCCAGTGTCATCTTTGCCGGAGTGGACAGCCCTGAAGACATTCTGAATGACACCTACCAAGAGCTGTTTAGATCAGGCGGCTTTTTAGTATCGGATGATGACATACTGGAAAGTTTAACATTAGGTTGGTCTTTAACTTTGAAATCTAGTTAGTTCAGTTTGTCATCTCCCAGTGACACAAGTTACTGTTTCATCAAAAAGAAATCGCTTACTATATTATATATTGAGGGCTTAATTTGTGCCATTGCCTGCACTACATGCTTTTAGTACAGGAATTCAATTGATGGACATTTATGGTAATCCTACTTCCTAGCTGTTGTGAACAGAGCCCAATAAACATGTCTGCACAAGCCAGATACCAAGTTCTTGTGCATATATAGCCCAGGCATATTATAGCTGGTTCATTTGGGAACTATATTTCTAGAATTTTCGGAGAAATTTAGGCCATTAAGTTATCTGTTCAGTTCTTCCCTCAGTGAATGAAAGTTCCCTTTCCTCACATACATGCTAGCATTGTGGTCATTTGTCTTCCTGATGACTGCCGTTCTGTACTGCAGCAAATCTCTGTTCCCTAACGGCTACGTGCATTGAAGTACGTGGCTATGAAGTGTTTTCCCATTATAGCATGACCAGATAGAACTAGTTTGTGGAGTAAAGTGGAGACAAGGGTCTAATTGTTCGTAAGTGGCAATGGACCTTGTAACATATATTAAGACACATCTTCTCTTGCTGAACTAACTCTACAGTTCAACTGAAGGAAATCCTCAAAATCTTCGAAAAACTAAATGAAAACAGCAGATGGAAGTGGCTGCTTCACTACAGAGAAAATAAAAAGCTCAAGGAAGATGTCAGGTAAGATTGTGTGAAGAATCTGTATTTTCAAAGGTGTAATTATTGTATAATGTTCAGAGGCAGCTAATCAGGACAGTGACTACAAGAACATCAAGGAAAAAAACCACAGGATCTTTCACCAAGTGTTATAACACAACTAGTTAAAATGAAAGCTAGAGATGGTTCTGTAGTTAAGAGAGATGTCCCAAATTCAATTTCCAACATCCAATAATGGGTGGCTTCTAACTCCAGATCCAGAGAAGCAGACACCCTCTTCTGGACTCTGAGGGCACCTGCATTCACACGTGTACTTTCTCACCCTCAGATACATAATTTAAAATGTATCTTAAAAGAAAAAAAAAAAAGCAAGAAAGGCTACTAACATTTCTTTGTATGTTCCAGGGTAGATTCAGTTGCACATAAAAAGAACTTAATTCTAAAGTCATATCAGAGTGTAAATATCATCGACTTACTTCATTATCACAACTGTGATTCTCCATCATCAACAAAAACCGAAATTTTGAAATGCTTGTTAAACCTGCAAATTCAACATAACAGTGCCAGGTTTGCTGTCTTCCTAACAGGTAAATGTAAGCTAAGTTCTAAGTTCTAATCCCACACATGCATGTTCTACCTCATCACACCTGTGAGTGCTTGCGGGACTGCCTGTTTACTGAACCTGGTACAGCTGTCAGTTATGTCCCTTCCCTCCATCCACTCTGTGCTGCTGCCCCCACATCTTACTTTTCTCACTTTAATGAATTCTGCTACCTTGAGAAAAATGAAAAGTCCTGGCTTTAGTCTTTTTTTTTCTTCCTTTACAGACAAGCCCACAGTCTCCACAGAAATCTTTGAAAATAATGGAATCCTTGTCACAGATGTAAACCACTTCACTGAAAACATACAAAAGATAGCAGCTCCATTTAGGAGTAGCTATTGGTAAGAACTTCTTGTAAAGCTCCCCTTGAAAACAAGTTACTGGCACAGCAGATACTGCCACTGAGGGAAAGAAAAAAACACTGCTCTTTAAATTATAAAATTTCATCTTTGCCTATGAGTAGAATTCCTATCAGCTTCTGTGATTATCACAAATGAGATCAACCAGCTTTAACTTACTCCAATGATGTCGTTTGCAGCCAGTCTGGGTTGACACGTAACCAGTAAAGTGTATAGTGCACAGGCCTTTCCCTCTAGGTAGAGTTGTCCCAGTTGTATTTCTTGGTAATTTTTTTTTCACCAATTTTGTGTTCCTTGTTCCTACAGGTGATTTTTGGAATTGAGACTAGATACGGAGTACACCAACAAGACATTCGTATTTTCCTGTGTCTGAAAAACTTCAACTCTCAACTTGCTATAACGTCTCATTTCATCATTGATGATAGTTGCCATTAGCTTTGGGTTATAATGTTGAATATTGTTGTAAGTTATTTTCAACCTAAACATAATGTGTTCAATATTGAGCTAAATATTAAAACTTGAGATCTTCATGTTTACGTGGCTAAAGCTAAATCTATTTTGACAAATAGCTGTTTGTGTGGTCAAGAGGCATGTTTCAGAGATTCTGCCACATTGTAGAAAGTAGTCTGTAATGGTTTGCTGTTAAATAAGAAACACTACATAGATTAAAAACCTTTTTGTAAATGACAAATTTCTACACTTTTACACTTGGGTTTTTTAATGCTGCACTACAAAAAAAAAATCGAGGAAGAAGTCCTTTATTTATGATATTAGAAATTTCTTAAAACTTTCTTCTAAAATACAAACAAGAAAAAAACCATTTGTATACTATTTGGAACAAAGGCTTTTATACCTAGTTTGGTTTTTTTTGTTGTTGTTTCTGTCTTTTTTTAATAAAGACACTGAAAATGCAGTCTTGTAGTCTCTGTGAATATCTTAGCAAGCTTTAGGCCATCACCAGGATACCAGAAAGAGTCCTCCTAAAGTTATGCAGGGTGCAGAAAGGAAAGCATTAACTTATTCTCAATATGGACAGCAGAGTTAGAGGTTCTGACCCATGCCTATATGAGCATGTTAACCTCCACCTCTTATGACTGTACCTTCCCTGCTGTAGGGGACTACACTGGAAACATTTCTTGTCCAGTATTTGGTGACTGGGGGGTGGGGAGCCTGGACTATGCAGTGCAACTACTAAAAATGAAGCCAGGAAATGACTCCCATCCAAAATCTGACTCCTCGGCAGTTGTTTGTAGTCCTCATAAGCAGGACATAGACACACAATACAAAAAGCAGTGGTTTCAGAGTTTGGCTTTATTTTGCAGTACAGAAATCATTTGGAGCCATTTTGGAACAGACATCATCGAAATTGAGGCTCTGTCAAATCAATACTGCATTGCAGCTTGGTCCATTGAAGAAGCCATACCTGGGATAAAAGGTGCTTCTATATTTTACCTGCTTTACCTTAAGGTTCCTTTCCCTTTCTCAGCAATTGTAGGTTAAAATACCATACACCGGCTTTCTCCAAACAAGTTCCTAAGTCTGAAGTTGGGTTAATAATTTATATACCCACGTAAACAAAACATGTGGCTCTCCTATTTGGGCCCTGCTGTAATACTTGACATAACAAAATAGAGAAAACTTTGAACGTTTTCAGAAACCAAAGGATATTCAATTTAGACCCCCAATATCAGAATGGCACAAATTGTATGGATCCAGCTCTTGGGCAACATCACACAATAGCAAAGGCTACACTGATTAAAAGATTCGACATCAAGTTCTCTGTATCGGTATCAATATATGTTAACAGCTCCTTCACTACCCCTCCCCCCAATGCAGTCTGGTTAAACTGAACAGAGCCAACCATTTCTGACTAGCTATTCCATGAAAACAAGTTAATACATGATATTAGAAAAGTGAAGGAGTATTCACTGGTATAGCACTCTTCAATCTCCATTTCGATCATAAAAGCAGGGCTTACAATATTGATTTCATACAATATACATTATTTGCCAAATGTTAAGTTTGTCCTAATTACATATTATGTACTGCTGTTAGTCTTCTCCATAAATGTCATTCTTCTTGCGCTTCATTTCTTCGAAGTCAAACTCAGATCCTGTCATCCTCTTATAGATATCTTTAATGTCATCGCAGGTTGTCTCAAAGTGTGTGGTAGCATCATAGGCACGGGAAATAAAGATCTGGAAGTAAGAATTAAACAGACTTGGACTAGTTAGGGATGGATGTTCCCAATACAGACCAGTAACAGCCTTTTCAGATCATCACACTCACCTGACTGTCTGTTCCCAAATCTTTAGGTACAAAGAGGTCACTGATGCTGACAAATCTATATGGGGAAAAAAGAAATCCGTATCACACTGCTTTGCCTTATTTTCTGAGCCAGAGACATTTTAAGGATTCACATCAGCTAATGGCTATCTTGTTCTCAGATTCATACAACAGACCCTAACATCTCAGCTTGGATTTTAGTTGACATGAATGAGCACAGTACTCACTTCTGTTCAATTGGTTCCAAGAGCTCCAAAGCTGGTTTGATTTCTTTCTCTGGTTCCTTAGTTTCCACAGTTGTACTTACAATGGCAATGTACTTTCCCTGTGCTGCCACATTATGTGCAAAGGAGATCATGCAAACATAGATATCTAGAAATAAATAACACAAACTCTGGGCATAAGTGCACTCAAGTATCACATGCTTTCACTTTGTTATAAGTTAAAATTACTTGAAATAGGCAATGTCACCTCAATGTGTTATATATGGAGATACACTAAATCTTGGTAAATTACTAATATTTATTAATGAAATTTCTCTTGACTACAGTATGTTTTAAATATAAAATGTCACTCAAAACAGACTCATACTCTGTTTTGTACTACTGTAAGTGATGCTTTTATCATTTATCATGTGATTGTCAATCATGAAATTGTCACTATCACGGGCCCACTGATGAGTCCAGAGCCGAGTGTGCTGTTAGAGAATAGGTTCTAGCACAGTGGTTCTCACCCTTCCTAATGCTTTTAATACAGTTCCTCATGTTCTGGCAACCCCAACCATAAAATTATTTCTGTTGCTACTTCATAATGGTAATTTTGCCACTTATGAGTTCTAATGTAAATATCTAATATGCAGAATATCTGATATGTGACCCCTGTAAAAGGGCCATTCAACCCCCAAAGGGCTTAAAAACCACTTAAGCAGGAAGAAATAAGTAACCGTGGCCATATCTTTGAAGGGTATAATCTTGTTCCCAAGACCGTTTCTTGTCATTGCATTCCTAGTTTCCATGCAATAAGCAACAGTTGTCGCTATATACTCCCCATGACATGAGTCAGTGGCCAGAGACCAATGACCAATAAATAATAGCAGCTGCATCAATTGACCACAGACTAAAAACATGAGCCAAAAATCTTTCCTCCTTCAGGGTGGTTTTCCCATGGAAAAGCTCACTAAAACCCTAAGAAACTGAGGATGTACATGACTATGAACTGCTAAACCCGGCAATGAACTCTGCCCCAGGTCTGGTTCAAATCAAATTAAAAAAGGAAAAAAGTAACTGGGTGTGGTTGTCTATTGAGTGAGCCCAAGGCCAGACAGTTAGACCCTGTCTCCAAAATTAAATTACCTTAAGGGATTTTTCTACCACTCTAGAGCCTGCGTTTGTAAAGGTTTTGAGTGGCTAAGAGATTTACTTTGTTTTTCAAGACAATATCTCTCTGTGTAGCCCTGGATGACCTAGAATTTGAGCTAAAGGCCAGCCTGGTCTACAGACAAAAACCACCTGCCTCTGCCTCCTAAGTGCTAGGATTAAAGGCACATGTACCACCTCCCAGCACTAAGCTGATTTATTAAATACTGATTTTTTTTCCAAGTAACTTAAAAATTTTTTTAAACTTTCTGATGAGAAAGGATTTCAGATGGTAGTTTTGTACTAAAGTCAGTATTAAAAAAGTGAGGACAAATCTCACTTATATTTAAAGCTTATTTTTATATTAAAAACTTAAGCACTTTACAAAAAGTCCAAACAGGTCACGAGGAGACATGAAAAGTAAAAGTTAATGATGGTGCACACAAGCTGAAGTTTTACCATGATCAATGGTTAACATTTTTCTTAAGGTCAGATTATGACTGAACACTTATTTTATCAGTCAGTCCTCTCCAGACAATGGTAGGACATACAGGCTGTGTGGGTCTGCAGACACTCCAAGTTGACTTTTATATTTAGTGTTGGGGTTCATAACAGCATCCTAGAAGTTTGGTCTGGCTCTTCCTTCCAACCCCATGCTCCCAGATATAAATCTCAGACTCAAAATCTATTTACAATTACCTTGGCCATACAGGTAGGCTCTTCTCTGACTAGATATAACAAGATATCCCATTTATTCTAGCCTACACTCTGACACATTTTGTTTAGTACAAATGTTATGTGCTTTGGTTTCTGTGTGGAAAGGGAAAAAAAAACAACTGAAAACCACATCTGAGTAAAATCTGTGGTGCTTCTAGTCAAAAAATACACCTTGATTTGAAAAATCACTGCTTCAATCAAACCTGGAGTTGAAATTTCAGATGAAGTCCTGACTTGAAACTAACAAGTAAAACTGGAAGCCCACACGTCATCTATGCACTCCAGACCTGAAGCCATAATTCAGGCAGTGGCTTTCAGGGCTGAGATCATTTCAGTGCACTGCTGCTAGGAGGACTACACCTGGCCTCCGAGTCTGCTTCCTAGGTTACAGCAAAGTCTCTACTTGAGTACAGAGTAAAGGCAAGAATCTGGGTGAAACAGAAAGTTCACAAGTCTACCCTCATCTGTCCTTCAAAACTCACCTGACTTGCGGTTGACTTGGTTCTGTGGAATGATGATCTGGCAGGAGTTAGCATCATTGGTGTTCTTGATAGGGTGGCTGAGGATACAGATCACTCTGATTACCTGGCCTACTTTTTCAACCCGATCTTTTACATAGCTGGGATCACAGATGAGCTGCTTACAGCGAGCAATCTGTAACAAAACATTTAAAGGCCATTATAAAGAAGACGTGGAAACATGGCAATAAGTCCCAAATTCATGTACTAGAAGCTTAAGCTCTCTAAAAACCAATTCTGAAATGTATACCAAATCCTAAAGACTAAATTCAGTAGCTACAACAATCTTGAAAAAAAGGCCATGGATGGAGGACTCCCTTGAGGACTACTGCAGTCAGTATGGTGTGGTACCTGGTGCTGGCACACAGAGAAGGGTAGCCTGAAATAAATAAGCAAACTTTCAAGTGATTTTTAACAAACTAATTCTGGGACATGGCAAATCTTAAAAATTTGTGATGCACACCTGTAATCTCAGCACTTAAGATACAAAGGTAGGATCAAAATCTTGAGGCCAACCTGTTTATACTTTAGATTGGCAAGGGCTACCTGCATGAGAGCCAAAAACATAGAACAAAACCATCATCCTGGTAAACTATCAATACACTAAAGAACAAAGCTAAAACTTAGATCAAACCATAAAGAACAAAAATTCCAAAACTTCTCAAGAGAAAAAAATGTAAGGAAAATCTTCATTTACTGTAATTTGGTAGTTGAGTTTTTAGCATATCGAAGACTTGTGTGTATCAATCAGTACTTACTAAATTTTTAATTCAGTTAAAAGAAAAGGAAACATGACAAATATTTGCAAATAATATATCTGATAAGGAGTAATAGTCAAAATATATTGAATGCTAAAACTCATCAATTTTTTAAAAAGACCTGATTAAAAAATGGGCAAAGAAACAGTGATGGCACATCCTTTAATCCCAGCAATCAGGAGGCAGAGGCAGAGGCAGAGGCAGGTATATCTGAGCTGGAAGCTAACCTGGTCTACAGAGCAAGTTCCAGGACAGCCAAAGAGAACCCTTGTCTCAAACAAAAAGTGCAAAGAATGTGAACAGACTCCAAAGAAGTTCTACATATAGCTAAGTAGCACATCAGTAAAGCACCAGGAATGTGAAAATCGAGGACAAGGTCTATTAGGATGGCTACTACCAAAACAGAAAAGTGACAGCAGGCTATGCGCACTCATGAGAATGAAACATAATATGGCTGATGTCATAGCAGGGCAATTTCTCAAAGAAAATTTAATTCAGCAGTTCAGCCTCTTGAGATACAGCCAAAGGAACTGAAGATAGTTATTTGTACAACGTGCTCACTGAAGCATTACTCAACTATTTGGATAAATAATTTATAATTTAATCAGTGATTGTAGTGTTTTTTCTTTCAAATCAGTATATTGGGCTGAGCCTACAAAGGTCCTAGAATCTAACCCCACCCCCAGCATCACCAAAAAAATCTCCAAACCAAGAAATATATTATCTTCTTAACTTAGTAAGTTCATAATTATTGAACTACAGGTAAGCATTTAAACTAGCCTTGACAAGAGTAAGTTTTCCCTGGGCAGCTGCAAGGTAATCAGAAGTTAGTTCAAATCCTGGCTCTCCTCTGACTTCAAGAGCTGTTAGACTGCTAGATGAGTGGGAGCAGACGTGCTCAGTCTGTGGTGTGGCACTGGAGACAGATGCCATCATCTTAAGGCTTAGTTACACGACAAATGGATTACATCCACTTCTGTTTCAGATCAAAACCCTGAAGATTCCTAAAGACACGTGTGGCAAGATTTAAAAGGAAGAAAGAAGAACAAAATACTGTAGCAAAAAAAGAACTTTAAACAACCAGACAGGCAGACCCAGACAAAGAGCATGTGTGTATCCAACATGCAATATCAATGTCCACACCACACTGATTAGCAGACAATATATTTTCTTCACAAGAATGGTTACTTACCTCTCCTTCAGATTTTACACCAACCACTTTTCCATTTTGCACAATGATTTCTTCAATTGGTTTATTCAACATGTAGGTACCTCCATATATAGCACTTAACCTAAAAAAGTTTAGTTATATTCACAATGATAAGAACTGTTAAAAATCTCCCTTCTTAAATCTAGATTGAATTATAGTATCTACTAATTAAAGGTATTGGGCCATAAATAAAACATAAAAGTATGAGGGAGAATTGTTGGGAAGGAAGGGTTTGGGAGGTGGGAGAAAAGGGAGATATTGGAAGGTAAATAAAGGTAATGGGGGAGTCCAGTGTAGGTGAAAATTAAAGTATGTCAGTATAAAAAAGGAACGGAAAAATCATGATGTTGACCAAAATAGAGACTGAAGTCACAGTTCTCAAATACAGAACTTAGATGTGAACACATATAAATTTCTAATGCATAATACATTAATAAATATATACACACACATACATGTATGACATAGAGCAGAAGAGGTCTATGTGGAAGAGGACTGAAAGGGCAAAGACAACCCAGGGAGGATTAATGGGAGACAAAGAGAAAAGTAGCTCTTTCTTCTTTCATGTGAAAAATAACCATACAAAAGAGGGAATAATTCAATGGTAGAAATCTTGCATAGCATACAGTAAAGCCCTGGGATCAATTCCCAGTACTATATAGAAAAAGGAGCCCAAAAAAGTGATGAAATTTATGAAAATTAAAATACATCATCCGAAATGAAAAAGAAAAATTCACAAGAGAAAATCAGATGAACAGAGCCTTGTTAACTCAGGAAACAGTGTTAACACCAAGAACCTCACACACACACCAGAGATTGCTGCTCCAAAAGAGAAGCAAACTATGACCAAATAGCTAAAGAAACAATGACCTTAAATTCTAAATTTGACTTTTTTAGAAGTTATCTAAATATTCAAACTGCAAGACTCTAAAACTGAAGAAAACCCAAAAGCCAGATCATTGACATTAGAAAAAAATCCTCACTACTCAAAGGAAGGATTCCCGGGTTCAGAGACAGCCACCTTCTCATTCAAGCCAAAACCAGCCTCGGGAACACTCATTCCAGTGTGCTAAATGCAAACAAGCTAGAACCAAAGTACTTCAAAATTATATATATATTACATATCTAAAACCTGACTTTTAAGACTTAACTACAAAATCATAAGCCGGGCAGCGTGGTAAAGGTAAATAACCCAAATGCAATTAACCTCCAACTAGACTCCAACAGGCGGCTAATACTCACACACTTGACACACATACATACAGACACATACACACACAATGTAATGTCGCTAAACAATTAATCCCAGGCTTAGGGGAGAGGCCCAAGCCCTCCATCACTTACACATCCACACTCTTTCAAGGTGAGTGATCCGTGCCCTTAGGCTAAGCAAAGATTTCATAGTTTTCAAAATGCATTAAACACATGTAAAGTAGTTTGACATAGTGAACTTAACAAAATGTAAAACTTCTTATAAGAGGCAAGCACCAACGTCAGGTCGGACAAAAGATTGGAACCAGAATACATCAAGATGACCCACAAAACAAAAAGAAAATAATAACCAAAATCTTTAAGACTAGGCAAAAGACTTGGACAATCACAACCCAAAATTACAAAGGGCTCATAAAATGGTGGCAAAGATTAGTTTTCTAGACATGCAAAGCCACGCTACAATGAGGACCAATGAGAAGGCTCAGCTGGAAAACTGTTGGCAGTTAAGCCCATAACCAAGTTTGAGTCCTTGAATCCACAGGGTAGAAGGAAAGGTCAGACTCAATGTTACAGTAGATCCTTCACACACACACTTAGGTATTAAAACATAGGTTCACTCTCCACTGATGGAAAAACATAGAGTAAAAGTAAAGATAAGGGGCTGGAGAGATGGCTCAGCGGTTAAAAGCACTGACTGCTCTTCCAAGGGTCCTGAGTTCAAATCCCAGCAACCACATGGTGGCTCACAACCCTCTATAATGAGATCCGATGCTCTCTTCTGGTGTGTCTGAAGTTAGCTACAGTGTACTCATATACATAAAACAAGTAAATAAATCTTTTTTTTAAAAAAGTAAAGATAAAACTGAACACTGTAACATATGCCTTTAATCCCAGAACTCGAAAGAGAGAGGAAGGCCTATAAGTTCAAATCCAGCCTGGTGGACAAAATAAGTTCC
This sequence comes from Micromys minutus, assembly GCF_963924665.1. Taxonomy (NCBI): domain Eukaryota; kingdom Metazoa; phylum Chordata; class Mammalia; order Rodentia; family Muridae; genus Micromys; species Micromys minutus. The sequence goes on along the minus strand of NC_137975.1, from coordinate 57,725,061 downwards.
ATGATAGCCAGGGACACTTAGAAAGACTTCTGACTCAAAATATCAACAACAGCAGCAACAACAAAAAAATTTAATTAAAAAAATTTGATAAAGACACTTACTATACCTGACATCAAGTTCAGTTCACAGGACCCGCTAGGTAGGAAAGACCCACATCCACCCCACATCCACACACACACACACACACACACACACACACACAACACACACACACACACACATTTACACACACATATAAATAAACATAATGCTAATGTCAATAAACAGTACCAAGTAAGTATATAATAACTCTCACTGCTGTGTATAAAAATAGCACAAATGCTCAGAAAAGCAGGGCTTTTATTACTTTTAAAATCATACTTTCAACATCAGTCAGCAATATTCTCTGTATACAAAACTCTCTTCATTCATAATCATCCCAAAACTAGAAATCCAGATATCCCACCAAAGAGTGTGGTGTAAACATGTCATTTATCATTATATATCCTGACTCATATAGGTGGGTCCTCAGCCTATATACCAACCTAAAGGGAGCTCATAAACACTGTTAAACAAAAAAGAAGCCAGAGGTGAATGAGCGAGCAGAAAATGTATTTTTTTTAATGGGAGAGAACTAATTATGAGATGAGGTAACTAAGTTCAGGAGAAAAACACTTCGTAGCAATTGGAATTTTTTCAAACTTAGTATCACTTAACTGAAGCTCTGTGCTTATTGTGCATAAATTTCATTTTTAATAAGAACAAAATCTTGGGCTGGAGTGATGGCTCAGCGGTTAAGAGCACTGACTGCTCTTCCAGAGGTCCTGAGCTCAATTCCCAACAACTACAAGGTGGCTCACAACCACCTGTAATGGGATCTGATGCCCTCTTCTGGTGTGTCTGAAGATCGCTACAGTGTACTCATATACATAAAATAAATAAATCTTTATTTTAAAAAAATCTCAAAAATAAATAACAAGCAAATAGCATTTTATTTTTCAGAGATGTTTTTCATCTTCACAAGTCAGGATGAAGTTGAGGATCTTCAGAGCTATAGGTAATAGGTAAAACAGCAACTCACCTTGCAAATCCTTGTGGCAATTCCCCAAGACCATAAAGTGGATAGAGGTATGGGCTTTTACCATATCTTGCCAAAGACTCGCTGTAAAGTTTAATTCTATTAATCGTATCACAACATGGCTGATCTAAGTAGCTGGGGGAAAAAAAGTAAATGAACATTAGAAAAAGACTACTTTCTTGTTGATTTTAGTTGTTGAGGTATCAAATTATTATCTCCTAGTTTCTCTTAAAATACCCGTACACTCATCTGCAACTAGAACCCCTTTCCCAGGGCCAGATAGCAACACACAAGGCCTAAGTCTCACAGTTGGAGTCTCACAGTTCAAAGTTTCAAGAAAAAATATAGACCTGAAAACAAAAAGTCCTGACTGGAATCCTCAACCTTTGTCTGTTGTCAATATGCTAATGTCTGATACAGGACAGGAACTAACATTCCTATGTCACCTGCAGTAAAATACCTCTTGCACTACTAGCAAACAGTCCACAGCCTTTGTACAGCCAAGATGATGACATTCATTCACCTACTTACTCATCTGTTCTGTACAGGGCAAGAGAATGGCCAGTAAAGTCTATAACATCTTGGCCCAAATCAAACTTCTTATACACATCTCTCATGGAGGTCTTCTTAGGATCCACACCCTCAAAAGTTCTAGGATCCTTTTCATCAAAGTTGGCAACATAAACTAGGAACTTCCTGAAGCGGCGTTTCTCAAACAGTCCCATTAAGCCTGAAAAATATTTTTTCAAAAAGCACACAGAAGAAGACTGAGAAAGTAAGAATGCTAGGGCACTTTAAACACCTATGTCATGACTCAACACACATCACTTACATCACCTGGACTGCGGCTGTACAACACTTTAAAACACATCACTCATAGTATTCCACTGCACAGCACAACCTCAGCAAATGGTACACATTTTCAGAGAAGTTGAATTCTGTATCTTATTAAACACAAAATAAGTAACATTGAAAAAATATTGCTCCAAAGGCATCTATACCAATGTTCCTCCTCTAACAATGCTGATCTGTAACTAAGTCAGTTCCCAAAATTATGAATGTTGCTTTCTTTCTTCTGAATGCTGTGATCTCATGGGAAAAGACAAAGACACGGAGGAAGAATTAGCCACACCTTAGTTAAGATAGTGGCTGCACTGTAGGTCACTTACTTTAATGAAATGATCAGTGCACTGCCCTGCACAGGCTAGAGAGATGGCTCAGCAGTCAACAGCACTTGCTGCTCTTGCAGAGGATCCAGGTTCAGTTAAAAACGTAATTGCTCACAATCATTTCTAACTCTAGTCCCATGAGATCTAATGCCTTCTTCTGGCCTCCATGGACACAAGGTGCACACGTGGTGCACACACACATATATACAGGCAAATAATCAAACAAAACTTTTTAAAAAAATCATTAAAAGAAATACCCTGGCTGTGGTGACACACGCCACCTTTAATTTCATCACTTGAATGTAAAGGTAGGAGATCTCTGTAAGTTCTAAGTCAACCTGATCTAGGTCTAGGGCAGCCAGAGCTACATAATAAAACCTTGTCTAAAAAAAATAATTGAAAAAAGTATGATATAGACGGAGGGAGACGGCAGTATACTCAAACCTAAGCTTTCTCTCTGAGTCAGTACTCCTACTGACATACAGCTGGTACTAAGATAAAGATGAAAAAACTAGTTGAATATCCTTTCCTGGCCTCTTCTAAACTGAACAGACATTAAAGTTAACTGGTACGTAATCAGTAAGTATTTGTGACTAGATAAGAGATTCCTTTTCACCAGAAAATCTCATCACAGTGATAAATAAAGTAAGAATGACTTACTAGATGCCAGGGCTTCTGCTTCAGTGGAAGGAACCTTGTAGATTTTCCCTCCCTTATAGACAAAGCTCCCTTCAATCACTTTGAAGTCCATATAACGAGTGACCTCTGTGAAAAGCAGCATCTTCACCAACTGACCTAGAAAAGCCACACACATAATGCAAACTGTCACTCAAACCTACTACCATTAAAAAAGAGCAAAACTTGCTACTGAAACAGCCCAACCTTTTCCTAACATTGTACATCAGGTCTTACCAGAAGCTTCCAAAGCCACATTTTAAGCGGTGCAGCTATACGATACACACCTCAAGCACATGTTTAAGCTCAATGCTACAGCTCGTACTCGAATGAATCGCATCAACTTGGCTGTGCAAAGGCCATGAACCAGCAGTAATAAGATGTCTACTTTACTGCAAGTGAATTCAGGCAACTTTGCACTTTTCTTCTGTATCAGACAGACAAGTATTTCAATTTCTAAATTAACTTATATTTATTAGAAAACATCAACATCAGATAGCATAAGAACCACAATTAGGAATATCACCTGTCTGGTACATAAGCCTCCTTAGGTTTAAAATCAGCAAACGCTTTTATGGGACTAAAACAATTTTAATGCTCATCTGAGAGGATGAATACAACAGTGTGGTCACATCTTTTTTTAAGTTAGGGCTGGAGACATAATTCAGTGGAAGAGTCTGTGTGTATGAGACTCTATACTCAATCACATATTAAAGTCTGAGGAGATGCTCGTGCAGCAGAGTTTAAGTACACTCAACACTTGCATTAACTGGACCCAGTGTTAGGACTGTGATCATAAATTAAATGTAGCTTGACATGGCATACCAGGAACCCACGTCAGAAGGCTGAGGAAGAGGGCCAGTGTTCCATGCTGCCTGGGCTAGCAAAAGCTCCAAACCATCATGACAAAATTTTATCAATAGGATAAAATTTCAAGTCAAAATGATAACAATAAATGGTTCTGAGTGCCAAATGGCAGGCCTCTTTGAAATGGTAAGTTTTCAAAGAAGATAAAAGTAGCTGAACTTCATACCATAGATTCATGCATTGATATGTTAAAACAGGCAATGTTATATGGCAATGATACTATAAGAAAATCACTAACAGCATATACTGATATGAATTGTGTGGTTAAAAAGAAAATAGTGAGTATATTAAGCATAGGAAGCACCACAATCAAAGACTCAGTGGAAAAGGCCAGGAATGCTCTGTTCACTGGGCAGAGCTGTTCTGTAGAGCTGACTATAAAGGCTGCTCCTGTGTCCTGAAACGGGCAGTAATCTGTAAAGAGTTCATTGCAAGGCAAACACAACTTTATAAACATGCAAGTTCAACATGGCCAATTCCCCAATAAACAGGGAAGCTGGTGAATAACTAACCCTCATCCCACTGTCTAACAGACAGATTTGTGTTAAAAATCCAAATTTCACTTTTCAATAACAAAGTGGCAGAAACAAAATGACCATCAAAGGCTAATAAAGGCACGGGGAAGGCAAACCCAAAGGTAGCAATGAGCGAAAGGCCTTCTGAAAAGACCCCCAATGCTTCCTATGTATGAATGTGGACGGAGGGGGTGCAACAGAGAGGAAGGAGGAAGGGAATCTGTGTGAGTCGATGACAGGTACCACTGTGTACACAGGCTGAAAACTGCATGTTAACTCTAACCATACATGCACATATATGTGTCTTATATATCAAAATATTAAGCATCATTAAGTCTAAATGGTGGCTCAATGCCTAGCACTGCCAAACCAAATCTGGGTGAGATTCTGACTACGTAAATTGTTTCCTTTCTACTTACTGTTAATGTTACCTAGATTATACAAACTTGCTAATTTATCCCAGAAGAATTGTTATTATTTAAGTTTAAAAGACAAAGCCTCTACTAATACAAAAATATTTATATAAAGCATAAACTTTAAAAAAAAAGAACACATACTTTATTTCCTGGAAAATAAATTTGTAACAAAAAATTTAGTTTTTCCTTGTTTTATTTTTTTTCCCCAGACAGGGCCTCGCACTGTGAGACGTGGTTGACCTAAAATTTACTTGTAGCACAGGCTCGCCTCACACTATTAGCAATCCTTCCTCAGCTTCCTGAGTACTGGAATTAGAGGTATACACCACTATGCCTGGTTCATTACTCAATACCATCCTAGAAAAAAAAAAAAAAAAAAAAAAAAACAAAAAAAAAACAAAGATACCACAGAAAATTTACAAGATATTTTAGTCTCCTAAATTACTGAGAACTTTAATGTGAAGTTAATCTCAAAAGCTTACAAACTAGAAAACCTTTAAATGACCACGGAAGACTTGGTTTCATGTAGATTGTCACGTAAGCATTAAGAAGGGAGTCTGTTACAAATACTTACAATGTTATTGCATTTAGAACTTAGGTTTGTACTGCACCACACTGATACCTGCACCAAGTGTGAAATGTTTGTAATTTCCTGCAAATTTTATATATATTAGAAAATCTTCAATTTTGGTAAGCACCTGCCACATCATGATTTTGTTTCTTTCCAGAGCGATTTACTATCCCTCTTCCCTCCATTCTTAATCTGACTCTAAACACTTACAATGGGACATATTACTAAACCACTCCTGACATGCACAAACTCCATGGCATTAGACCTAGGGTAAAAGTCTCTACTTCCAAATCAGATTCATTACACTGTCATAAATTATATTAGAATTCTTTACCATTGGCCATAAGAAACTTGGGAATTAAGTCAACATTCCAGTCTCTTCCTCTCCCCATTGATGCTGGAGGTTGTCCTGGTAACTTAAATCTTTTGTATAACTAAAAGCAGAACAAAAAATATCAATATTATAACAAAATGTAATTTTCATCAAAAGTTACCAGTCATTCTTAGATTGAGAGGTTATGACAAGAGTCAAGGTATAGGCACTTCAGCTTGAGTCAGATAAAACTTCTATTTAGTCAGATAAGGATCTCAATATATTATGGAATTAAACACAGTATTTAATTCATGAATTAATGCTAAGATTAATAAGCACTGCAGAAGTCTGATTCCTACTTACTGTGAAATCATTTAAACTCATTCCCTCTAATTTTGCTTCTCTGGCTACACAAGTTAAAAAAAATAAATGTTATACATTTCAAAACTAGGAAAGAGAATTAGCTCCTGTTTACCTGTAGTTCTGAGGTTTTACTTAAATGCAACTGTTGTATAAAACTGCACACACTTAATTATACACTTTGATGAGTGTGAACATAAGCACACACCAATGATTACGTCGCCAAAGAACGCTATACACACATTCACCCCCAATGAATGCCTCCCAGTATAAGTGTAAAGTCACCAACAAGTTTTTTCCTGAACTTCTCCAAAGAAAAAAAAGGATAGAGGAAAGGTGGTGAGACTTGTAGATTCCAGAACAGAGAAGAAACACACACACACTGCTTTTAAACTCTTAGGTAATCCTGGTTTTAAAAACAAGTTTAGTGAAGAGCTAAATATCACTCTCTGGATTACTGGAAATCTGAATATTGTCTAAATACTACTCATTTTTATAAATGTAGTGATATTATGATGATGTAAAAAATGCCATTCTTAATAGATGAAAACTAAAATATTTAGGTCAACTGCCACAATGTCTTTATTACTTTCAACTTCTTAAAATCACAAGAAAGCTATATATAGTGGCAAGACCCATAATCCAGCACACTAGAAGCAGGGAGATCATGAGTTCAAGGACAGCTAAGGCTACATAACAAAACTTAGTAAATTAAATTAATTCAAATTTAAATTTTAAAAAATACAATAACAAGTAACAACAACAAAAACAAATCAAGCCAACAGCTCTAAAATGCTAACTGCTAGATTCAGATGGAAGGCTTTGCTACACTGGTAATAAAATACTTTCAACTCTTCTATATTCCTAAAGCAGAGAATAAACTATTTGATATATGTGTTAAATTAATGAGGCAGTAATTTTATATATACTTATGAGAAAAGTGTACATTATTTTCACAAAAAAGTATTAATCCTTGTACTGGCTGGTTTTGTGTCAACTTGACATAAGCTGGAGTTATCACAGAGAAAGGAGCCTCCCTTGAGGAAATGCTTCCATGAGATCCAGCTGTAAGGCGTTTTCTCAACTAGTGATCAAGGGGGGAGGGCCCAGCCCGTTGTGGGTGGTGCCATCCCTGGGCTGGCAGACCTGGGTTCTATAAGAAAGCAGGCTGAGCAAGGCAGGGGAAGCAAGCCAGTAAGTGACATCCCTCCATGGTCTCTGCATCAGCTCCTGTTTCCTGACCTGCTTGGGTTCCAGTCCTGACTTCCTCTGGTGATGAACATCAATGTGGAAATTTTAAGCTGAATAAACCCTTTCCTCCCCAACTTACTTCAATCACCATATATGTAAATGTTTACAAGCTTCAGATAAATTTAGAAAAACTTACTTATAACTCATGTCTTATCCAAAAAGGAGAGAGAAAAAAACGGGAAAGGAAAAGACAGCGGAACAAACAGTATTAAGCTTGGAATCAAACAGCTCTACTTTCTAACCCCACAAACACAATTCTATAATTGAAAAAGAGGGCTGAAGAATATTGGATGATAAAGTGATTAAGGCAATAATCAGACCCGGTACCAGCCGGCACACTGGCACAACCTACCCCATGCTTCTGGTCCTCACTAACCCCCAAACTAGAAGCTCCTAAAAAAATCAGAGAGCCACCAACTTATTAAACAGAATATTTAGTAAGCCAGAACTGCCAGGCGGGGTGTTCCACACCCCTAACCCCAGTGAGCTTGAAGCCAGCATGGGTCTGTATAGAGTTCCAGGCTAGCCAGGACTGGGCAGAAAGACACCCTGTCCCAAACCTTCCTCCTATCCCACCAAAAAATAGTAATAATAAGCCAAAACGAAGACCATTTCCAAATGCAAAAGAAGACACTCACAAGTAATCCTACATGTAAAGATATGTGGACCAGAGACTTACATCTTCCAGCGGTGTTATAGATGCACTTTCTCCTCCATAGTATGGATTCTGATCCATATGAAGAACCTTCTTCCCATTCACTGACATTATCCCTGACAGGATACATTCCTAAAGGTAAACAGGTATTTTTAAAAGAAAAAGATATACACAACATGTTTACATGTCTTCCTTACTAAGTCTTCTCTTAGTAATTAAAACACTCGTTCACCATGAAAAACCAGTAGGTGTAAGGCCTCTCTTGGACTCCAGTGAGCTCCCAGGTGACTGTGAGATTCTCAATACCAGGACAAATGAGCTGGTTTTTTAATTGGGCAGACAGAGCAAAGGCAGAGGCTTTCACCTGCATCCTGTTACTCTATTCTTTTCTAATAAGCATTCACTAAGGTCTTTAAGAGGCACTGTAATTCAACTTAAAAGCACACTCGTAATACCCACCTTTTACACTGCATATGACAAAATCCAGCTCAAGGAAAATCTTTAGTGCCATTCATTTATAGACTGAATGTAAAAACTGTTACATTAGTTACAACCTACATTTGAAAGAACTAACAAACTATGACTATATGGATTTGGTAAATTCTTTCAAAAATGAACCTTTTAGACATGTATGAGAAAGGTATGAGAAAGGAGGAAGCCCTGAGTGAGTCCTGAGTGGGTGGGTATATATTGTTGACATGACCATGCTAATGGGAAGAGACTTCCCTCTCACATAGACAAGGAAATGGCAAAGCCTTCTTCCTTTGTTCAAGTGAGAATGCTGTCTGTGTGCAGAAAATGTCCACCATACCCTGCAGCAGCAGCACCTACTGCTCCCCTACAAAGGCTGTTCCTACCGAGCTTTCCTAAACCTGTCCCCTTGATCTGGCAATAACTGTAGTGCTGCATCCTTGTTTATCTCAATGTAACAACCAGTCTCCTTGTTCAGATGTATGCAATGACCATCTCTATTCAACGCTATATAAAACACACACACTGAGCTTCCAGGATGCTGAGGCTTCTCCAGCAGTGAACCCAACACTGTGTTATTTATTGAGAAGAGGGGGTTTCCTGTAGTGGTCTGGCTCAGCCTTAGCATACACCTTTTAATTCCTCTGGCTGGAATACAAACACGCCCTTAGTGTGCACCTCCAATCTCAAACAAGGAGGGTAAAGCTAGTTTGGAGAATGAAGCACCCATGTTTGAAAGTGATGTCCAATTGAGTGGCAGACAAAGTGATAAATTGAAGAATAATTTGAACAAACAGAATATTCCTAATTCTCACAAGAGAGGAAAGAAAAACTCCTTAAGAGAACAGTGTACAAAGAGAGAAAAAAGGAAAGAGGCAGTTTTACCAGGACAGGTGTAGAGACAGGTTGCCAAGAGAGAGAACAAGCTATACACAGGTCAAGACAGAATGAGCTAGAGAATGAAAAGGAGCCAAAAGATTAGAACAGACTGCTAGACTTAATTTTAAGGTCAGGAAGAGCAATTCAGGAGGAAGTGAGAAAAGCCAGTTTGAATCAATCAGATGGAGAAAACTTTGAGTCAGAAGAGCTGAACTGAACCAGCCAGCCAGAGTTTAGAAAGAACTAAGAAGGGGTGAGTTTATTCACCAGTTAAATCTTAGAGGCTGAAAACATTCTGGGCCTAGATTAGATTGTATGAAGGCTAGACGCTTCCAGGACTAGGCTTAGCCTAGCAGATGGGGGCAGTAAGTCTCCAAGATGACAATCACTACAGTAGAATAAAGGTTACACTCACACTCAATTCTCATCTTTTTATCTTAAGACTAATAGGCTGGCACATATACCTGACGTGCTGGCATGGTTCAACACACCATACTACAAGACAGGACTTTTCATGTCACTAAGTGAAATATACCAACAATTAGAAGATTTGTACTGTTTAGAGTGCACTAAGATTTCCTACGTGTAATTGGGGGTAAGGTAAGCTGAATGTGGCAGCCTTGTCCAGTGGAAGGATGGTACAGGCATCGGGGATAGAAGGAGGAAAAGGAGAAAGCCATCCAGCACAGGTACTCCTTCCCTGTCAGGATGTGGGCTGGCTGCTCTGCCTCATTGCTGCCTCCCAGCCATTATGACTGAAACCTCTGAAAGTTATCCCTTGTGCTGTTTGTCCCTTGTGCTGCTTTGAAGTGTGGTTAAAAGATGGGCTGAGGGGGCTGGAGAGATGGCTCCGCCATTCAAATCCCAGCAACCACATGGTGGCTCACAACCATCTGTATGTAATGGGATCTGATGCCCTCTTCTGGTGTGTCTGAAGACAGCTACAGTGTACTTATATATAATAAATAAATAAATCTTTAAAAAAAGAAAAAGATGGTCCAAGGAGACAATTTGGTCCACAATCCTTCCAAGCACAAGAACCTGTGTTAGAGCCCCAGACACACACGAAAAAGACAAGCAGGGTAGTGCAGACTTGTAATCCCAGTGCTGGTGCACATCAGACCAGGCAGACCCCTGGGCCTCCATGATTACCCAGACTAATTTACTTAATGAGTTTGAGGCCAGTGAGAAACCCTATCTCAAAGCAGGTGGACGGTGCTTAAGGATTGACAGTGTTTGTCCTAGGCCTTCCTCACACAGACCCCAAAAAGATTTATGTTTTATTATTGTTGCTCTGCCTTTTGACACAGTATCTTACTGTGTATCCGGAGCTAGCCTGCTCAGTGTTCAGACCAGGCTGCCCTGGGACTCAGAGATCCACCTCCATCTGCTTCGTAAGTGCTAGCTAGAGTCAAAGGTATACACTGCTTGTTTGAAGTCTTACAAGGACTCATTTATTTGTTCTGTGTACATGGCCAAATCTAGCTGGCACACTCGTTTTGTAAATAATCTTACAGGGTTATCACAATGCTTGTTTGTATATAGACGGTCTGTGGCTATTTTCCCAGTAACAGAACAGTTGTAACAGAGCCCACATGTTCTGCACAGCCTAAAATATTATGTCCTATTTGTAATTCTGCCTAATCTTGCAGGCAGAGGATCTCAAGGTTTGTTTCCTGTTTTGCCATAATCTACCATCTTGCTGAAAAATGTACTATAAGCAGGCTCTGGAAACTCAGGCTGAATCCACAGCTCAAAGGTCTAATAAAACAAAACTTGGGCTGCTTAGAAAGGGAGGGGGATGAAAACCTGCTCTTCTAACAAGTTCCTATGTGACGGTAGTGAAGCTGGTCCAGAACTAATTTCCACAGAGCAGCAGCATTTCTCAAGTGACAGTCACCTGGGGCTCGTGTGAAAATGTAGATTCTGACTCCTGTGTCTGCCCGAGGGAAAAGTTTCTGTGTTTCTGGTAGGTTCTCAGGTGCTGTGCTAGTCTAGGGAACTGCACTTCTGATAACAAAGCAACAGAGGACTCCACCAAATGAATACACCATGGGAGCACGCCAAATTTACAGAACCATTCTCCTCTTGGGCCACTGGATTCCAGTTCTTCACTAGTTAAATGTTGTTCTGTGGCCACTTCAGGCACATCATTTACTACAGCAGCATCACGGAAAGTAGACTGTGCCCATCGGCTTTCCATTATGACTGCAAACTCACTGCTCTGACAGTGTATGAAAATCCCTATTTCAGGCCCATTAGTCACTCTGACTAGGGTGTGGTCTCCTCACAGATCCTGATGAAATGAGGCTGAGAACACTTTATAACTCATTAATAATTGGCAGAACCTGCTAGAATTTAATCACACTTCCCCCCCTTGTTTGAAATATTTAATTTTTAAAATATTTCATCTATAATTACACATACTAGTGTGAGTGTGTGAGAGAGAGAGAGAGAGAAAGAGAGAGAGAGAGCAAGCGAGCGCAAGGGCGCAAGCAAAAGAGCATCAGACCCTGCAGCTAAAGAGCAGGTCACTGAGCCGCCTGGATGCTGGGAAGAATCCAGGTGAGCACTGGCGCTACTGACTCCGTTTTTAGAACATCTTTAAACTTATTTGTTTTACTTTTTCGACTTTATACACACGGGTGTTTTGCCAGCATGTATGTATCCGCATTCCAGGACCTGGGGTTACAACAGATGGCTGTGAGCCACAATGTAGGTGCTGGGAATCAAATTCAGGTCCTCTGCAAGAGTAACAAGTGCTCATAACTGCTGAGCCACACCTCTCAATCAATCCCTGACTCACTTTCTTAAATGGGATTTCGTCTTTTTTGTACCACTTTATAAAAGGCCTTCATATATTTTACAAACATGAAGTCCTTTATAGGTTATATGTACTGCAAAACATTTTCCATTCTGTGTTTACCTATTCACTGTCTTAATGTCATACTGATAAACAGAATTAAAAGTATTTTACAAACACAATAATCAGCCTAAATATTACTTAAAAGCAATGCCCTTGTCTGTCTCTTCCTTTTTTTCAAGGCAGTGTCTCACTATGTGCCCTGACTGTCCTGGAACTCACCATGTAGACCAGGCTGGCCTCAAGCTCAGAGATCTGCCTGCCTCTGCTTCCCAGCACTGGGACTAAAGGTGTGGGCCACTTCACCCAGCTCCCTGGCTTCTTTTAGCAACATATTAGGATATACTGTTCAACACATATATGAAAGCAGAGCAATAACAGGCTCTTGCATTTGAAGAGTATGACCAAAAAGTCACATTCTCATGTAATAAAAGCAGACTTCATGGCTCAACTTCTGAAACAAAAATCCTAGCAAACTCTGAATACTTCTACATCTCACCCTTCACATCCTACAAATATGCATGACCTACAACATGAAGGCTAAGCATAAAAACAAGGGGCCTAATTTAAAAATGTGTCAAACAGCTGACAGTAACTGCCTTCAAAGTGTCACCTAGAACAAATACTGCCTTGTTTTTTTGGAGTTTTGTTTTTAATGTGGGATCTGTTTCTCCACAAGCAGCACACTGACATGATTTTCCTAGCCCTGCACACATTTTTACTGACACTTATGTATGTGTGCACATGGATACCATGGGGCAAATGTGCAAGTCAGAGACAAACTTGACAGCAGAGAACTGACTCATAACCTGTGGGTCCCAGTGATCAAATTCAAGTTATCAGGCTTAGCAGCAAGCACGTTTTCCCACTGAGCCATCTACCGTACCAGCCCGTACTAGAAAAGCATTCCTCCTGCTACTCAAAGCTTACTAATACATTGTTTACTAGTTTGTTTTCAGATGGGGTCTCTCTATGTAACCTTGGCTATCCGAGTTCCTCTCGGAGTGCTGGGATTAAGGGGTGTACCATTGCAACAGGCTTACCAATACTTCAAAGTTAGTTAACCTCCGTTTATGGAGTTTCTGGGGATTCTATCTGAGCTTCTGTGCTTCCTTTCTCTTTTTTGGTCAGACAGGATCTCACTATGCAGCCTAGGCTGGCTACAAACTGCAATCTCCTGCCTCTGGCTCCTCTGTACTGCATAGATGCCCTCAGAGCCTCTATTTACTATTATAGTTACTCCTCCACAGGAGTAACTGTATGTCTTGGTTCATTTGGAGCACTCTAACTTAAACATTTTTAGGCTAGAAATACTCAACTTTTTTTTAAAAAAAAGAATTTGAAAGCACTGACTATGACTACTTCTGCAAGAAATATAAAGTTCTTTGTCTATAGCTCTTGAAGCTATGGCAAAAGTTTTCAATACCAAATCTAAGTCCGAGCAAATTTTAATTATAGTTTAGGATTCTCAAATCAAGCACAAAACCTAGTATTTGATAAGTATGTTTTAATAAGGAGAAATGGTAGGAAGAGTATTCTGGGATATAAAATATTCTTTAAACATATAATTCTGAGAATGAGTTGTTTATATGTCAAAGTCCATGTTTTTGTTCATAATATGTAGGGTTGCTGTGTAGAAACTAAAACAAGAGCAAAGCCTTTGGGAAACACAAACGGCTGCAGGGCTGGCTCTTTTCAAATAAACTAATTCTAGCACAACTCAGTGATTTATTACCAAGTCCATATAAACTTCGTGCCAATTATGTGGTAAAAGTCTGCTTATACATGCTCAAAGCATAGAAATACAGAAGTTGCCAGCCAACCAACAAAGGAGGGATAGAAAGCAAAAATGAGGCTGAATAATTCAAAAGGCAAAGCAGCCTGAGCCTAGTTAAAGGAGCTGAAGTTCCCACAAAGCTCGCTAGGACCTAATGTATTCACTATATCCCAGCACAAAAGTTAGCCCTCACAAAACACTAGTTACCAGAGGTCTCTCCTTCCTGTCAGTAGAAAGGCTTGTCTGCAGACTATAGGTTTGGAGGGGGAAGGGTACTAACTACTACTTTTCTTTTCCAAGACAGGGTTTCTCTGTGTAGCCCTAGCTATCCTGACACTCTGATGACCAGGCTGGTCTCCAAATCGGGGGTCCATCTGTGTCTGTGCCCACCCCCCCACCCTCAAGTGCTGGGATTAAAGGTGTGTACCATGACCTCATAGCCTTTAAGGTGATAATTCCCAGTGTTAGGAGAATTACACAGAAACTGCTATTTCTCATAGAAAATTAAAGGTCTTCTTTACTAAAATTACTTTCAATGCCAACACCAAGCAACACTGAAGTAACAAGTTTCCTTCACTCAAAGTCCTTGACACACCAATATCATACAACATTTGATACACACCCTTTTATTGGGTTCTTAAATCTCTAGCACTAAATGTCTACAAGCCAAACATTAATGATGTGTACACTCTTGATAATCAAAGTTATTTTTAATTTGTGGTTTTTAACTTTGACTGGGAATCTCTTCAAGATTTAACCTAATTCAAGATTTCACCCAAGCCCTACAAATATCATTTACTGATGATGTCATCCCTCTGCTACTGCTTCTGTCAATGATAGGCCTATGATGATCACAGTCCTACACTGATACAATTCTAAAAGAACATTTCCCAGTATACATCTAGGAAGGCCCGGGTGAGAACCTTAGCACAGCTGTAAGAAAGCAGAAACTGTTCTAAATTCTAGTTACATATGTATCCACTAGCCATCACAATTCAAGTAAAAATTTAAATAAAGGGTGTTACTTTGTCTTTGATACAAAATGATGCTGCTAAACTAGGCCTGTGGAGGCCGCAGGATGGCTCTGCCTCACTCTCTGCACTCAACCCACCTTACTAATGGGCAAATATGAAGTATTAGCAATGACAATACAAAAGGGAAATAATTGGCTCTCACAATATGCTGACAGCCACAGGGCCCACTAACAGGCCACCACAAACTACTTAATATGCTTGGAGCCCCAATTAGGTACGGCACAGAGCAGGGTAGAGTGATTAATTTAGGCATTCAAGTCTGCTCAACTGACACCCCAACCCCTGCCAAAAAAAAAAAAAAAAAAAAAAAAAAAAAAACAACAACAACAATGTCTACCGATGAGGGTATGCACCTTTTAATCCCAACACAGACCACTGGGAAGGCAAAGAGGTAGAAATATCTCTTCTGAATTCAGGGCTAGCCTGATCTACATAGGGAGTTCCAGGATAGCCAGGCTACACAGAAAGACCTTGCCTCAAAATAAATAAATAAATAAATTAGTTAAATAATAAAAGAAAGGAAAGAAGAAAGGAGAGAGAGAAATTGAATCAATCATTCAAACTAGATGGCTTTGTAGATGAGCAATGATGTCTATCTGACAGTCTATTCTGAAAAGTATGTTTACTGAGCCTTGAGCAGGACATCTTGGTCTTGCCTTTCATCCCAACACCCAGAAGGCAGGGATAGGCAGAGCTCTGCATTCCTGGTCAACCAGGGCTGCATAGTGAGACCTTGTCAGAATACATCAATCTCATCATTCATTGCTGTAAGAGGGAAGTAAGCTTCTCCTAAAAGTATAAAGTAGAATAAAAACCTTGAAGGTTTTCTCTAAAACAGTTATTTCAGACTGGTTTGCCTTAAAAGATATTAATTTGATCCTAAGAAATGTCAATGCATTTCAACAAATTTTAAAGAGTTGGTAATTTGATGGTATGCATACCAACTGGGATGCATACACCAATGTTCCTGATGAAGTAATTTACTCATAGTTTCACATTCAACTCCCACACACACAGAGACACACACACAACGGAATTGATAGTCAAAATGGTTCTCTTTCCAATTCCCTTTTGCAAATGATCAACTCTTTTGTTACAGCGGGGACTGAGGGAGCACAAGATATAAAATCTGTGTATTTTTTCCAAATCTAAACAGATAGATACTCATGAAAACATGCTGTAGCATTAGGTAACCGCCTGACATTTAAATACCAGTATATTGACGCTGTGCATTTATTTTCTAACCTGCCTGAAGTGTATGTATAAAAGTACAGAGAACTTAGCCTCTTTCTCCTCCTCAAAAACAGTGGTGGCTCGCAATAAACTAAACAAAAGGGAAACATGGCAAGGGCCAGCGTGAAAAGACAAGTCTCCAGAAAATTCATTTCCCATTCCAAGCAAGAGGATGAGAGTGCGGTAAGCAAAGCTTAATTAAGCCTTATTAGAAAAGAGGATTTTTCTAAAAAACAAAAAAAAAAAAAAATCGTTTCATTATTTTCTCCAGAAACTTAAGTTGGCCAAACTCTGGGACCAATTACCGATCAGCGATTATCCTTCTGTCTGGCTCTCTGTGCCAAGTGACTAGCTGAGCAAGCTGCTGCTGCTCGCCACATAGAAAATGCAAGCGCCAGCAGCGACTCCCTCCCGCTCGGTTCTGGGCTTGCCTGCTTCCAAGCGGGAGAGGTCATCCACCCAAAAGGGAAGTGCAAGGAACACAAGCTGTTTTCCCTTTCCTCTTCCTTCCTGCAGGAGGACGAGGCTGTTTCTCTCCGGCTGTTGGGCGATTCTGCCCTCAACTTCCCAGTGGACTGGCTTCCCACATACACGACCCGGGTTCCACATCCTGGTTTGCCCTAACACACTAGACGTTTTCAAATCAGTGCATCCTAAGCCACGACCTCCCTCCCAGACCCAACACGGGCGAGTGGGGACGGTCCCCAAGGGGGTGCAGGCGCCGGCAGTTCGGGAGCAGGCGGGGCTAGGGTACACCGATCGGACCCGCCCTCGCCCCCGGGCCCGGCAGAGGCCGGCCAGACACGTCTCCCCGCCGTCCACCGCAGCTCACCGTCAGGCCAGTGCCCAGCACGATCACGTCGTATTCCTCATTCATGGCGGGGAAAGGAGCGCACGCAAGGGCTCGGAGGCCACCGTAGATAAGGGAGAGAGAAGTCCGGCCGCTCTGGGCCCCGGGGGTAAAGGGAAAAAGCGAGGAGAGGAAAAAACGGAGCTGAGTAGGAGGCGAGGCCGGCCGCCACCTCAACGGGAAGAGAAGAGCCGGGAGGGGAGGGAGGGGAGGCGGGGAGAGCGCGGAGAAAGGAGAGCGAGCTCCGTAGCCGGGGCGGGGCGTGCGAGAGGCCGCTGGCGCCGTCAGTCACAGGGTACCTGCTTTCTCATTGGTGCGTCTCCCGCTCGCCCCACCTCCCCGTCGTCTTTCCTCTCGCGAGAGAAGGGTGGGATGCTGCCATCTTGGCTTCCGGTTTTTTGTGCTTAACCCCCCACACACACCCGTCTTGTGCTACACTGGTTTGGGCGGCGACTCGCGAAGCTTTGGGTATCGTTGAGCAGGAGGAACAGAGCGGAAACTGCGGCTAGGCTACCACGTGCCTGACTCTCGCGCCATGGCGTGAGATGGAGCTCGGTTAGTCCTCAGGCCCTGGAGCCCGAACTCCGCCCTTAGGACTTTGAGTGGGGTGTGCATCGCCCAGTGCGTGCCGGGCCAAGTCGTGAGAACACCAGCCTCTTGGAAGATTGGCAGCCTCGTCCCCTCTGCAGCTTGGCTCCTGCCCCTGCCTGCGGGGCTGGGAAGAACTCAGGATGATTGTGTGCCCTGTTTTAAACTTGTACGTTCTGTTCTAAACAAATAAATGTGTTCTGAACAGGTGTCCATACTTTATGTAAAACGTGGTCCAGAATGGGCTTCCTATATAGTTTAGGTTTGCATTTTAGCTTGAGATGCTAAGCAGGTTATAAATTTAAGAGTATATAACGTGGTAACCAAGCAACTGGGACTCAGTCAGCCCTGGGCTGAAGCCTGCCAAAGTGTGCCCGTAAAAGGAAAATGCTGAATCGCACTATTGAGGCAAGTTTGTATGTTTGCTGTGTTTCAACCTCTACGTACAGTTAACCACACTAGAAGTGGGGCATTCTGAACCATCTCTGGTGTGCTGCCTGGTGGTTCTGAATCCTGTACCTTGTTCAAGCTTCATTAAATCGAACTAATTTCAGGGTTTTGTTTTTTTGTTTGTTTGTTTGTTTTGTTTTGTTTTAATAGCGGAGTTGTCTGGGTGCAAAGTAACCCTCAGGACCATTAAAGCAATATTTGCAGGCCCCTTGGACCTCAAGCTCCACTGGCTTTGAACTTACCATTGTTGTAGGATATTTGGTCACACAGTGAACCCTGAGATTGTCTTATTTACTGAAAAACCTATTTCTAACTGTATCCGCCCTTAGGACACACTTTTAATCTGGCTGGAATACAGACAAACCCTTAGTACTACACACCTTTGATACCAAACGAATAAACATAAAGTGAGTTTGTAGAAGGAAGCACCCAAGTTTAACTGTGATGTATAATTGAGTGGCAGACAAAGTGATGGTTCAGGAAAAATTTGACAGGTTATGCCAAACTCTCAAGAGAGGAAAGGGAAGCTACTTAAGAGGTAGTTGAGAAGAGGAGGAGGAAGCATTGTTTCTGTGACAGTTCTGGATGGATAGGTTGCAGATAGGACAAGTTAGACACAGATGAAGACAAAAGATCAAAACAGATTGCTACAGTTAGTTTAAGGTCAAACAGCAATTGAGGAGAAGCAGAGAGAAGCCAGATTGAATCAGTCATCCTGGAGAGGAGTTTGAACCGGAACAGCTGAGTTGACCAGCCAGGCAGACTTCAGAAAGAGTTAGGAAGGGTGGGTTTATTCAGCAGTCAGTCTCAGAGGCTGAAAACAGATTTATGGGGGCTAGAAGCTTCCAGGACTAGGCCTAGGTTAGCTGATGGGCGATAAGTCGCCCAGATGACAATTACACAAGAGAAGAAAAGTTATATCAACAGACCATGTGCATTCTCAGACAACTTTTATTGCCTTTCATTAATCAATTGGTTAAGTGGTCCCATTTGGTAACTGGGTGAAAATCATCACAATTTTAAGAGTCAAACTGGACAGTACAGTTGAGAGGAATGAATCCATGTAAGGGCCTTGAGCACATTTTTTTTTTAATTTGGGAAGAAATAATTATTTTACAAAAGTTATTTCGAATTCAATAAGTCCAGGTCTTTATTGGACACCAGCTAAAGTTCATTTGTTAAAATCTTGAACCCAAACTATGTAAAATTTGTTGAGGACATAGGTTAATTTGAACAAATGGCTTGGAAAAGCAGTGGCCATAATGGAAAAGAGAACTACTTTCAAGGCATACTTGGAATAAAAAAAAAAAAGTCAAAAACCTTGAAAAGTGGAAGGGCTGCAGCTCAGTACAGCGTTGCCTAGCATGGAATACTGATTTCATGCCCAGCACTACAAAAAAATTTTTTTCAAATTCCCTGTCTAAATAAATCTTGTTTTTAATTAGGATAAAGAAGGACATAAACCCGAAGCTGTGAGCTGATAAGGTGGCTCTGTGGTAAAAGTGCTTGCCACAAAAACCTGACAACCTAACTCCACTCTCTGTACCCTCAGGGTGGAAAGAAGAAAAGCAACCCCACAGTCATCCTCTGGTGTCCTCAAACACCCACACATGCAGAGTCAGAGTCACACACACACACACACACACACACACATGCCTACAATACCAATGAGCACAAACTGAGAGGGGAACCAAAAGTCACTTACTTGAGATTTTCTTTGCAGAGAGTGAAAAGTCTGAGTAGCAAACCCAGTACTTTACACACTGACCATTCCCTTGATCTTCCCGTGAATGCCCTGATTCTCCTAACACGTTTATACAGCTGTCTTTCCATCTGAAGACAGTCATTGGGCAGACAATACCTTGGGAGAGAAGACTTCTGACCAACCAGGCCTGTGTGTATACCAGCATTTCTCCGTGCTCTGAAGCAGAACTTGCAGCCATCACAGGAAACTTTTCAAACCTAAAAGAAAACCTTCAAAAATATACAAAGTATTGCTGAAATCCCTTCCTGTAAGAACGTGTAAGCTCCCTCTCCCCACAACTACAGTCTTCAGGGCAGACCAATTATAATTTCATCACGGTTTACTTTGGAGAGCCGTTGAGTTTATTAGGCTTATTTACAAAGTAGTGGATGAGGGGTTTGGGGAACACTGGAAAGTCTACACCCAGCACTCATGAAAATAACACACACACACACATACACAACCTAACTGTGTAGATGGAATCCCCTTTCTCATTCTTCCCCCACCTATATACCCGAGTCCTTCCCACCACCACCCAAATCACCACCACCACCAAGGTAACATTCAGTTGGGGCAAAATTACATATAAGTGGTTGGGAATGGCGGATGAACTTTCAGATGAAGGTCCTGTGGGTCCACCCAACGGCGCCTCCAAAGGGAATGTCAGCAATCCACAAGCCAATCAGTGATAGTCTTTGGCAAACAGGGACAGCTTAACTCCTGAAGATGGTGGCCAGTTAGCTTGGAGAATGATCTGATACAATAGTAATTTAGATCCCGTCTGCTTCTGAAGAATTGTGCTTAACTTTAACTTTTAAAGTCTTCAGCAGGTATGTAGTTCCGAGTGTCTCTATCCTTTTGAGTTGAGAGATATAAACATGAAGTTTAAGGCTCTGAGATTTGGCTACAGTTCAAATGGTAAGAAAGCAGTGTTGAGGACCAAGGGGATGGTATTAGCTCCCACAACACGCATCAGAAAACCTGGTGTGCTGACACAGGCTTGTGATTGCAGCGCTCAGGGAAGATGGAGGTGGGCAGGTGTCTGGGGCTTGCTGCTCTGCCTGTCTACCCAAATCCATAAGCCCCAGTTCCCAGGGAGACTGGGTCATGGAGAGTAAAACAGATTGTTCCTGAGAAACAGCACTTGTGGCTGAACCCTAGTTTCCAGAGGCACACACTGTGTGTGCAGTCACATAGAAGAACATGTACATAAGAACTTGGAATCAGGCTGTGTGTGGTGGTCCACACCTATAATCCTAGCACGTGGTGGATGGAGGCAAGGTCATCTGCTACACAGCCAGGTCCAGGCAAGCTACATGAAACCCTGCCTTTAAAATCAACTTGGCAGGTTCCTTCCCAGTCATATAGAAAGGCAGGCTTTCTCTGACGTCATTTCTTGGAATGACCTTATAGATTCTGAAATACTTTTTACTTGATGAAAATAGACTCTGGCACAATGTTCTAAAATCCTTATAATGTGCTGGATGATGGCATGTTTTAGAAAGTAAAGGCAGGTGGATTCCTGAGTTCCACGACAACCTGGTCTACAGAGCTCCAGGACAGGCAAGGCTACACAAAGAATCCCTGTCTCAAAAAGCAAATCAAGTGGCTGGAGAGATGCTCCACAGTTAAGAGCACTGGCAGCTCTTCCTGAGTTCAATTCCCAGCACCCACATGGTGGCTCACAAACATCTGTAATGGATCTAATGCCCTCTCTGGCCTGCAGTTGTACGTACAACATAGAATACTCATACATTAAATAAATAAATCCTTAGGGAAAAAATTTAAAAATCAAAACCCAAAAATAAAGCATATAATGCATATGCATTAGAATTTGGGAGAGCATGAGGTACTACTATTCAAGGTATGGACAGTCCAGAGATCAAACTGTTTAGTGGGAGCTGATCTTCTTGCCGTTCAAAACAACAGTATTACCAACACCATAAATTCATTCATCTGTCAATTTCAATTTTATTATTTAGAAATATTGTTTCACTAGATACAGCTGATTTTGGCCTCAAACTCATTATGGTCTCAAGGCTGGTCTCAAATTTGCAATTCTCCTGCCTCAGCCTCTCGAGGGCACTGCCATGCCAAGTTCCAAATTTCTAAGTCTCATAGATCTTCTTGAGTAGTCCAGAAGAATTAGGTGACAGGGAAAATGGTAATTCAATGGTGCTCCCAGCATCTGACTAAATTGTCTTTTAATTTGTTCACTAAAATTGGTTCCTTTGTCACTGGGCATTGTTTCAGGGATGTCTCATAGTAGAAGGAGAAGAGGAGGAGGAAGAAGAAGATGCCATTTTGTAGGAATTTTTAACTCATAAGTATAGCATCTCTTTCCTACATCATAAGTGCACACTGGAACTTATGTAAGGTTTCAGCTGCAGTTCATCTCTAAGTGTCCAAAGGGCTCATTGGGTGTACCAAAAGTTTTTATTATTGTACTGGCTGGCTTTGTGTGTCTGCTTGACACAAGCTGGAGCTATCCCAGAGAAAGGAGCCTCCCTTTCTCAATTAGTGATCAAGGGTGGGAGAACCCCATGTGGGTGGTGCCATCCCTGGGCTGACAGTCCTGGGTTCTATAAGAAAGCAGGCTGAGCAATCCAGTGGAAGCAAGCCAGTAAGTAACATCCCTCCATGGCCTCTGCATCAGCTCCTGCTTCCTGACCTGCTTGAGTTCCAGTCCTGACTTCCTTTCTTGATGAACAGTGATATGAACAGTGTAAGCTGAATAAACCCTTTCCTCCCCAACTCGCTTCTTGGCCATGATGTTCTGTGCAGAAATAGAAACCCTGACTAAGAAACCTTCCAATTTATGGGGAGTAGAGGTTTGCAAACCCTTCACAAGCCACTTTTGCAGTTAATTTTGTGGATCCATGCCAATTACCCACACCTATTGACAAGGCTGGTTTTTCGTTCAGTTGTGTGATTCAGTGAACTCTGGGAGCCAGTGTTCTCTCCTTCCCAGGGGGGTGCATAAACAACCTCTACCCCTCCCACCAAGGTCCCAACAACAAACTGGGGTATGAGTTCACCAAAGTGAGGTGAACTCTGAGGAGCCAATGAGTTTACTGGGCATAGGTGAGGGATTACCATAGGGGTGTGTGAGTGCTTCTCCCCCACAAGGCCACACCAGAAAGTCTTTACCTAGCAGGGATGATGGCTTTCCCATAGCTATACAGATGGAGAGCCCTTCCCTAACCTTCCCTGGTCTTTATCCTCTAGCCTCACCTCATTCTCACCCCCAGGCCATAAGCAGTTAGATCAGAGTTTCAAACAACAGGTGCTTGGAATTTACTAGATACTCAGGTGAGCGAAGACCCTCTATGAGGGAATGTAAAGAGCCCACAAACCCATATGGAATGATCTTTGGCCAGTGGGCACAGCTGTTTGGCTCAGAGGACATCCCGTACAACCGTAGCCTTCAAAGGCATAGCTCTGGAACTACGGATGTTGGATTGCTCCACTCAGATGACCTAATCTAGCATTTTTAAAGCCTTCAGGAAGGCAGAAATTTCATTGGCAACAGGATAAAGGGAAATTGTATCACATTGTCTAAAACAATACCACATAGTACTACCATATGTCCTCTATTATGGGGTAGCTAGAGACCACCTGCATCAATCACCCTTCCCAGGAGACTGGGACCTTGTATTCCATAAAGTTGTCTAACACGTGACAGTTGGCTGAGCCAAGTGATAATAGGATGAATGGCTCACCAACAAACCAGCAGTGTCCCTTCAGATAGTATCTCAAGTCTCCAGGACGTGTGTTGCTTATTGTTGCAAATGTGTCAAACAATGTATCCCATTCAGTCCCGAGGAAGGATACAACGGAATGGGGGTGAGATCCCAGTCTACATCCTACAGTTTGTGGGAATAGAGGATGAATGTGGTGATGCTCGTCTTAGATAACGTTGCCTGCAGATCACCTTTAGTGGGAAGCAAAAGTAAACCAGAGGCAGTCTGGAAGCAGCTCTTCACCTGTTCACAAAAAGATGTGTAAGCATGCCTATCCAAAGGGGCCTGGAGGAAGCCTGGCTTCTCTTTTTGTTTTTTGGGTTTTTTTGTTCTGTTTTGTTTTTAATTTTGAGACAAGGTCTCACTATGTAGCCCTAGCTGGCCTAAAACATGGCTTGTAGACCAGGCTGCCTGGACTTGTCACCTCACCTGGATGGACAAAGGACTTTTTAAACTTCGCCCACTAGTAGCCCTTTTATAACCTGACAAAATTTTATGCAACTCTAGGTATACACATGCATAAAACAAGTTTGTAAATCGTTTACCAATAAAACAAAAATTCTTACTTTAAGACAATTCTTTGGTATGCATATACATTTACTATTTATTAAAAGGTCAAAGCAAAGTTGCATACTAATGACTTGGATGTGATGGAAATTGATATAGTTGATATTACAGTCCAGAGAGCATCTCCAACAGTTTTCAGAGTTGATTGATGTCTTCGATTTTATAACCAACATTGCCAATAGCACTGCCTATTATAAGGATGTAATAAATACTACATGACAGGTATATACCTGGAACTATCTCCAAAGTGTTGAAACTTCTGTCCAAATCCCATGTTAAAATGCACTCAATGTGTTGGTATGAATTCAAATCTACAAGTCAGTCCCTGAGTTTTAAAATTAAGCCTTCTAATGATAGAATGCACAGAAACACTAATTCGACACTTGGTGATGATGAACGGTGGTAGAGAATGCTGATGCTGTTATCACAACTAAAGTGTGATTTCTACAACAACAGACAACTGTACGCACACTTAAGACACTGCAATCTGTAATACACTGGTCCCCCATCTGAGCCGAGGTATTTGGGGCAGCCCTCATTTGACATATACCAGGATGTGCGAACATGTATGTCTGCAGAAACAAGGCTGGCTGGGCATAGTGATATATGCTTCAATCCCAGTACTCAGGTGGCAGAGGCAGGAGGATCTCTGTGAGTTTGAGGCTAGCCTGATCCACACAGTAAGTTCCAGATAGACAGGAACACATAGAGAGACCCTGTCTCCTGTCTCAAACAAAACAAACAGGCTACATTGGATCTGTATAGGCAAGCATGGCCTGAAACCTCCTCCGTTCATGGCACTGTCTAATTTTAAATTGAGTTTTGATCCTTTTGCATTCAAACTCTTTTTTTTCTTTCTTTTTTCTTTCTTTCTTTCTTTCTTTTTTTTTTTTTTTTTTTTTTTACTTTTGCCAAATTTTCTACAACTTCTGCATTTGGTTAGGCAGTTTCATACAGAGTCCAACCCATGGTTTAAGACCATGTGGCCTAAATAAATGACTTTCTTATGGCTGTCAGCTGATGAAGAACTGGTATTTTCTGCATGTAATCTGAAAACCCAGTGAATTTAATAAAGGTTTGAGATTTCACTCAAGCTATTATACTCTCAAGTACAGCTGAACAGTTGCGCCTCAAACCAAATGTCTTTTTTCATAGTTAAAGAATTCAGATTAAAGAATGTGTGTTTTTAGAATTTTTTTTTCTTTTGCTTTGTTTCTGAGTCAGGAACTTGTTTTTTTTTTTTTCATTTTTGAAAATGTTTATTAAAATATATAGGAAATAAGTTTTATTACAACTGAAAATGTCCAGATATGATATGTACTATGCTAGAATCATAATTACTTGAAATATTTTCAGAAAGAATGGCCATATCCAGATTAGACACAGGAGAAAAACTGTAACATTTTATGTACTTGGTGTTTCCATTGATTTCTTGTGTTCTAGACCTGGAAGAGAAGCCCACATGTGTAATTTTCTACCTATTTCAGAAGATCTGGGTTGAAGGGTTTTGTTTGTTTGTTTGTTTGTTTGCCATTAGAAACTGAGATTCTCTAAGAGACCTCTTCAGCGTTGCTTGATGATTTTGGAACCAAATCTGGATTCTGTCCTCCTCTAAATTCAGCTTTGGAGCTAGGTCCTCTCTGATACCAATGCCAGGATGACAGTTCACTCTGAAGACGTTTTCCAATACTTCAACCTGGTTCTGTGTAAAAGCAGTTCTTGGCCTCTGTGCCAACTCAACTCTTTTTTTCAAAGAGTGCGTTTCTGAGGCTGAAAAATAATTTCCGTATTTCAGAGCCATTTCTTCTGGCATTGGGAGATCCACTGGACAAGGAAATGAAGTCTCAGTGGGAAAATCTGGGGCATGTAGACAAGGGTCACCATCTTTTTCGGAGTCATCGCAGGTGTTCATCTGTCCAGGGTCTGTGGGGTCTTTGACATTGCGAAATCTTTTTTCTGGTCCAGTCCTAAAATGCTCTCAAATTGAAAAGAAGCAGAGTTTGCTTTCCCGGAGCTGAGCACCTTCCCGAAGGCTGGGAGACATCCTCCTCTGTAATGTATACCCAGGATCTTGTTATCAAGGTTGGCCTTCAATTCTCTACCTTCCACCCTCAGCCGCCCAAGGGCCAGAATTACAAGCACAGGCACCTGTCCAGCAATTGTGATACTTGCAATGTTTTAAAAAACATTCCTTCACTCCACAAAGGGTTTAAGGTGGTCTGTTACTGGACAGCAGGCCTCTCTGACGAAAACGGAGATAGCTATGTAAAGCTATATGAACACCAGGACTGATTAAACAGCTCAGCTGGTAAAGTACTTACCAATCAATCATAAGAAACCAAGTCTGAACCCTAAAAACCACATGAAGAGACCAGGCACAGTGACACATGCTTGTTATCCCAGCACTAAGGAGGTGGGACTCAAAGATTCCTAGGCTTGGCCTGTTTGTACTGGCTGGCTTTGTGTCAACTTGACACAAGCTGGAGTTATCACGGAGAAAGGAGCCTCCCTTGAGGAAATGCTTCTATGAAATTCAGCTGTAAGGCATTATCTCAACTAGTGATCAAGTGGGAAGGGCCCAGCCCATTGTGGGTGGTGCCATCCCTAGGCTGGTGGACCTGGGTTCTATAAGAAAGCAGGCTGAGCAAGTTTTCTTATAGAGCAAGCCAGTAAATAGCATCCCTCCATGGCCTCTGCATCAGCTCCTGCTTCCTGACCTACTTGAGTTCTAGTCCTGACTTCCTTTGGTGACGAACAGCAGTGTGGAAGTGTAAGCTGAATAAACCCTTTCCTCCCCAGCTTGCTTCTTGGTCATGATGTTTGTGCAGGAATAGAAACCCTGATGAAGACAGCCAGTCTAGCATATGTGGTAAACTCCAGGCATGTGAGAGACCCTTTCTCATACAAGGTGAATACTCATGTACACACAAGAACATGTTTAAGTAAATAAATGAAGCTACGTAGAACCTTAAGTTGATCTACACGTTGAAGGCCAAATAAATTTTATAAGAAAAAAATAGATGTGAAATTATGGAATATTAAACCTGGTTATCTTATAGTGAACATCACTGGCCTTTTCTTTGAAAAAACGGCTGTTGCCTTAAGAAGGTACCACTGAAGAACAAATGCTACCTACAGGGACAGCTTTTGGGACGGCCCTCCTCCAGTTGTACAGAACCTGCATGAAGACCAAACGGTACATCTGCCATATATGTGGGGGGAGGCCGAGGTAGGTGCAGCCTACTCTTTGGTTGGTGGTTCAGTCTCTGAGAGCCTAACTGGGCTGTCTTGTCTGGTCTCATGAGCCTAGTCTCACAATGACTTGATTGCCAGGGTGGGGAGATACCTAGAGGAGCCCCCAAGTGCTCAGAGGAGAAGGGGGGGAGGATTGTGAGAGGTGGTGACTGGGAGGGGGGCAATGAGCAGAATGTAGAGTGAATAAATAAAATAAAATAAAATAAAGAAGGTACCGAGCCAAGCAGTACCAAACCTTTAATTCCAGCATTCCCAAGGCAGAAGCAGGGGGATCTCTGGGAGTTTGAGGCCAACCTGATCAACAGATTTAGTTTTAGGACAGCCAGGGCTATGCAGACTCTGTCTCAAGAAAAGAAGAAGGAAGAGGAGGAAGAGGAGAGAAAAAAAAAAAAAAAACAATTGCCAGTTTTTAAGGCATCAAAGTCATGAGGCTTATATTTTTGAGCTGACCTGAAAAGGCCATTTTTAAAGTGAAAGGTAGTAATTAGTTTGCCACCCTTTGAATATTAAAGAGGCTTTTATGTATATCAGCTGAATTATACCTTTGTACGAATGAATGAACAGTTTTTCCTCAAGTCATCAAGAAATAGGCACTGGGGCCCAAGCACTGACTTTAAGACTAGCAAGGGTCCTTTAGACGGAAGTTTCACCTTGTTGGCAGTACAGGTCCAATAGCCCTGTAGGAAGGAGAAGCATAATCAAACATCTAAAGTGAACCAACCTTTCCAGACTGAGCCCGACCACAGCTCCGAAGCCGGGTTTTTTTTTTTTTTTTTTTTTTTTTTTTTTTTTTCAGTTCTTGCATCTCTACCAACCGCCCTGCCTCCCCTCCTCGATAAACAACTAGGTAAGAAACAAGAGCTCTCCACGGTGAAGCAACTTCAAAGCTAGTCATTGGTTCAGTGGTTTGCAAGACCACAGATGTTCTTAGTTCCTGCTGCTGTGAAACCCGAGGAAGGGGAAGTAGGTAGGCTGGTAGAGAGCAGTAGAAATACATCGATCTTAAACGTATTTCAAGTCTCCACACGCAGCATCCATCATATCAGAGTCTTCCTCATATCTGAGCACTTGGGAGGAACTGTTTGCTGATCTGTACTTACTAGCCGTTCTCACCTTGAAAAGGAAGAAACGGAGTTTAAGGAAAGAACACGAGTGAGCTCTAATCCACGCCAGGTTCCCCTCTCCTGGGCCACTGCCATGGTTCCTCATTAGGTTTTCCCAACAGTCTTTCCCTTTGTGTTCTAAATCCATTGTCTTCCCAAAGCAAGGCCCACAGTACAGCTCACAGGGAGTTGCTTCATCTGGCCTCGGCAGGCTCGCCAGTCTGTCTTGTGCTATGCCTTTGCGATGAGAACAGTTTGAACACAGTTCTTCAGGTCCTAGAATCTCGCTTTAACCACTTAAATCATGTGCACTCCTTTGGGTTCCATAACTTTCAACTTCTACTTCCTCCCTGAGCATATTCACACAGCTACCTCTTCCCACCCCCACCCCACCCCCACCCCCAAACAAAGTCTGTCACCATTCTGCCCATTTGCTTCCCATTGCTTTATTAAATTGTAAATGATTTTTCTCCCTTGTTTTTTTTTTTTTTGCCCGCCAACTAGAATGTCAGAGTCCACGAAGGTGGGAATGTTATCTGCCTTGTCTACAATTATGCTTTCAACACTGAAAAGTGCTGAGCGCAGGGGAGGTGAATGAACGGGAGACTTGGGCAGATGGCCAGGATCAGTTAGGATTAAATGCAATGGGAAAAATTGGGGGTATAGTTCAGTAGTAAAGTGCTTACCTAGCATTCACTGTGCCCTGCATTCAACCGTAGTACTGAAGAAGGGAGGGAGGGAGGGAGGAGGGGAAAAGAAAAGAACAAAGAAATGGAGGCCAGGCATGGTGGTAACCACCCCTAATCTCAGCACTCAGGAAGCAAAGGACCTTGAATCTCTATCAGCTGGAGGCCAGTCAAGGCCACATGTAGACACATTTTTTTGTCTCAAAAACAAAAAGAAAAGACAAGGATTTAGTGCCAGTTCTTCTGGGTGTTTTGAAAAGTAGGGTTTTGTTTTTTGTTCTGTTTTGTTTTCTAACAAGAATTCAAAAATTACTATTTCACGCAATCACAGAGGTAGAGGTTTCTAAAGTATACATCCGTTTAAAACCTTGGTCTTCAGTAGTCCAGCACTTGTGTGCAAAAGCATGGGGAACAGCACTTGTGTGCAAAAGCATGGGGAAGACCCCACGTTTGATCTTTAGTATGTCTTTTAGTCTTCTGTGGGGCTCCACTGCTCTTAAGGCAAAGTCCAAATACCTGTTCATTTCTTAACGCAAGCTTGCACCATGTACTGCTGACTTGTCCATTGAACCAAATCTCTCACCACAGCCCTGCTCCACCCCATCTTACTTTCTGACGAGTTGCTATTTTAGGGTCCAGACAGAAGGTATTGAAAACACAGACAATATGATAAATGGAAGTGTTAAAAATATATGTTTCCCCAGAGATTTAGAGCTGCATGAAGCTAGGCTGGAGAAGGGTGAAAATGATGCTCTCAAGCCTTGACGAACAATGCTGTCTTTTACTGTTGTGCTGTTGAATGGAGTGTGAAGATATCCCCTATCACTACCACCACCGCCAGCGAAGCTGATGTAGTGTGCCCGCCATGCCTGCCGGTGAACCCAGGAGGACTCATTCACTGGCGGCTGCTGCCACTAGTGGAGACGCTAGCAATGTGGAGGAACACACACACACACACACACACACATGTACACACACACACACACAGATACACATGCACAGATACACAGGCCACCTGCTGTCATCTTCCTCCACAGCTTTCTACTGGCAAAGCCTGGTCAACAGCCAGTTGGCAAAGGGATCTGGGAGATGTAACTTGTTGGGGGTTTTTTGTCCCCTGTAATGCAGAAGGAAGCAGGACTGGAACTGAGAGGCAACAGACAGACTGCCACACCAAAGCTTTGTTTATCCCAGGCACTGGGCATGATGTTTCCCTTATGAACATTTGTCTGAATGTATGCACACATACTTGTAGGATATTTGATCACATCGTGATTGTGAACTGTAATAAAACCTGTTTCTAGTTGTGGTGTGGCTCAGCCTTTCGTCCAAGAGCTTCCTGTTCACTGTAAACAAATGCTTATGGTGTGGTTCAGCCCTAGCACACACCTTTAATCCAAGAGCTAAACAAAGTCAGCCATAGGTCAAGAGGTAGAGCAAGCAAACAGATGACAGGAAGAGAGCATAAGTAAACAGAAAGGAGGCTCTTTGAGTCGAAAGGTATTTAAGAGAGCTTGGAGAAGGAGAAAGCTTTTTCCTTCTGGGTTTCCTTGAGGAGGTTCGCTGTCTCTGCCTCTCTGAGCTAGCAGGCTTTCGCCCCAGCATCTGACTCTTGAGTCTTCATTTGGTAAAGCTGAATGGTTGTGATCTTTCTTTATTCTTAATTTATTTAAACAACACATACTTGTCTTCCTACTTGGCCATACGTTCTCCCTGTTTATTTGAGTTCTCTGTGTAGATTTCACACATTATAGGACTCTCTGATTACCTCTCCGAGCTCAGTGACATTCTACTATTCTGGGGTCTCAAAATACCCTGTATTACCCATCTCTTAGTACTTAGCACTGTGGCTTGGTTTGGCTTATTATTGTTTTGCTTTGTTTGTTTGTTTGTTTGTTTTTATATACAGTATCGCTCATGTATCCTAAGCTGTCCTCAAACTTTCTTTGTAGTTGAGTCTGGCCTTGAAGTCCTGATCCTCCCCGCTTCAACCTTTCCAGTGCTGGTACACCCTGGCTTCTAACTGGGTGTTTTCTGCTCTGTGTTATTTCTAGGTTGTGTACCTCTTAAGAGTAAAATGCCGCATTATTCTTTATTGAAAGGAATCAAAACCAAACATGCAGAACAACTTGAAACTAGGAAAGTTTCTGGGGCAGAAGTTCAGTAGTGGAGTATTCCTCTCAAATGCTTGAGTCCCTAGATTAAGTCATCTGTCCTTCCTGGTGGCCGAGTAGAGAAACAGCGGAGGAATCAGAAGACTGTAACTTCAGCTCCTCTCTCCACACCTTCTCTGTGGGTGACTCTGCCTGCTTCTCCTGCAGGTGTGATGAGGGCCAGGAATCCCCATCAACCAGATTTACATTACTGAAAATTAACGACTTGTTAAGCCAGATCTTTGTTTGCTGTGGGGCTGTGCTGTACATTACATGGTGTTTATCAGTATCCTTGACTTATAGCCAAGGAGTATCTCTACCTGTCACTCCTTTGACCCCAGCGACTTTTAACAAAGTATCTAAATTACTGCCAATGTTCCCAGGGGGCAAACATCCCCTGGGATGAGAACTGGCTATCTAGAGTAATTTGATTGTCCACTTTGACCAACTAGCTGTAAGGGGATAGGATCACAGGGCACAGGTATGGCTGCCAGCAATCCACACCCGAGGGAGAATTAGTCAGTTCCCAGAAGAGAGGGGTGGGCAATATTCTAGTAGGTGTGAGTTACATTTCCTTAATCACAGACATTAGGTTTTCAATCCCAACATGTGTACCCTGACTCCTGGGTGACTTAGGGGAAATTTCCAGAGAGATATATTTAAGATATCTTCATATCTAAGAAAAAATCATAGAAGCTGGAGCAGCTCAGTGGTAAAACATTTGCCTGGAATGTTGATTTTAACACCTAGAAGGGGGAGGGGGTGAGGGGGATAAAAAAACATTTAAAAAGGTCCAAAATCATCACTACAAGAGTTTTGACATAAAATGTCTGTGTTTTAATTTTATTTCTTCTGCATTTATTGATTGATTGTCTCTTCTTTGCCAGGTGTTGGGCTGGGTCTTAATAAGCCATGATAACTGGGTTTCTGTAAAGACAGATCCTGCACAGACTCTTCTTGTTTGTGGGAGGGTCCCATAGCTAAGAAACTTTAAATAACTTCTGGCCATTAGCTGTCTTGGCTCAGTTAATTATATTTAAACTGCTCTTCTGGTGGAATCCTGTCAAAATGTATGATTTGGAAAGGCTTTATGCTCTTTCTTTTCATTTTAACATTGAAATGTTATTCTTGTATATTTTCTATGTAGTCTTGAAACTCACTATGTAGAACTGGCTAGCCTCAAACTCAGAGATCTTCCCATCCCTGCCTCCCCAGTGATAGCATAAAAGGCTTGTGTCACTGTGACTGTCCCTGCTCTAGTGGCAGAGTAACCTGGTGGAAAAAAGCCTAGAAATGACATGAACTACAATCTGATGCAATAGCCAACTTTATTCAGAGCATCTGACAATTTATACTATGAGGGTTAAGAGGAGTCACATGGGTAAAGTGTTTTGCAATGTCACCTTTATTTCCTCAAAGTGGTGAGTTGAGGGTGTGACCAGCTTTAGGAACACATGGCTTGGGTTGAGCACATAGTAACCCCACACAGCTATTCTAGGCTTGGAACCGTCTAGACCCCATTCAATTTAATCTGTAAAGTGGGACCTACAAGACTTCAGCTTCCAGTCTCTTGTCTGCTAACCGAGGCATAGAGTGTCTCAGCCTCCGAGAGACGCTTATACTAAATAAACTCACCCTTTCTAGCTTTTTCTGAACTTTGGCTAATTGGTTCAATTCAGTTGTTGTGGCTCAAACTCCTCCCCAAGCTGAACATTTCAAATGGGCTCCGCTTGAAAAAAAAAACCAAACCTGTCTCTGGATTTCACGAACTGAACTATTGTGGTCTGAACGGAGCTCAGTTAGACTCAACTGAAAGTTGTCTAACTGACCGGTCTGAACAGAACCACATTGAATAGAACCAAACCCTTCCAAACCACCTCCTCTCTCTCCCTCACTGCTCTTTATGTAGCCCCTCTTTCCTGTCTGTTCTCATGAGAGCTGGGCGTATCCCATCTCTGACTCCTTCTGTCAATTCTTCCTCTGATTCATCACTTTGCCTGCCCCTCCATTGGATGTCATTGTTTGGGATTAAAGGCATGCCTCTGTTCCAGCCAGAGAGAACAAAGGTGTGTGGTATGTCTGCATTCCAGCCGGATCATATTTTAGGATGAGACCCCTTGCCAGAGCAGCCATGTTGCTGGATTAAAATCCCTCCACAGTGTACAATCAAAATGCACACGGCAGACAAGCCCATCCTGACAGAAAGATGTTTTCTATTGAGGCACATAAACAACAACAGCCAGCTGTAATGAGTAACCCGAAGTAAACTCACTCAGATCTACTACACCTGGGAGGGGCAGGAAAACATAATGCAAGAACAATTCCTTCTTTTGGAAGAAACTAATGTCACAAGACTCTTGTTTTCTCCCAAGCACTCAGAAATCATGGCTCCATTCTTGGACTGTATTTTGGTATGCTGCCACGCCCAGCTTCTTAGAAATGTTCTTACGTGATCTATAAAGAATGGCAAAAACACAGGGAGGGAAAAGATGGGATTAGGTGTAGCCAAGGTTGGCAGTGAACTTCTGATTTTTCTGTCTCTACCTCCCAGGACTGGGATTACAGTCATGCACTGTCCTGTCCCATTTTTGTGGTACTGGGGATGGAACTGAGGTCATCCTGTATGTCAGACAAGCACCAACTGAGCTATATCCCAGTACCTGGGTTTGAGCTGTATTTCAGGTTTTTGTTAAGTCCTTGTATTTATTTTAAGGGGAGATAGAGACTGAATTTATTTCTTTTCTTCTTTGGGGTGGAGGGGGCAGGTTCAAGGCATCCTGGAAGTCACTCTGTAGGCCAGACCGGCCTCGAACTCAGTGATCCACCTGCCCCTCTGCCTCCCAAGTGACAGTGTGTGCCACCACTGCCTGGCTGAGACTGGGTTCTAAAAGGCCCCTCCATGCAGATGCAGACTGACTAGATGAGCATGGGTTGCTGAGGGAGTTCTGGGAAGGTGACAGTCTGGGTCATTGCCAGGACAGTAGTTGTGGGCATGCAGGAAAAACCAATCAGATTCACAAAGCACAAGGAAGGGATGGTGGATCTGTAAGTTTGAGGTTAAATATAAAGTCCATACTTAGTCAAAATGGCTGACATTGTGCGTTTTCGCGCGCGCGCACACACACACACACACACACACACACACCCCAACCTAAACCATTAGATGGCTGGTCAGGAGATCTCTCTAGTGGTGTCACGCCACCATATTTTTTCCCTAAACACTTCCAGTTTACTGGGTGCGGCAGTAACTGATTCCTGCAGTCCATAAAGGACTTCGTTCATGGAGCCGAATCCCACAGCACCAGCTCTTTGACTCCCTTAACCCAAGAGTCCACACAGCAGTGTCCCGAAGCCCCACTGCCCCTGTCTAGCTTCTTCAGCCAGGGTGGCTAACACCAAGTAGGGAGCACCAAAAACCCCCTTCCTTTCACTCCTACTCGATCGATCGCCACAAGGCTGTCCAGTTAAGGCTACAGCTGGGCCCCAGGCAGGCGGGAGATCCGATGATCTCTTGTGCCTCTCCGCCTCTCTGGCAGCCCCGAGCATGGCGGTGGTGGAGCAGGGCTTGGGCAGCAGGAAGCCCAGACGGGTAGAAGGATTCTTGGTTCCTTCGAACGCTGGGAGTGGAACCTCAGGTTTGGCGTCAGGCGTCCACAGGAGAAGGGCGTGCTTCTCTAGAGTCACTCCACTGTTGAGGAGAGAGAGGGTGTGGCAGTACAGCGGACTCCTGCTGGGGCCAGCTGGACCGGGAGGAGGATAAGCTGGCTGTGCTTTGAAGGATGTAAATGAGGTCAGGAGACTTCAATTTTCCATCCCTGTCCTGTCGCCTCACTCCAAAGAAGCCATTTACACTGGAAACCTGTCCTTCTGTGTGATGGGCGCTAGGCTGGCGGGTGTGGCCCGACAGGCTGGTGTGCTTTCGTGATTATCTTATTGGTTGCTACAGTAAGAAAGCAGCCGAGACAGAAGTTAAATATGTACATTGAAGTTTTGCTTTAAAGCCGGGTGGGGTGGTGCATACCTCTAATCCTAGCATTGGGAAGCTTAGGCAGGAGCTGACATAAATATTTGGCCAGCCTGGGCAACCTAGAGTATGGAGATTGTCTTCAAAGGCAGAATAAGAATGTGCTTCGATCAAACAGCTTTTGATTGGTTGGTTTTAGTACTGGCGCTCAAGCCTAGGGCCTCAAGAGCCCATTGGTTACGCATCGAACCCCCAGAATTCTCTCATTTTAGCCCATACTTCACAGGAGTGCTTAAGCATCAGTAACTGGAGAGAGAAATGGCCAATGAGCCATTATTTGTCTTGGTCGTTTTTATATTAAAACTAAAAATGATCAAAATGTTTTAGGTCTCTTTTCAAAAACTCGGTTTATATATGCATTGCAAATGGCACAGTAATTATTTTAAGTTTTCTGTTTGTTTGCTTGTTTTAAGATCAGAGTCTCACTATGTAGTCCTGGCTATCCTAGAATTCTCTATGTAGACCAGTCTGGCCTTGATCTCACAGAGACTCACTTTCCTCTCCCTGATGAATGCTGAGGCTAAAGGCTTGTGTCACCATGCCAACGTAGCAGTGTAGTGTAATTTTCATACATACCTGAGTCCTACCCCCTTCTCACCTCTTCATCAGTCTCCTTTGTTGCCCTAGAAAGTTTATTTTTTTCACTTTTTATTTAGTTTCAAAAATACATTTCATTTTAGGCTTAATTATAGTTTTAAATTTAAGACCCAACCTTACTTGTACTTTTATATATGCACACATGATTTTATAAAATCTAGGATCCTCGTAAGAGACGACACTAACTGTTCGTCGTTTTGAGGTGGCTTTGTTCATGGCACATGGTAAGGTACAGTTCACCCCATTTCCTGAAGATTGCCTCGGATTATAAAGGTGACCCCATTTCTTTTCCTCACTTCTTGTTCTCGGCTCCTCTATTTATCTTATCTTTTTACTTCCCCGTTACCTTCCATTTTCCTTCAGTTGACGCTGTTAACCTTACTTTCTTTACTACTTCCTAACCCACTGGCACAAGAAGGTATTTCTTTGGAAAAATGCTGCAGCCTATTTTCCACTTGCTTTGTCCTAAGGTGCCCCACCCTCCAGTTGACACACTGTGTGTTCCACCCCAGCTCATCAAGTGGCTGGTTTCTCCTGGCTCTAACTCCACTGGTTTCGCACATTCCAGTACTAACAGATCTGATTAGCATATAGAGTAAAAGAGTCCCAGATGTGCCCCCCACCCTCCATTCAACTCAGTATCCAAGTGCTTCCTGGAACTTTACTGCAGTAAAGACACAATCTTGGCTGACCAGCTCTATTTGCATATCTGGGTCACTAGGCTTTTGCTGTTCAATAGGAAGTATTGGGATCCCACGCTGCAGGAGGACTTTCTCGCTGTGTGTGACACCTGAAACTGCCATGCATAACTCTGGAGCTTAACCTGATCCACAGGAGAGGGCTCCACTGACTTACACCCAGCTTACATTGTGAATTTAGCCTTAAGATGTCAATATTATATGTTTCTATTACTTTGATGTGTGTGTGAGAGAGAGGTGGGGGAGGGGAGCTAGAGGACAACCTCAGGTACTATCCTCAGAAACCCCACCTACCTTCTTTCAGACTGGCCTTAAGCCTGCTGATTTGGTTCCATTAGCAGGCCAGGGAAGGGAGCCCCTGGATTGTCCTGTCTCTGCCTCCCCACTGCTGGAGTTCCAAGCACAAGTCATGACCCTGGGCATTTTCACATTTGCTCTGGGGATAGAGCTTACATCCTCATGTTTGCAAGGCAAGTTCTTTACTGACTGAGCTATTTCTCTAGTCCTCTTTTGCTTTGCTTTTGGCTTTATATATATATAAATATACATACATACACACACACACAGTAGTTTGAAAATCAAACAATGCTATTGGTTAATTTTCTTGTTGCCCTGACAGAATATCTAACAGAAGTGAGAGGATGGATTTATTCTGACTCTGAGTTCAGGAGATTCAGTACATCAGGTACAAAGGCTCAATGTCAAGAACAGCTCATGCCGGTGGCAGAGGAACTGTGATGGCGTTAGTTAGTGAGACCACCTGAGCAGTCAGGAAGAGCACAGGCTTCACCAGCTATAACTAACCCTGGCCCTACATCTGCTAGCTAGGCCTCAGGGCCCAAAGGTTTCACAGTCCTCCCAAACACAACCATCTGGGGACCAGATGTTGAAACATAGAGGAGTCTGGGGAGGGGATCATTTTATGTTCAAATTATAACACACACAAAGAGAGAAGCAAGGTGTGTTTGTTACTTATAGTGAATCCTCTAGTATCTTTCTTTGCTATTAATTTCATAGTTTGTGTCATTCTGTGTGTGTGAGTGTGTGAGTGTGTGTGTTTGTGTGAGTATGTATGTGTGTGAGAGTGTGTGTGTTTGTGTGTATATGAGTATGTGTGTGTGTGTGAGAGTATGTGTGTTTGTGTGAGTGTGTGTGAGTGTGTATGTGTGTGTGTGTGTGAATGTGGTTAACATAATAGGCAGAAGAACTTTTTTTTATTCACTTAATATGTTTGACAGATCACTTCATTTATCCACATGTAGATTTCACTTTTGGTTGTGAATTTAGGCTTTGAGATCCTGTTCTTTAACAGCGGTACAGAAGCTATGGCTATAGAACATGGTAAAACATATAGAATAACACTAATGTGTAAGGTTGCAGGGCTGGCGAGACTGCTCAGTAGTTAAGAACGCTGGCTACTCAGGCAGAAGACCAGTATCCAATTCCCAGCATCCATATACTGGCCCAACTTCAGGAGATACCTTGGTCTGAACTCTGCAGGTGCTGCATGCACCTGGTGTATATACATACATGCAGGCAAAACACTCATACACCTTAAAAATAAACAAATAACATCAAAGAGACATAAGGTGGCAAACCACTTGGAACTACTCTGTAAAACCGAGCTCGAACTGTAACTTGTACTTCGTTGGTGAGGCACGGCATTCATGGTAGGACAAGGCTGAGGTTTTCTTCAGGGAACATGTGTTGAATGGTAGCCCTAGGGAGTCCTGTCTCTGACCCTTGAAACCTGTAATGTAACAATATTTGCAAAACTATCCATAGATTCGGGGAGGACCTAAATTTCTACAAACCATTGTAAGATAAACACCAAAGGAGATTTTTAAGAGAGACACACAGAAGAAGCCACTGTGGCAAAAGAAACAGGGGTGGTGTCCTCTATCCAGAGAAGGCTTGGGACTACCAAAGCCCGAAGTGGCAAGAAGTGACCTGAATCTATAACCTTCCAAAGGGGGCGTGGCCTTGCCGACACCTGGACTCCAGATTTCTCATCCTTAGAGCTGTGAGAGAGCACACTTCTCATAGTGCGTGGTGAAAACCACATACTGCTGTATTCCTTACAACAGGCCTAGAAAATCAATCCAGGTCACCCCTTCACATACCAGGAGGCCCAGCCACATCCTTTCAGAGTATGCCATTAAAATGTGTCGCCCAAGCCAAGCTATCAAACTCACTCAAGACTTAAGTTTTCTTCCTCTTCAAAGACAAGAGGGGGAGCAAAATAATCTTTATGTGCCTTTCATTCCCAAATGTACCCTTAGGAACTTGAAGGCATGCACCTCTGAAAAATAAAGGCAACTACCAGGTTTATACGTCATGGGCTGAGAGAGTGATCCATGAACAGAAGGAACTCCTTGTAGGAATCCAGGTAAGAGAACATTCTCTTTGGATGCGGTATTTAGTGAATGCTCACCGAAAGAAGGTTAGGAGAGAGAGAGAAGAAAGAGCCCCTTGCTGGGTACTGAGAAATGAAGAGGTATGAAAAGTACCAGCTATGCCAACAGGTCTAGAGAAGACTAGACTCAAAGGAACACAAGCTGAAGTGAGAATTCATCACAACGGAAGTGATTGTCTCCCTCCGGGCTTTTGTTGTTTGTCGGTCTTACAGGGACGTACTGCGTGGCCCTTGCTGATGATAGAGCTCACTCAGAATTCTGTCATGGGGCAATGAGCTCTGACTTTAGTGGAAGCGAAAAGCCCTTGTCGTGGAGGATGGAAAGCCACGGGGAGAACAAATGTTTGGTTTGCAAACTAGTAGACACAGGGATGAGGGCACTTTCAAAATCATACACAGAGTCTTTAATCCCAGAACATAGGAGGCAGAGGCAGGTTCTAGGGCAGCCAGGAGTATATAATGAGAACCTGTCTCCATACAAAAACCAAAATAAAATAAAATAAAATAAAATAATAATAATAATAATATAAATCACACCCAGATCTTGATTATTGGGAACAAGGCAAGAGGAACCCGTGAGACAGCTGTATGGTTGTGATGGTCATTCCTGGTTGTCAACTTGACTACATCTGGAATGAACTACATCCAGAAATGGAGGGCTCACCTGTGATCCAGAGCTTGAGGCTGGAAGACACAGGCTTCTGACTGGGATCTTGATCTGGAAATCTTGAGGTATTGTGGCCATGAAAACCTTAATCCCATGAGATTACGGCAAGCAGATCTCTGAGTTCTGGGCCAGTCAGGGACAAAAAGCTTTAGATCCAGGCATGGTGGTTCACACCTTTAATCTGAGCCACACTTTCTGCATTGGAAGAAGACTCACTCACTCTTCTTCTCCTGCTTGCACTTACTTGCCAGCACATTTGTTGGAACCTACTTCTTCAGATTGCAGCTTATACAGAAGAGCAGCTGAAACAACCAGCCTCATAGGACTGAGCAGCTACCAGATTCTTGGGCTTCCCATTCACAGCTGCCCACTGTTGGGTGAGTTGGACTACAGACTGTAGTCATTAAAAGTTCCCCTTAATGTATAGAGGCATTCCACAAGTTTTGTGACTCTACAGAACCCTGACTAAAACAGTGGGTAGATGTGCTTTCTTCTACAAGTCTGGCAACCTGAATTCAATTCCCAGAACCGACATGAATGTTGAAGGAGAGAAGAACTCCTCAGAGTTGTCCTCTAACCTTTAAGAGTGCATGGTGGCATGTGCACCTCACACACAATGCACACACGCACACACACACACACACATACACACACACACACACACACACACACATTAATAAGAAAAGGCAGAAATCAAGAAAGAAAGCAGAGGATGTACCTTGATAGCAAAGTACTTGCACAAGGCCCCAAGCTCCACCAGAGAGGGAGTGGGGAGGGCCTAATAATGAACCAGCAAGTTGACAAAATTAATTAGCCTTTTCAAAATGGAGAACTAAATTGAACTTGGCTATAAGTAGTGATGTGAAAAGCATGAGGACCCTTTGTGACCATTGTGCCAAACAGAATAGCTTAGCTTAATGTGTTGGATGTAGAACCCAGACTTCCATCTGTTACTAAGAAACGTTTTACCTAAATGCTTATGGATACACAGCTAGAGAGGCCTTTGCCCGAGGCCATGTCCTTCCCAGGGCTGTGTCCAGTGACTGACAGACACAGAGCTGAGTCAGATTTCTTGCCCCCACGACTCAGACATCTTGCACACTCATAAAGCTCACATGGCGCTAGACAGGCAACCCTGGTCTCTGTCTTAGGGTTACTAATGCTGTGATAAAACACCATGCCCCAAAGCAACTTGAGCAGGGAAGGGTTTGTTTGCCTTACATATCCTGAATCACAGTCCTTCGAGGGAAGCTAAGACTGGGACTCAAACCAGGTGGAAACCTGGAGGCAGGAGCTGATCAGAGGCCACAGAGGATTGCTGAATACCCAGGACCACCAACCCGGAGGTGGTGGCATCACCCATACTAGGCTGAACGTCAACCGCTAATTAAGAAAGTTCCCTAGCGTGATCCTATAGAGGTTAATTCTCCTTTGAGGTTTCCTCATTCAGATGACTCCAGCTTCTGTCAAATTGACATAAAAACCAGCCAGCAGCCAAGTGGTGGTGCATGCATTTCACCCCAGCACCCAGGAGGCAAAAGCAGGCAGATCTCTATGCGTTCGGGGCCAGCCTGGTCTAAGAGCTAGTTTCAGGACAACCAAGGCTACACAAAGAAACCCTTTCATGGAGAAAATAACAGCAATAGCAAGAGCAATGACAGAAACTAGCCAGCATAGTCTCCTGAGCCTGCTAAACCCAATGGCTGTTCTCATTCTAGGACAAGACCCATTGGCTTCTGTAACCAAGCACAAGGATCTAGAACAGCCAGCCTCCGGAGCCACAGTGCCTACCCTGAGCTGTCTTGTGCTACTGGCTCTAACACCAGACAAACCAAAGTTCATTCTGTCTCTGTCCCCAGGGCTCTGACTGGTCTAGTTTGAGTCCGACCTGGTTCCTGATCACGGAGAAACCAGTGTTCAAACCATCCAGTGGCCATTTGAGAGTGGGAGGAATTACAATTAGCTAACCAGAAGCACAGATAGAGTGGCTGGGACTTCAAAGGACCTGTTACCCTTTTCTTATCACTCCATTTCTGTTCAGATAGCCCATTCCTCCAGAGGGTGGCCTAAGGATGCTAGGGGTAAACAGAAGAGCTGAGCATCTTAAAGTTAGCTTTCGAACTCTGGTGAGGCCAGTGAACCATTTGCTGCAGGTAGTACTGATGCCCAGTTCCTCCAATGGATGGAGCTCAAGCCAGTGAACCATTTGCTGCAGGTAGTACTGATGCCCAGTTCCTCCAATGGATGGAGCTCAAGCCAGTGAACCATTTGCTGCAGGTAGTACTGATGCCCAGTTCCTCCAATGCATGGAGCCCCTTGAGGTCAGCATTTGGTCGGTGTAAACTGCACTCCACACTGGGTGGAAGGCAGCACATTTAGTAAGTGCTGGCTGATGAACTAGTGAATGAATGGACTTCCCAGACTATGGGTATAGTTCAGGTGGCCAAGTGTCTACCTAACATACATGAAAGCCCTGGGTTCTAGCCCCTGACATGGCCACACACACCTGTAGACGGAAGGATTGGGAGTCAAGGCCATCCTCAGTTACATAAGAATTTGAGGTCAGCTTCGGCCTATCTGAGACCCTGCCTCGAAAACCAAACCCAAACCAAAAAAATCTTTCTAACACATCCTCCCAACTCAGAGTGAGGCAAATAAAAATTAATTAATTAATCAATTAATTAATTGAAAAGAATCATGTCAGCAAGACATGGTGGCATAGGCCTTTAATTCCCAGTCTGTGGAGACAGAGGCCAGGTAGACCTCTATGAATTAGAGGACAGCCTGGTCTACATAGTGAGTTCCAGACACAACAGGATACATAATGAGATCCTGTTTCAAATACTAAACAAAAGAAAAACAAACGAAACAAATGATTCAGAAAGCCAAAAGACAACCAAAGTAGATCTAGATGTTCCTCCCTCCCCTCTCCTGCCCAAGTCAGGTCAGAAAGCCACATCCATGCGGACAGGGCAGATGCCTTTTGAGTTCCTGGATCACCTTCACTTCCCCTGCCCCTCACCCTTGTCCCATTAACCTGAATCAGGAGTCAAGAGTTTGAGCCAAGGCAAACGAGTGATTTTGGGATCAAGTGTCAAAGGGTGGTCTACCGGGTGCTTAGCGGGTGAGTAGTGTTGAAAGGACGGTGGAACTGTGAAGTTCAGGGGCCAAGAGCACAAGGTACAGAAAAAGAAGAGGCAGGGCTAGCAAGGCAGCAGGTAGATTTTCATTGGACAAGATGCAGAAAAAACAGAGCTACTATATTTAAGACACTCTAAGATACCCCTTATGTAAGGGTCCATGATTTGCTGAAGAATGACACCCCAAATTCAAGTAGTATGTAAATGCAAAGAGTGTTTTATTCTGCAGAAGTCCAGCATGCTGGGGTCTCCCATTACCCAGATAGAGGGACAATCCAGTGAGCTCACAGGCTCGATTTAAAGCCCATTGGAGTTCTGGAGTAGATGAGCTTTATCTTACTCTGTCTCTAGGTATTCTGGAACTATTACTGAGGCATGGAGGCTGGAGCAGGCCATGGAG
Source organism: Micromys minutus (assembly GCF_963924665.1). Lineage (NCBI taxonomy): Eukaryota > Metazoa > Chordata > Mammalia > Rodentia > Muridae > Micromys > Micromys minutus. The sequence continues at coordinate 57,681,874 of NC_137975.1, read as the reverse complement.
TCAGCCTGGCCTTGTCACTTATAGGCAGACTTATTGGGGTCACCAAAAGATTAGATTCAAGTGGGAGAAAGTAACTTGCTAGGCTCATCCAATCAAGTAAAGACAAAGTCAGCCATTGAGCAGATACAATGAGACAGCAGCATACCAGATGCTGTGATGAGGACGGGCACAAAGTAGGAAATGCTTCAGTTGCTCCTGTTCTTCCATGGGACTAGCATTAAGGATGCACGTTGCTCCTCTGAGCAGAAAAATGTGTTCCACAGGACAGCACTGGGGTGTGGCAAAGCAGAAGAGAAGAGGAGGGGAAAGGAAAAAGGAGAAGGGGAGGAAGGGGAGGAGATGGGAGGGAAAGAGAAAGGAGAGGAACGGAGTGCTAATCCCACTGGGCAAGGATAAAATCACTACCACTGTTTGAGCCAATCTGAAGCAAACTTGATTTTATTGGGGCACATCCAAAAGCTGGCCAACCACCAGTCTACTGAGTTGAGTTAAAGAGAGCAGCCCAGGGTTGGAGAGATGGCTCAGTAGTTAAGAGCACCGACTATACTTCCAGGGGTCCTGAGTTCAAATCCCAGCAACCACATGGTGTCTCACAACCATCTGTAATAAAATCTGGTACCTTCTTCTCGTGTGTCTGAAAAAAGCTTCAGTGTACTCACATACATTAAACAAATAAATAAATAAATAAATATTTATAAAAAATGAAGAGGGCAGCCCAGAATGTATTTCTTGGGTGCCCTGTAAGGAGTAAAAATATAAGTACTTGTAAAGCAGGTTTACAGAAGACAATGAGGCAATAAGGGACTACAGAAAAATCTCAGAAACTAGTTGCCAGGCAACTAGGAAGGGCTTTATGGAAGGGTCACAGAGAGCAGGGGAGCGTAAGGGTATCCTCAAAAACAAGTCAAGGGCATGGGTTGGGGCAGGACAGGCTCCAGGAAACAGACTTAAAAGCAGCAACTTCACTCTTACTGTAAACGGAAACTTATCTTTAACGAGACAGCATAATGGCTCCTGCCTTCAAAAATGGAGTTAGGTAAGTTCCTCAGGAGGAGGGGTGGGAATGGAAGAGAGGAGAGAAAGGCTGCTGACTGAGAGAGAGGGGAGTCACACTAATGGCTTTAGTGGATATCTTGGTTCTCTGTGATTCTCTGCCCGAGGGAGACTTCACTTTCACTCCACAGGTGAAAAAACTGGAGTCTTGTGATGTTAGATACCTCACCCCAAGGCCATACCACCAATAAATGGCACAAGTGGGATGCAAGAGTCTGTTGGATACAAAAGTGTGAGTTATTTTATCTTTTGATCAAAATTTATATCAAAAAAAACCTGCCTAGGTGTAGTGGGACATGTCTGTAGTCTAGATGTAGTGGGAAATGTCTATAGTCTAGGTATAGTGGATATGTCTGTAGTCTAGGTGTAGTGGGAAATGTCTGTAGTCTAGGTGTAGTGGGACATGTCTGTAGTCTAGGTGTAGTGGGACATGTCTGTAGTCTAGGTGTAGTGGGACATGTCTGTAGTCTAGGTGTAGTGGGAAATGTCTGTAGTCTAGGTGTACTGGGACATGTCTGTAGTCTCAACACTTGGGAGGTGGGGGCAGGAGAATCACAAGTGAAAGGCTATTGTAGTAAATATTAAAAAAATAAAAATGGTTTTTCTCTTTCTAGACCCTGAGGTCTCACTCCTTAGGCCCGACCCTGATTCGGAGCCATGCACACTTCTGGCAACCGGTCTGAGCCACCACGGCCCAACTTGTCTTTGAAACTCCCTTCTCTGGTGGTTTTCTACTTTCCTGCTTTCTGTCTCTGTCCCAGGGTGTTTCTCTACCCCAAAATCCCACATTAAGACAACTCTACAGCCTAATAGCTTTTCATACAGGTTTATATATTCAACTCTCAATCCACACTCTACGCAACAGGATTGCATTGAAAGACCCTCATTGAGAGGACCTTTAGCTGAGGAGACCCCAGGACCCAAGAATCAGCCGAGACCACTGGCTTCAATCAGCATGAGGGTTTATTTGATCAAAGTACACAGGTACCTGTGGGCACATAGTCTCTCGGAGGACTTGCGCGCCAGACAAAGGGGCAGTCCCCTTTTTATAGGGCTTGGGGGGCAGAAGCAAGGTACAGAAGCAGAAGCATAGCAACAGGGTTCTAATTGGTTAGTTTAAATGTGGCCAGGGAGTGAGCCCAAGGACATGGCTCCAAGGAAACAGCTCCTGGTACCAGCTGGGGCTGCAGCGAGAATAGTTGCCTTGGGCTTACCTAAGTGTGGGAACTATGGCAGAAATATGGCTCCAAGGACACAACTCCTGGTAGCAGCCAGGGCTGCAGCTTTCGAGGATAGCTGCTTTGGGCTCTTCTGAGAGCAGCTGCCTTATAGGGCTTGTTTAGGAGCTTTCTGTTTTCTGTCTGTTGCAAGCTGGCTGCCCACCAACTTGTTTGGCCACCTGGGTCCCTGACCTGGCCCGCCCTGTGTGCGCAGCCTTACAGAAATGGCATTTATTGTTGCTAAGCGGGAGTCTTTCAGCATCATATAGACAAAGATACAAACTGCCCTTCTATATGAGATATTAGACCTATAAAATCCTTAATGTTCATAGCTATTTAAGGCCAATCAATGTCACCTAGGTCTAGCTGGTCCTTGGGAACCTCCATCTTGCCACAACCTTTCCCTCTGTCCTCTCTCTGACCTCCTCAGCCCTCTCCACCTCCCTTGCCCGGCCCAGCTTTTCTTTATTTTGCTAATTAAAATGGGAAGGTTCAGATGAAGTCACCTCTTGAGTTTGAGACTGGTCTGCCCTTCTTGGGGAAGTGGAATTAACATTAAAATACAAACAGCTTCAGGACAATCTACAAAAGATAATCTACCTAGCCACTAGTTTAAAATCAGCCATAGCTATATGGTAAGACTCTGTCTCAAAGTCAATATTCTTTTTTTGTTTTGTTTTGTTTACAGAAATCCAACTCAAACCATATTAACAGGAAGAGAGGGCCAGAGAGATGGCTCAGCAGTTAAGAGCACTGACTGCTCTTCCAGAGGTCCTGAGTTCAATTCCCAGCAACCATTGTTCCTTACAATCATTTGTAATGGGATCTGATGCCCTCTTCTGGTGTGTCTGAAGACAGCTATAGTGTACTCATATATATATATATATAAAATAAATAAATAATATTTTTTTAAAAAGCAGGAAGAGAAGGCCCCAGAGCTTCAAGTACTTAGTCTCTGAGGCTAATCCTGCAACAGCTGAAATAACAGGCTGGGGCTCTGCCCTCTTCAAATATTGTTCAGCTGAGGGCTTTCATTGTTCTCATTTGGATTATATTGCTATAATGTTAATATGTCTTCCCACTGATAAGTCACTTCACAAAGTTAAGAGATTAATAAAGAAAAAAGCTCTTTAATAGAGTTCAGATACAGCCCTGGCTAATGCCCATAAAAGGGCTAGCCTCTAATAGATTTTACTAATTTACAAACACCTTAGAGTTCTGCATTCACAGACACTGGCATCCTTAAACCTCTTCCAGGTCCAGGTCCAAGGTTATACTCTGAACAATTTTAAACAGAGACAGCACTGCAGCCTAGCTGCTGGGGCCTGTGGGAAATCGCCACAGCAAAGGTATTATCAGAGTTTCTTAAGTTTACCCGTGTTGCTCTTTTTCAATACTGGTTACCCAGGACCACATTACCCACCTGGCAGAATTACGTTTGCACTGATAAGAACACAGAAGACTTAATGACAGACCAGGACTTAATGATGGTTGTCACCAGGCAAGGCCCCCTTGAACTGTCCCGTAGAGGAATGTCATAACAGAGGCTTATCTCCTTTTGTTATGGGAATGGAGCTTCTAGAGGTCAATCTTGGTGAATAAATATTAACAGGAACTTTCTCAGCAACCCTAAACTTCAATTATGGTACAAAAGTTTCCACTCATATACTTAATAACAAGGCTGGTTATCAATTATGGTACAAAAGTTTCCACTCATATACTTAATAACAAGGCTGGTTAGTATCTGCTTATCTTTAGGTACTAGAAGCAGTGATCTCTTGTGTAAATTCTACTCAGTGTAATTTAGTATTTCCTAAGCAAGTGCTAGTTAGAAAGTCCTTTATAGCACCAATTTTACTATTTCTTTTCTCCTTGAGTAATACGCCCATCCTTTATCAATGCAGAACATAGTTCTTACTGAACAGGAGTAAGAGACTGTTCATCTGAATTAAATATGAATGACCGTGGCTGGGGAGATTAATTCATGAATGAAATGTTCTACCATGGAAGATGTTAAATGATTTTTTTTATATTTGTGGAATATAAAGAAGCCACAAAATGAGGGAGGAGAAGAAAAACTCACATTGGTGAGACATCAGGTGGGTGGTTAGACATCAACAGAGTTAGGAACTGTCCTCTATAGGTTTCAGATTTTATAACATTCTTAGCTTTAGGTTTAGCTGGTGGTCTGCTAAAATTAACAATGGATTCCAAAAGTCTTACCTACTAGTCTTGAGGCTCAGACTTGGAGGTTGGTAGTAAGTGGTTAACACAGAGACTAAAAACAGCTTGACATAATTTTTGGGTCTTGATCTCCAATATTCATTCCATTGCTCCACAGCCATGAAGTTCTAGTCAGCCAATCAGGAAGCAAGATCTTTGACACTGATAAGTCTTTAGAAACTTCAGTTTACACAGGTCTAACCTGTGACTAGTGGGCAGCAGGAGCATCCCAACTACATGAAAGAGAAACAGGTCTTCTCAGGAAAGAGGGGTCCTGTCTCCAGAAGGGGAAGGGAATTGAGCAGTCAAGGGGACAGGCCCACAGTGACTGGGAGCCATCATACAGTGCATGACACTGCTTTTCCAGTATATCTAGGCTGCGTTCTTTTCCAGAACTGAAAGTGTCCAGTGCCTTGCATATGCAAGAGGGAATGGAATGCTTTGTGAAGGTTTGTAATATGCTGGGCCCAGGGAGTGGCATTATTAGGAGGTGTGGCCTTGTTGGAGGGGGTGTGGCCTTGTTGGAAAAGGTGTGTCACTGTGGATATGGGCTTTGAGACCCTCATCCTAGCTACCTGGAGGCCAGTATTTTGTTAGTAGTCTTCAGATGAAGATGTAGAACTCTCAGCTCCCGCTCCATGCCTCCCTGGATGCTGCCATTCTCCCACCTTAATGCTAATGGACTGAACCTCTGAATCTGTAAGGCATCCCCAATAAAATGTTGTCCTTATAAGAGTTGCCTTGATCATGGTGTCTGTTCCCAGCAGTAACACCCCAACTAAGACACAGTGGATGCTCAGGATGAATCCCATTTTCATAAGCTCATCTAGCAACTACCATTTACTCATTCTCCATATTGTCCCATGCACATTGACTGACTCAGTTTCCCCAACCCAGGGACTGTTCTGGGTCCAGGAACTAAAGCTTTTGTTTTTAATGCATAGCTCCTGCTCGTGAGGAGATGTGTGTCTAACAGAGAGGAGGAGAAATGTAAGAAAGTGAAATATGGGGCTGGAGGGCTTAAGGGGTTAAGAGCATTTGCTGCATAAGCATGAATACCTGGATCCTAGACTCCAGCACCCACGTCAGAAGCAGAGTGTGGCTGCCCATGCCTATAACTCCAGCAATGTGGGGGCAGGGAAGGAAGGTGGCTAGGACTTGCTGGCCTAGGAGAGAGTGATATCTCAGGCCACCCACCATCTTTCTCTGGTCTCCCAGCATTAGTAAGGTACCCTCCATGTATACAAATGCTATGAATATTCTCTCTCTCTCTCTCTCTCTCTCTCTCCCTCCCTCCTCCTCCTCCTCCTCCTCCTCCTCCTCCTCCTCTTCCTCCTCCTCACCCCCACTATTCAGCATAAAAGGAATTAACTTATGATAAGGCCACAACATGTAATATTAACAAGTAAATGAAGACAGGACAGAGCTCACATACAACGTGACTCGATAAAGGGGAAAGATCCAGAATAAGGAAATCCACGAAATGGAGAATGATTGGCTGTTGTGAGAGCCAACAAGGAAGAGGGTGGAGGAGGATGGCTAAGAGATACAGGATTCTGTCCTGGGATAAGGAACCTACCACATGACTGTTTCTTGGAGAGAGGTGGACAAATGTCTATTCATCTCGGATGTGGCACCAAGCACAGAGCAAAGAACCATTCCTCCCAAGTCTAGCTTAGCGAACTGATGACTTCTTTGTGTTTCCTTACAGGAGCGTGGGTGCGTGGTTACTTACAGGGGTAAGAGGATGACCCCACCCCCACCCTCAGACAGCAACGATATCACTGAAAACTCTCACCCCTGTATGTTTGGTAACTTCCCCCACACCCCCTCAGGCAGCTTTCCACAGTGCCACCAAATGGTTCATTTGGATGGTTATTTTTGTAATGTGAACTGCACATCAATACAAAAGCAAAAAGTCTTATGTAGTTGTATCAGGCTTCGGCAATCATAGGCATAGACATGCCAGGGAAGGGTATGCTTATTAGCCTCTATTGGAGTTGTGAAAAACCTTCTGCCCCCACCAATAGATTTGTGTCCAAGATCCTGGGGCAAGTATGGCTATTCACGAGACTCAAAGCTTCCATTTCTTTGAATGTGCCAAGATGGCTCGTGCTTCTGCCCGGGAGGTGGGTCTTCATTTCAGGGTCAGACCTCAAAGCACGGGTTGTATTTGCTGGAGTCATCGGCGTGTTTGTTACTTTGATTGAGCTACTGGCATAAAGAGCCATTATCAAAGGACTGCATGTTCTCTGCCTGGTCACCGCAGGCTTGCACAGTATCCCTGAAGGCTCCGAGTACCCTGGTGGGGAACAAGGGTACCATTGTTGTGTGTATCGAGCAGTTAGAAAGTGGATTTTTCTTTGCTGGCCCTATGAGGCAGGACAATTTATTCCCATTATTCGGTGCATTTAAATCAAGTCGCAGGGGTCAGTAGGTAAGTGTCCACTCATGCCCAAGGCTACTTGCTACAGAAAGCAAGAAAGTGGGGAATGGTCAAGGACTCTCATGTAGGCATGTAGGCTTATCCAATAAATACAAGCCTTATCAGCTGCTCTCCGGGAAACCCTACGGTGACTGGAAGAGACAATCAGACAAGATGTGGCCTTCCCAGAAGCAATGCCATATGGTCCCAGAAAATCTTGTCCACTGCAGGTGGCTTAGAACTACCTTATCATAGCGAGCTGTCAGCTCATGACTGTCCAAAACTGGGAGACACTTAGGCTTATGAAGTCAGGCTCATTTCTCTTCAGCCCTCAAACTTTCTCTATCCCTTTATTTCTGGAATTTGCTTCCTTTTGGGTAAGCTCCATCTGCATTCTGAAGTCCTTTAATAAACACCAGCTCTCCCCTAGCATCCTTCATTAATACAGACATGTGGTCCATTGCTTTTTGATAAAATCCTCTAGCATAGGTTACCACTAGCGCTTCTCTCTTGGGGAGCTCTAGCTAGGTGTCCCACACTTGTCCCTTCAGTTAATCCTAGTAATTACCATGAGAAGGAAACTGACTCAGAGCTATTGGGCTTTGGCCAGGGTAAACACACTTTAGAAGCCATCAAAATGATTCAGCTGGTAAAGGAGCTTCCTGTGCAAGCCTGGCGACCCACAGCTCTGCAATCATGAGCAAAGCAAATGATTTCCTTCCTTTAGTTGTTCCTGGTGGGCATCTTGGCCATCACTATTCAAAAGTAAGTAACGGGTTATCTTATCTAGGGAAGACTTTTTCAGTAAGGGAGGAAAGGAGCTAGGGAAATGACTCAATAAATTTGTTGCTTAATGGCCTTGGGGCTGTCCAGGTAAAAACTACAAAAACTACATGCAGCAGTAGGCATGTAATCCTAACACCCTTGTGGCCAAGCAAGATAGAGACAAGGGAATGTAAGGAAAAGATGACAGGGCACCAATGAAAGGAAAAGTCACAGGGCACCAATGTTGTGAAAGGATAACGATCCGAGTCACGGCACCAATGTTAGGGGAAGGATGAAGAGAGTGGGGGGCATATGGCCCATGGAGGTGCGGCAAGGCCTGAGGGCAAGGGAGATGCCTCTGAGGGGTCCATGTTGGGAATCCCTTCCCTGAGGGACCAGCCACACAACAGTATAGTATGGAATAGAGTTTACTCAGGTCATGGGAGAGTTAAGAGGGTGGTAGAGGCAGAGAGAGAGAAGTAGAGGAGTAGAGGCCGGCCATGAGCACGTGGGACAGAGGGGGAAGGGAAGGGAAGAGGGAGGCTGCAAGAGCACAAGGGCAAGAGAGGCCAAGAGAGAGAGGAGGGGTCAAGCAGCTCCTTTATAGTGTCAGGTCACTGGGGCGGAGCATACCTGGCCACTGCTGGGTAATTGAGGGGTGGGGTATACCTGGCTGTTGCTAGGTAACTGAGGGGTGGGGTTTACAGAATCCCAACAGGGAATCTACCAGAAGCCCACTGGCCGGCTGGCTAGTCTGTAGTAGGGGTAGGTGTGTGTACCTACATGTACACACATATGTCTGTACTCACATAAACCAAATAAATAAAAATGTTAAGAGAGGTAAAAATGAAGGAAGGAATTATAATACAAGAGACACAGCCTGGGCAAAGACTCCATGCAAAACATACAAACAGGCAGTGAGCACATGAAAAGGTGCTTAGTCTTACCCATCCTTACAGAAACACCAATGAAGCTCACATGGAACGCAGCTTCACATTCTCTAAGATGGCTAGACCCCCAAGTCAGATAAGGGTGGAGAGGCTATGGAGAAACTGGAACCCTTGCACACTGTTAGTGGAAGTGAAAATTGATGTAGTCGTTTTTTGGAAAGCAGGATGGCAGATTCCCAAATGATTAAACAGGCACTCGGAGAATGTTTAACAATAGAAACAATAGCCAAAACTGAGGCTGGAGTAGAAGTGTGCAACTACAATCCCATTCCCAGCGCTTAGGAAGCTAAGGCAGGAAGACTGTGAGTGTGACCTTGGGCTACATAGCAAGACCGGAAACAGCTCAGTGGTTCAGAGCATGGGCCATTCTTTCAGAAGATCTGAGTTCAAGCCCTAGCACCCCGGGATGACTTACAGTGGCTTGTAACTCCAGTGTCACGTAGACCAGATGCCATTTTCTGGCCTCTACATGTACTGTGTATACATGGGGCATAGACATATGTCTTAGTTTGGGTTTTATTGCTGTGAACAAACACCAAGACCAAGGCAACTCTTATAAGGACAAGATTTCATTGCAGCTGGCTTACAGGTTCAGTGATTCAATCCATTACCATCAAGGCAGAAACATGGCAGCATCCAGACAGGCATGGTGCAGGAGGAACTGAGAGTTCTACATCTTCATCTGAAGTCAACTAGCAGAATACTGACTTCCTAGCAGCTAGGATGAGGGTCTTAAAGCCCACACACAATGCCACAGCCACTCCAACAGGACCATGCCTTGTAATAGTGACACTCCTTGGGCCAAGCATATACAAACCATCACAACATATATGCCCTCTATAGGCACTATGTATACACGGGGCACAGATATGTATGCAGGCAAAACATCTGCACACATAACATCAAGATAAAGATTACAATTTTAAATAATCTAACAATAGAAACAACCTACTGCCAAACATGCACAGGCCTAGAATCTCAGTGCCAGAGAAGCAAAGGCAGAGAACTTAGTGTTAACTTTCAGGCCAGTTTGTTCTACTTAGTACCTTCAAGCCAGCCAGGGCTTAGTAAGACCCTCATCTCAAAACAAGACAAATGAATCCACATCCAGCCAGCTGATAGATGGGTAAACAAAGCACAGTGTGTCCATACCATAGATTGCCTTTGATCTGTCACTAAAAAGGATGAAGCAAACCTGGCTGGAGCATAGATCTCAAAAATTTGCTCAAATAAAACACCCAGATTCACAAGGTTGTCTTTTGAATCTACTAATATGAAATGCTCAGAATATGCAAATCTAGGTAGAAAATAAAAACTGTAGCCAAGCAAAGAGGCAGGCCTAGAAGGGGCAGGGACTATAAGAATTGGAGGGGTCTTTGAGGTGGAAAGAATTCTAAAATTGATTTGATGAAGGTTGAATAGATCTGTGAATACACTAACATATACTTCCCTGACTTGTATCTTACAGATCACTTTGTTTTGTTTGCTGAAATGAGGCCTCACTAGGTAGGTCATGCAGGCCTGGGATTTTTGTATAGCCTAGACTGACCTCGAATTCACTCTTCCTGCCCCACCTCCCTTGTGCCAGAATTATAAACACGAACCACCTTATCCAGTTCAGTTTCATTCCTTAAATAGATGAACTATGTGATAAATGAATTACATCTTAATCAAGCTGTTACTAAACACAAGTTTGGGGTTGGCAAGATGGCTTAGCCAGGAAAGAGCTTGTTTCACAAGTCTGACAGGCCAAATTCCACAGCCAGCACATGTGAGAGGCAGGTGGAGGCAACAATTCCTTCACAGAAGTTCTTGGCTCCACATGTGCTCTGCAGCATGCATGCACATATTATGCATAGAGATGTTCGGGTTGAACAGATTGGGAAAAGATCTTTACCAACTCCACATCTGACAGAGGCCTAATATCCAAGGTATACAAAGAACTCAAGAAGTTAGACACCAGAGAATCAAACAACCCTATTAAAAAATGGGGTACAGAGCTAAACAAAAAGTTCTCAATTGAAGAATATCGAATGGATGAGAACCATCTAAGGAAGTGCTCGACATCCTTAGTCATCAGGGAAATGCAAATCAAAACAACCCTGAGATTCCACCTTATACCAACCAGAATGGCTAAGATCAAAAATTCAGATGACAGCAGATGTTGGTGAGGATTCGGAGAAAGAGGGACACTTCTCCACTGTTGGTGGGGTTGTAAACTGGTACAACCACTCTGGAAATCAGTCTGGCAGTTCCTCAGAAAATTGGACATAGTACTACCTGAAGACCCAGTTATTCCACTTCTGGGCATTTACCCCAGAGATGCTCCAACATACAACAAAGATACATGCACCACAATGTTCATATCAGCTCTATTTATAATAGCTAGAAGCTCGAAAGAACCCAGATGTTCTTCAGTAGATGAATTGATACAAAAATTGTGGAATATTTACACAATGGAGTACTACTCAGCTATCAGAAGCAATGGCTTTATGAAATTCTTAAGAAAATGGATGCATCTAGAGAATATCATCCTGAGTAAGGTAACCCAGTCACAAAAGAACAGACATAATATGCCGTCACTGATAATTGGATACTAACCCCGGAAAGCTCTGAACACCCCAGAAACAACTCATAGTCTATATGAAGTTCAAGAAAAAAAAAAAGAAAGAAAGAAAATGAAAAACCATTATGCTTAATCCTTACACACCAAGAAAACTTGACTATTTCCAGGTTACATCTTATTTTACATGTACTTTATGCTCATTGTAACTAGTAAGAATTTAATGCATACTATCAAACCTTTAAAAAATCAAGTACTGACAAAAATGTATTCATGTACTTTTATGCAAAAATGCTTAAAATCTGTACATTTATCTTTGTTTTTAAAAATAAAGTTGTAAAAAAAAAAGATGTTTGGGCTGGCAAGATGGCTTTGTAGATAAAGGTGTTTGCCACAAAGCCTGATGATCTGAGTTCAATCCCTGGAACCACATGATGGAAGAAGGGAACTGACTCCCAAAGGCTGTCCTCTGACATCTACATGCTTACTAAGCTTTTTTTTTTTTTGCAAATTTTATTTGCTCCCCAATAAAAATAAAATGTAATGAGGACATGAAAGATTAAGATAGTAATAGGGCAGGTAGGATGGTTCAATGGGTACAGGAAGGCACCTGCTACCAAGCCTGAGGCCCTGAGTCCCAATCCCAAAATGTACATGGTGGGAGGAAAAAACAGACTCTGTACATGCCCAGACATACACATCATTCAGACCACACACACACACACACACACACACACACACACTAAAATAAATAAAGATAAAATAATAGTAAGAAATATAGTTAAAAGTTTCATAACCCCGTACCCCTTGCTCTAATTCCTCTTCACTCACACTACATTTAATTACTTGAATTTTGGATGACATAAAATATTTTAATGTTTTATGAATATTTTAGTAAATACTACAATTATGTCTCAAGTTTTATGAGTATGGTTTACGTACCTTAAGTAGAAACCATATAATATCAACATAAGATGCATTTTTTTCCCACTCAGGAAAGAATAGGATTCTTAGTACTCACAGGAATTAACATCTCATTCCCATAATAGTCCAGGGCTCTGCTTCTATGTCTAACTTTGGTGTCAAAGAGGAGTGATGTGCTTAGAGCATCTATCTTTGCTGTATCTCCAGGATAGAAATGGCCCGCAAAGCAGTCTACCACCTTCCTGGCCTGGAAGGGATTGAGCATCAGTGAGGAGGATGACCACTGAAGCCAAAGCAGAAATGCATCGAGGGATGCTGAAGGGAGCCTAGGCATGGCTATAGTCCAGGAGATGAGGAATGTAAAAAAAAAAAAAAAAAAAAAAAAAGAGAGACAAAATTTTAAGATCACAGGGGGATGGATGATCTCCAGCTCCTTCTAACTCATTTTCAAATGATCAACTTCTTACGTCTGATTAAACATCAGCCAGCACTGGCCTTCCGGCGAGTGGTGAAGACCCATGGGCTGTTTGTTAACTAATTGCAAGGTTAAAGATGAACCAGGGGTCGCAGCTTTAAGCTGATCACAAAGGGTACACTCACAAAGCCAGTATATGCGGTGAGCTTTTCCTGCCTGGCTCTGGCTTATCTAGAAGGCAAACCAACAAGAAATCCTTAGGAGTTCTTCCTCTCTTAGACACACCCTGCGTTGTTCCCTGTCTCCAGGGCTAAAGCCAACGATAGGGAGACTAAGTATTTGGGGGCCGGGGTGCCAATAACGGATGGAACCCCACTTTCATGCTGAAGGCACACATCTTCCCAAGAGAAGGCAGTGTTGTGCTACTACAAGCAAACCTACAGGGAGGGATGTTCAGTGGTTAAGCACCCTGCCTGCTCTTTCATAGGACCAGGGTTCAATTCCCAACACTCACGTGGCAGCTCAAAGCCATCTGTCACTCCATTTCCAGGGGGATCTGGGGCTCCCTCTTCTGGTCTCCTCAGGGACCAGGTACACAGATAAACATGTACAGACATGGTACACAGACATACACATAAACTTGATTGAATTGATTTTCTCATCTAGGGCATAGGGTTTTTTGTTTGTTTGTTTGTTTGTTTTGATTTAATTTTTTATTAGATACTCTGTATTTACATTTGAGATGTTATCCCTTAACTCTGACCCACTCCCATCCCCCCTCCCCTTTCATTTGCCTTCACAAAAGTGCACTCTCTACTCTCTCCTAATCACTTTCTCCACCCTATTGCCTTAGTATTCCCCTACATTGGGAAAACGTGCCCTCGCTGAAACAAAAGCCTTTTCTCACATTGATCCCAGACGCTGGTATCTTCAGCTACATATGCATCTGGATCAATAGGTCCCTCAAAGTGCACACAAAGGTTGGTGTTTTAGTCCATGGGAGTTTTGGAGCGTTTGGTTGGTTGATAATGTTGTTCTTCCCATGAGGTTGCAACCCCTTTCAGCTCCTTAGGTCCTTTCTTTAGCAACCTCACTGGGATCCCTGAGTTCAGACTTATGGTTAGCTGCAAGCATGCTCAGCTGGATCTATATGACTCTAGCATAGTCCCTGAGGGGGTATCTCTGTCTGATTCCTGCCAGTAAGTACTTCTTGAGATCAGCTATAGTGCTTGGATTTGGTGACTGCATATGTGGTAGATCCCAAGATGAGGCAGATTCTGAGTGATCTTTTCTTCAATCCCTGTTCCTCTATTTGACCTTGCATTTCCTCCCATGAGAGTTTTGTTCTCCCTTCTAAGAAGGACTGAGGTATCTGCATTTTGGCCTTCCTTCTTTCTGAGCTTTATAATGTCTGTGAATTGTTTCTTGGGTATTGGGTATTCAGAGCTTTCTGGGGCTAGTATCTGCTTACTATGTGAGTGCATACCATGTGTGTTCTTTTGTGACTGGGTTACCTCACTTAGGATGATAGTCTCTAGTTCCATCCATTTGCCAACTAATTTCATGAAGTCATTGTTTCTAATAGCTGAGTAGTACTCCACTGTGTAAATGTACCACACTTTCTGTATCCATTCATCTGTTGATGGACATCTGGGTTCTTTCCAGCTTCTGGCTATTATAAATAAGGTTGATATAAACATGGTGGAGCATGTGTCCTTGTTATATGTTGGAGAATCTCTGGGGTATATGCCCAGGAGTGGAATAGCTGGGTTTCCAGGTAGTACTATGTCTAATTTTCTGAGGAATCCTCAGACTGATTTCCAAAGTGGTTGTACCAGCTTACAACTCCACCAACAGTGGAGGAATGTTCCTCTTTCTCCACTTCCTTGCCAGCATCTGCTGTCACCTGAGTTTTTTATCTTAGCAATTCTGACTGGTGTGAGGTGGAATCTCGGGGTTGTTTTGATTTTTATCTAGGGCATAGTTTAACTCAAGAGAAGCCTTTCTCTTTGAAGACAGAGCAAACAAAATGTAACCATGGCCTCTTTTTCTTGGAGAGAGCACCCTTTCAAATATTAACTTTAAATGCAACTCTAACAAGATGTGTATAACGTTTTGATATCCGAAACAAAACTGCCATCTACAAAGCTCATGCTTCAGAACCGAACAATTAAATACAAAAACAAACAACTCTATCCGATCTCATAATATTTTAAGTAAACCTACAGTTTTGTGTTGGGTAGTATTCATAACTGATCTAATCCTACAGGCCATGGGTTGCATATGCTTGTTAATAAACCATAAACTTCATCTTAATTTATTCAAAATATATTTGAACCTTAGTATAAAACATAGTTTTTCATTTTCAAGATGGAAATAGTGAAAATATTTACTTCTCAACCTCCCCAGAAGTATAATTTGCCCTATAATCTGACCTGTGTACATGCAGGAATTCTAATGGTTAATCTTCATTATCAATTTGATTTGGGATCACCTAGGAAACACACTTCTGAGAGTGCCTTTGAGAGAATTACCAGAGAGATTTAACAGTGGGAGGAAGGCCCACCTTGAATATGGGTAACAGCATCCCATAAGCTGGTGACTCATTGACAGACAGGGAAGCCAACTGAAGCCCAGCCCTGTGTTTCCTGACTGGGGACAGGAAGCAACCACACTCTTCCTGCAAAGACACATCAGGAATTGAGTCCTTTCTCACCATATCTTCCTGCCATCAGGAACTGTGTTCTTTCTTAAGTCATGAGCTAAAATATACCCTTCTTTCCTTCAACTGCTTCGGTCAAGTTTCTTGTCAGAGTGATAAGAAAAACAACCCATGTAGAGAGTTTGGGATTTGCCTATGGAAACGACTAGACTAGAGAAGGATTATTTTGCTTTGTGTTTGGGGATTAAAGCTGGAACCCCACCCGTGCTGGTCAAGCACTCCACCACTGCCCCAGAGCCCCAGCCCAAAATGGGACTTTGTTGCTTGCTGAAAATAGTTTGAGAAGGGCTGGTTGCGGATGTTTGTGATTGATTGTTTACAAGGAGATCTCCAAAAGGACCACAAAGCTAAAGCTGTCTGTCCATTAAGCATCACATCCTAGGGTTCAAAGGAAAGCAGGGATTGCCATTTACCTTCAAGATCTTGGATATATTTTTCCCTTAAATGTTGTCTTAGTCAGGGTTTCTATTCCTGCACATGACCAAGAAGCAAGTTGGGGAGGAAAGGTTACACATTGTTTACCACCAAAGGAAGTTAGGACTGGAAGCAGGAGCTGATGCAGAGGCCATGGCAGGATGTTACTTACTGGTTGGCTTTCTTATAGAACTCAGGTCTACCAGCCCAGGATGGCACCATCCACAATGGGCCCTCCCCCCCTTGATCACTAGTTGAGAAAATGCCCTACAGCTGAATCTCACAGAGGCATTTTCTCAACTGAGGCTCTTTCTCTGTGATAACTCCAGCTTGTGTCAAGTTGACACAAAACCAGCCAGTAGCCAGTACAAATGTTGTTACATTTAAGGCCAACAATTGTTACAATAGGTCACAACACTCCTAAATTCACATTGTGGTCAGCTGACTCTCTCTACCTGACTACTCTTTCATGGAGCTTGTAAAAAGATGCAGCGAAGATAAATCTATGCAATCAATACAGGTGGGCAGAGACATGACCAGCCTCCAGAGGAAGATCTGCTGGCTTGGCCAAGTGAAACCAGGTTGGAAACCAAGCAACAAAGCAAGGAGAAGATGTGGTTGGAGCTGTCTTGTCTGTTGCCATTAGCAACTCACTATTGGCCCTGATTGACATCAGTACAGTAAAGAAGAGTTCGGTTATTATGTATGGGTGGAGCCATGGCTCACCAAGGGGAAATTCAGAGCCACTAAGACAAGCATACAGCTGAAACCAATGAGAGAAAGTAGTATAGGTTTGTCATGTTTTCTTTTACTGGGTTGTGGTCAGACAACTGGATGAAGGAACCAGAATTTACAGCCTGGGCTAAACTGTCATTTATACTAGAAATAAAATTTTTTCTTAAGTGTTTGAGGAATATAGCAAATACAGCCGTCTGTATTTATATAGTGTGTCTGGGTGTGGGAATTTAGCAAAAATTACACTGTTTACTCAGAGGTGAGAAAGAGAGAGTCAGATGTATTTTGAGATCCTTAGCTATGTGATCTCATCCAAGCTGAGGGACTGAACTCGGTTGAACCTTGACTAGAATGAATGAAAACTATTCATAATGTATGTGACAATATCAGTCTGAGTTACTATTAGATAAACCAACACCGGGCAGCAAGTCACATAAATACTTTTAATAGTGGCTGCAGAGAAGGCTCAGCACTTAAGAGGACTGGCTTCTTCTGCAGACAACCCAGGACTGGTTCCCAGCATCCATGTGGTGGCTTCTGTAACTCTAGTCCCAGAAGATCTGAGCCCTTTCTCTGGTCTCCATAGGCATTGCACACACATACATGCAGACACCCAAACACATACGAAAGTAAATATATTTTTTAAAAAATGCTTTTTAAAGGGCGGCCAACAAAATATACTCATCTGTTTGTTAAATACTTTCTGTGTATCAGCACTGTGTTCTCACGGCAATACTGTAGGGTGAGCACTGGGACCTACTCACAAATGGGACAAGTGTAGCTCACAGAGTAAACTGACTTTATCTGAAATCTATAGTGTAAATTCAGAACTCTAGTACCAGAGCCTCTGCCTGTCTACTGACCTGTCCTCAACAGCAGAGAACTCTGGGGTTCATTGTGAGATGCCATTTTCAGGTCTTTTTTGTTTGTATGTGGAGACACATGTCAATTGTTAATGGTGTGTGACTGAGGGAACTTAACTCCACGCAAGGGCCACAAGATCTCTCACACTGTCTCTTTTATATGGTAGGGACCAAGGATTCTGAGGCAGTGGCACCACAGGTGTCCTGTAGTTTATTGCTTTAGCAATCTGTTCAGGAGAGCCAACAACTCGGCATGCTGCCAGCTGTTCATCAATGAGAAACCAGCTGTTCATCAATGAGAAACCAGCTGTTCATCAATGAGGAGCCAGCTGTTCATCAATGAGGAGCCAGCTGTTCATCAATGAGGAGCCAGCTGTTCATCAATGAGGAGCCAGCTGTTCATCAATGAGGAGCCAGCTGTTCATCAATGAGGAGCCAGCTGTTCATCAATGAGGAACCAGCTGTTCATCAATGAGGAGCCAGCTGTTCATCAATGAGGAGCCAGCTGTTCATCAATGAGAAGCAGGGATAGGGTCTAGTAAGTTCCTGAGACTTTGACAGTAAGGATTTCAGCAGCTAATGAGATAATGGACTCCCAATTCAATTAAGTTTTTTTAATACTTAGTTAAGAAATCAAGTTTATATCTGCCATTTTCAAAAGAACTCACAGGACTAGAGAGATGGCTGAGAGATTAAGCGTTTTGCCTGTCTTCCAGAGGAGCTGCGTTCAGTTGCTAGCACCTACATGGGCCAGCTTGCAACTGCTTGAATTCCAGTTCAGTGAGATCTGATGGCCTGCCCCTCTGCCTCTAAGGACACCTGCACACACATGTCACATACATACAAGCACATACCACAAGAGTGCAAACAGAAAAATATTTCCAAAGAACCTCGGCTGCCACGTGAGTTACCATTTTGTAAAAAGTCATTACGTTCAGTGAATAAAAATAAGAGATTGAAACTTGGATTTGAATTTGTTTAATAAACACAGTAAACATATTTTCTGCAAAATGTTTGGGACAGTCTTACACCAAAAATCAGTATAGTAAGCCAGGCGGTGGTGATGCATACCTTTAATCCCAGCACTCAGGAGGCAGAGGCAATGGATGTCTGAGTTTGGTGCCAGCCTGGTCTACAGACGGAGATCTGGGACATCTAGGGCTACATAGAAAAACTGTCTTAAAGAAAACAAAACAAAACTCATGAATTGTTTATTTCAAATTCTAATGAAATGACTCAAAGACAAGCCGGATGACCTGCTTCTGTTTCTTTAAACTGTTCTATTGGAGTGTGCCAGATATACTGAAACTGTACATATTTAGTGTACACAGCTTGGGGAACTGTGGTCTGACTCACAAAACCATCCCTTTACTATGTGGTAAATATGCCCAGCACTTCCAAACACTTCAATAGTCCTCTTATTATTTTCATAACTATTAATTATACTGCTCTGATTGGAATGTCTATATACTCTCCCCAAGGCGATGGCACTGAGAGTTGGAGTCTTTGGGGGGTGCCTAGGCCAAGAGAGTAGAGCCTTTGGGGACTGGGATTAGTGTGTATATAAAGCCTCTCATGAGATCCACACTCATGAGCCAGAAAGCGGCCCTCAGCACAGGCTGGGCAGGGGCCAGAGCCTTGATCTGACACATCTTAGCTTCCAATACCGAGAAAGATTTGTTGTTTAAAAGCCACTCTGTTTACTGTATTCCCAGAAAGCAATCCAAGCAAGCGAACACATAACGCTCAACAGCAGATTCAGCACGTAGCCAAGTTTTAAGCATATGTTTCTGGTGGTAACTGCAGGCGCTATGCTGTGCTGTACTTTTTGACCAGCATTCTCCCTTCCTCCGCATCCCGCTCAGCCTCTCTAAGTAAACATTTACCCTCTGCCACAGTGGATTTGACCTTTAAAGTTTCCACAAGCAAGGGCTGGGATAGAAGTCAATGGGAGAATGCCTTGATACCTCATGCGAGCAATGTCCAGTGTCCTGTTTTTTGGTGCCTGGCTTCTTTAAGTCAAAACAACGTCCTCTTGGCCTGCCCACATCATTACAGATGACAGGATTCAAGGACGGGCTTTTAGAGAGATTAGGGACAATGACTCTTGAGGGGTGGTGCTTATTAGACTAGGAACAGAAGGCAACAGAAAGCACATGGCAGGTCAAAAGAAGAAATTTTCAGAAAGATACTGAGGGGGAAGAACATTTAGTGTGTTCTGTTTGAGGAAGTGAAAAGTCTGTGCTGTGTTAATGAGGTTTGAGGAGGGAGATTTTCCTTTTCTTTTTTCTTTTCTTTCTTTTTCTCTTTTTGGGGTTTTGAGACAGGGTTTCTCTGTGCAGCCCTGGCTGTCCTGGAACTTGCTTAGTAGACCAGGCTGGACTGAAACCCAGAGATCCACCTGCCTCTGTCATGTGCAGGGATTAAAGGCATGAGCCACCACCATGGCCCTGTCAGAGGTGGGGGATTTTCTGCAGAGACCACAGGGGCATATTTTTTCCCATGTGAAAGAGTTCGTGTGAGGGAAGGACATTCATGACCTGTTGTCAGACGCTTCCCTAGGGCTGAGGAGATGGCTCAGTGGGCAAAAAAATGGAGGGCGTTGAGTTAGGATTCCCCAAAATCCATGCAAAACTGGTAGAGTACATGTGTCTCTAATCCCAGCATGCCTACAGTGGGAGAGAAAGGGGAAACAGAGGCACTTCTCCAGGCTTGAGAGCTAATCAGACCCAAGTACTCAGAGGTGAAGAAGAGACCTTGTCTCAAACAAGGTGAAAGGCAAGGACCAACACCCAGGGCTGTTCTTTTATCTCCATATGAATGCCAGCATCCACAGATGACAATGTATGTGGCACACAAAACTAGTGAAGTAAAATTTCCCAGGCTGCCTGAACGAAAGCATAGAAGCAGAAGTGGCTAGCCAGGTTTGGAAGATGCTTGGGCCAGAACAACACCTCTTCTCATCAAGAGGCAGAATCTTTCCCACCACCTTGAACTTGGGTAAAGTTCTCAATGGCTTTTATAATTGAGATTTGAGGAAGTGACCATTGCATTGCTGCCAAAGCTAGGTTATGAAAGACAATGTGGCTTTTGCCTGGCTTCTTCTGCACCTTGCACTGTGGAGAGGCTCTGGGAAGCTGCTCACGGGAACTGAGGTTGCCAAACGACTGCCAACGTCGCTTGCCAGATGCCTGTGTGAAGACAGCTTTCAGATCCAGCTGAGGCCCCAGTTACTGGGGAGCAGAGGCAAGCAATCTCTGTTGTCTGAGTTCCTTACCCATAGTACCCAAGATGATGCCAAATGGCTGTTTCAAGCTGACAGATTGAGGGGCTGGTTTTCTATGAAGCCACTGCGACTGGAACAGGGAACTTGTGTGGTGGACATGCACTTGGACCTATCATAGAAGTGGCTGGTGTGGACATGATGTCATCATGGCAGGGACAGAGAGTTTCTTGATTATAACAATGCCAGGGACGAAAAGGATAAAGTTTTTTTTTTTTTTTTTTTTCATCTAATTTATTTTTAAATTTATGTGCATGCGTATACACTGTTGTTTGTATGTGCATCATGTGTGCAGTACTTACGCAGGCCAGAAGAAGGCATCAGATCTCCTGAGATGGGTGTGGCTGGTGCTGGCCTATGCAAGTGCTGGAAACAGAACTCTGGTCCTCTGTAAGGAAAACAAGTGCTCTCAACCACTGAGCCATCTCTCCAGCCCTAGCATATATTTTTGAAAAAAAGTTTTTCCTTCTATTTTCAATTTGAATGCTTTTTCTCTTGAGAGATTCATTCATTAAAAAAAGAGAAATAATTGATCTTTTTTCACTAATTTTCTTTTTGTGCCTTAACACCCTAAGATGGATTTTAAAATGAAATCAGAATTTTCTTTTCAATGCAGTGCAATGGCTGAGCATTTGTCTAACAAGTATGAGTTCTGAGATGGAGAGACAGCTCCACTGCTGATTTCTTATGACCCTTGGCTTAAAAACCCTTCAACAGGCTTTCTTGGCAGTGATGAATACTTCCAGAACACTGGGGTTTGATTCCCAGCACCCACATGGCAGCTCATAACTGTCTGTAACTCCAGTCTCAAGGGATCTGACACCCTCACACAGACATACAGGCAAAACACCAATATTCGTGAAATAAAAAATAAATAAATACATTTAAAAAGAAGTACAAGTTCCCGTGTTTGATCTCCCTCCCGAGACAGAAAGAAAGAAGAAAGCCAATGACATATCCCCCAAAGGAGAAATTTAAAAAGGCAAATTAGAACACTAAGTACAAATGGTATCTTCCTAGCCACTTCCTGTAGTTGAACCCATGCTCTTGATTTGGAGCTGCTGTTAACAATGGGTTTTCTCTTTGACAACATAACTTATCCACTAAGCTCTTCCAGTTGCTGCTGGGATCCACTGTGGGCAAGAGGCATGCATGCTACGCATTTGCTACAAGCCAGCATCACACAGGCTAGTTCCGCTAATCTTTATAATGAATTGAGGAAGGAAGCTCCATTGTTCCTCTGTTGTTAAGCAGGAAACAGAGGCAGGAAGTGTAACTTGCATAAGGTCCCCAGCTGGAGAGTATTTGTGTGGGGATCAACACCATCTTTATGGGTTCACGACATCTTTCTCAGTCCCTGATGCTGTCTTCGGAGAATGATTCTAAATATTCCTTATACGTCTATAAACAAATGGATTGCTTTCTGCTCTCCTAGACTTCGAAAGTGCTACGAGACAGGAAAGGAAGGCAAAGATAATCTCACCCAAATAATCCAAACGAAGGCAGCTCTGATGAAGGCTTCTTCTTAGAGAGTCCTATTATGGCCCGAATTCCATCTCCCCGGTTGATCACATGACATGACTTCGGCCAGTAGAAAGCGTTTGGAAGTTCCAGATGTGCAAAGGGGTACATGACCTCTCCTTTGCTCATGTTCCCACTTCTGGGTTACCCCAAAAGCAGGCAACATACTCAGACCCACCTCAGAGAAAAAGTCCCTGGGTGGGTCTCCCATTTCCCCAGTTAATCTTCTCTGGAAAAGTCCTCAAAGACACACCTAAAGAATGTCTCCCCCATCTCCTACATGATTCAAAAGCCAATCAAATTAATAATGAAAATTAACCAGCACAGGCAGAGACCCACGAGTGGAATTTTGTTCCTATGATTGTCATAGTCATCTGGTTAGTAAGTCTTCTACAAGACTAGACAAAATTAAGACCAGGTATAGCACAGGCTTAGCACTGATGATTGTATTTGGTGCCATTCATTGTAATCAGAATAGGGATGTCTCCTAAGAAATGCATTGTCTAAGGAGTCTGTGTGCTTTATCCAAGTAATCCACGCACTTTACTTAGCTTCTGTATATGTCTGTTAGCTATTTGAGCTGTTATTTTTGTTTTTAAGATTTACTTACATGGGTGAGTGTTTTGCCTGCATATCTATGTGTCTGGTGCCCAGGGAGGTCAGAAGAGGATTTGGATCCCTTGGAACTGGATTTATAGACAATGGTGGACTAGCATGGAGGTGCTGGGAACCAAGCACCTTAACGATCTGAACCATCTCCCCTGTTCTTTTGCTTGAGATAGGGTCTGACGCTACAGCCTAGGCTAGCCTCAGACTTGTAGCAATTCTCCTGCCTCTGCCTTCCGAATGCTGAGATTATAGGTAGTGTGTGTGTGTGTGTGTGTGTGTGTGTGTGTGTGTGTGTGTGTGCGCGCGCGCGCACCAGATGAGGGTTTTGTTGGTGGCCTGCTCTAGAAGTATCCAAGTCTCTCCTTTGTATGTTCAGTCTCAGCCAATGTCTTGAACCCTGACAGAGGAGTCTCCCAGGACTAGAGGCAACACCATCCTATAACCTCAGCTGGCTGAAGACGCCCCTGGCTCAGCCTATCTGAGATCATCCAGATGACGTGTAGAATCGGTTATAGTCGGTTGTGTTGTTTTTTTTGTAACTTTAATTTTATTTCTCAGTGTCAGCTTTTAATGATGGCGAAGATCAGAGAAGACTCGAGACTAACAAGCATTGCACATCTCAGGAAAGCTCAGCCACTGCCCGCCACGTCCTATCTATATCCTCCAAACATGTGTCCTCCACGGGTCTCGCCTCAGCGTGTGCGTCTGTCTCAGCTCACATCACTCTGCGGATCAGCCTGAGTCCGAGGAAGCGGCAAGAAGCCAAGGCACACCATCAGAAGTTTTTTGATGTGTTTCTCTCTATGGAGTCCCGACAAATGTAGCTCAACTTTGCAATGTAAGGCGGACCACTACATGAGTTTCATTAGCAAAGAATTCTTCATCACATGTCCTTTCACTTGCTCGCTCCAGCAGAACGTCTTTTCTCCTGTGTCTGCTTCAGCGAAACGTTCCTTCACAAGTCTGCCTTGGCCTCTTACCTGTGTCTGCATCAGCTCAACCTTCCTTTGCTTGTTTGCCCCAGAAAAACACCATCCAATCGACTTTCCAAAGAAACTTTAAGTTTCCATTTCAGTTTTAAAGCATTTTTTTTTGTTGTTTTTTTTGTTTTTGTTTGTTCTGTTCTTCTGAGACAGGGCTTCTTAGTGTAGCCCTGGCTGTGCTGGACCTTGCTCTGTAGACCAGGCTGGCCTCAGACTCACAGAGATTTGCCTGCCTCTGCCTCGGAAGTGCTGGGATCATGGCATGTGCCATCACTGCCCCACAATCTGTTGAGTTTTGTGGCAGTCTGTCACTTAGGAATTGCAAGGCAGACAAAAACATGAAGATGAAATAAGCCAAGCAAAAAAATCTTTAATCTGATTCAGAATCTAAGAAAAAAAAAAGCAAAATTCTTATCCTGTCAGATGAGTAGATGTTACTCTTGGCAATGGTGTGGGAGCCTCATGTATTTGGAAGACAAAGGTAGGGGACCCCATGGGGGAGAATTCAGGATAGCAGACTTCAGCTAACTCTTGAGATCTAGATGCCCCTCCCCCACACCATTGGTTTTGAAAATGTGGGACGCCTACATGGGGTGCCTGTGTCAGCATGACCAGGGATCCTGTAAGACACTAACATTTCCAGAGGAGAGCAATGGGGAACTGACAAAGGTTTAGTTGTGTGACCGGTGACATGAATAGGTTCGAGAGATCTGTGTGCAGCACAGTGCTTACAGCTAAAGACACTGTACTACATGCTAAATGGCATGGGGGTGAGTGTGTGTGCGTGTGCATGTGTGTATATCCCATATTGAATATTTGTATCACACATACAAATAAACCAAACAAAACCAGCAGGGATAGGAGTGTAAATCTATAGCAGTGTTCTTGCCCAGTATGTGCAAGGGTTCCCAATGAGAAAACAAATGAATGAATGAATGAATGAATGAATGAATGAATGAACAATACTCAAAAGAGCACAAGACATTTAGAAGTTTATTACCTTTCAGTATAGGGATGGTTCCATGTAGGTATGCACAGAAACTCATTAACTTACATACAGTATCTGTGGTTTTTTTCTTTTTCTTTTTTTTCTTTTCCAGATTTGCTTCGGTAAAGTTGCCGGAGAGATGGCTCAGTGGTGAAGAACATTCCAGAGGACCCAGGTTCAGTTCCCAGCACCCACATCGGGTGACTCACAATGCTTGCATCTCCGGCTCCAGGGAGTTGGATATCCTACCATTTATTGGCCTCTTTGGGCACTTACACACATGTACATCTACTTCACCCACACAAGCACACACACACACACACACACACACACACACACACACGCATAAATAGAATAAGAAAAGAGAGAAAGAATTGCAATTTCCTAGCCTCCATCCCAGGCTTGATGCTGGGCTGCCTGATGGGCTTCCAGTGGGAGTGTGCAAACCTCCTCAGCTTTGCTAGCATCTCACATCTTTCTCCTCTGTCCATATTGGGTCTTCAGTCTCTACTTGTCACTGAGAAAACAGAAACAAGTAGAAGATCCCTCTATTTCCTCCAGCAACCTCGCTCCTTATTACTGGGCAGAAGCCCTTGGTGCTGACGTTCATTCCCCCTCGGGTCAGCAAGCTACTGCATGCACAGTCTGGGGGACAGTTCACAAGTGTGGCGGCTTCCCTTGGGAAACTGCTGGAAATAAGACTCTCAGGGCCCTCAGATTAGAATCTATATTTAAAAGGGCTAGGTGCCTCATGAGTACCGGTCCTGTTCTCCTTGGGATCACACACAACCGTGATGGTACCTCTTTTTTTTTTCCCCCAACATATTTCCACCTTGGTAGATCTTTCCCTCACCATTCAAAGTGTAAGTGCAAGCTCCTTTATTAAAGAACACATGCCGGCGCAGTTGCTTCTTTTATTTATTCATTTATTGGCTCCAGGTCACATTTCCTGTGTAGGTAGGTGTGTGTGTGCTTGTGAGTGTGCAGTGTGTGTAAATGTGTTAGTGTGCACATGTGTGCAGGTGTGTGCTTGTGAGTGTGCATTTGGAGGGAGGACGACTGTTTTTGTCTCCACCTTGTTTTTTTTTTTTTTTTCTTTTTGAGACAGGGTCTCTCATTGAACCTGAAGCTCACCATTTCAGCTAAACCAGCTCCTGGGACCAGCCTGTGTCTTCCCGAAATGCTGGGGTCACAGACGTGTACTGGCGTGCTTGGAAAGTAGGTAGGTGCTGGAGATTTAAACCCAGGTCATCTTGTTTCAGGGCAAGTACTCTTACTTCCTGAATTTGCCAATCCTGCATAGCTCCAAGGACTTGGAGTGGACTGAGGCAGAGAGGGAATGAAGACACAGGGGTGGGAAGGCTGAGGTCTGGTGGGCTGGGGTCTCAGATGGAAGCCTCGGTAACTGGAAAATCATAGAGACTTGAACATAGTGAGGTGGGTTATTTATTGCATAAACTTGTAATTTAACAATGGTTTCAGGCTGAAGAGATGGCTCAGCGGTTAAGAGCACTGACTGCTCTTCCAGAGTTCAAATCCCAGCAACCACATGGTGGCTCACAACCATCTGTAATGAGATCTGATGCCCTCTTCTGGTGTGTCTGAAGATAGCTGCAGTGTACTCACATAATAAATAAGTCCTAAAACAACCACAACAACAACAAAAAAAAAAAAAAAAAAAAACAAAAAACAAAAAAAAGTTTCACCTCAGAATTTCTCAGTAAATCTTACACTCCACAAAATGTCTACACCATAAACTCAGAGCCAAATGATACGATATAATTTGCCCACCTATACAAGACAAATCATCCTATATAAATCCATCCCTTATAAAATATTCATAACGACCTATAGCTATGCAGAGACATGTAGAGATCATCTTGTCTCCTCTGGCTTCTCCCTCTCTGTCTAAAACTTCGTTCCCACCTACTCTTCCTTCCCTTCTAACGACAGGCCTTGTGCCTGCCCTCCTTTGATTTCAACCACAATTGCCTGCTGGCTCCCCGCTACCTCCTAGGTCTCTTCTGGTTTTCTCAGCTCCCAGCTTGTGTCCTCTGGTGCCCAGGGCTCAGTTCTGGAGCTGCTCCTCTCTATGCTTTCTCATCATCCTGTGACACCTGTGTACTGCCCCTCCTCCCAGGTCATCCCTGGGCCCCCCTTCTCCCTAACTGCCTGCTTGATTCTTCCAGGGGGGCAATGCCCACTGGATACATATCCAACCCCCCTCCCTGCACCCCATTCCTCCCTGAGCAGTGAATGGTAATCACATCCTCTCATCCGTTCAGTCCAGCACCTTAACCCTTCTATCTTTCCTTCCCACGTCCAGCTGTCAGCCAAACCTGCTGCTTCTACTTTTAAGACATGGCACAGAACTTCTGATGTCTCACCCAACACCATGGCCTACGTCACTACGCTGTAGCTCAAGGGTTACTGCCCTGGCCTTTGGCCCAAATGTTCAGAACCACCCTGCTAGAAATCAGGTCAGATTTAATCAGTCTTCGGCTTCCTCTACGGCTTCCCCCACCTCACCAGAGATGATGCACAGGGACCTCTGTGACTAGCTCCAACCCCATCTTCTCTGACTTACTCATTTCTGCCACCCTAGTTTCCTGGCCTGTCCTTTGACACAGCAGCCCACAGCTTCCTCAAGAGCTAGGCAGGCACAGCTGGCTCTGTCTACAATGTTGTCATGGATTAAACCCACAAACTTACCCCTTGACACTTCCTGTCCCCTTCACTATTTTATTTTCTTTGGAGAACTTTGACCTGCCTGGTATATACCGGATTTCACAAGCTTTTGGTTAACAGACTGTCTCCCCCAACTATGATGCATCTAAAATGGTCATCTGGGAGCTGGGCCAAGTGCACAGGCCTGCATCCCTAGCTGTTAGGATAGCTGAGAAAGCAGGGCAGCCAAGTTTAAGGTCCATCTAGGCAACTCTGAGAGAGTCTATGTTAAAAAGAAAAAGGCGTTCATAGGATTAGAGGAATGGCAATCACACATGTATACACACCCACCACCGACACTGCTGCTGCCGCTGCCACCTCTTCCCCCACCACACATACTGGGGGAGGGAGGCAAAGTCACTTGTAGAGTACTTGCCTAGCAATATTCGAGGCCCTGGCTTTTATCCCTTGCAGTGGAAGAAAACAAAAACAAAAAACAAAAAACAAAACAACAACAACAACAACAAAAACCAAACCAAAACACCAACCAGAAATGTTCTTCTAGGTTGTCTGGTGCTGAATATGCCTGGCACATACTGAATTGTTTATCCTCACAGTAGCCAGGAATGGCAGTCCACACCTATAATCCTAGCACTTGGGAGGCAGAGGCAGGAGATTTATTGTGAGTTCAAGTCCAGCCTGATTTACCCCAATAAATAAGTGCCCAGTATGCCGGCTGACTATCTGAACAGTAAAGGTCCCTTTCAGTCCTTGTGGCAGGCAGAGCTTTTCTATGCATGTAGTTTGTGGGCTTTTGTTATGTAGTCCAGACTGTCTTAGAAGTGCACCCTGACAGGAGCCTGATATAGCTGTCTCCTGAGAGGCTCTGTCAGAGCCTGACAAAAACAGAGACTCGAAGCCAACCATTGGACTGAGAACAGGGTCTCTGATGGAGGAGTTAAAGAAAGGACTGAAGGAGCAGAAGGGGGTTGCAACCCCATAAGAAGAATAACAATCAACCAAGCAAAACCCCCAGAGCTCCCTGGACTAAACCACCAAGCAAAGAGTACACATGGAGGGACCCATGGCTCCAGCTGCACATGTAGCAGAGGATGGCCTTGTCGGGCATCAATGGGACCAAAGAGGTCCAGTTAAGGCTTGACGCCCAGAGCAGGGAAATTCCAGGGCGGGGAGGAAGGAGGGATGGGTGGGTGGGCACCCTTATAGAAGCAGAGGGAGGGGGAATGGGATAGGGGGTTTCAGGAGGGAAAACCAGGAAAATGGATAACATTTGAAATGTAAATTTTTAAAAAATCCAATAAAAGAAAAGAAAGCACTCCAGACAAACAAAAAGAAATGTAAACTATTATTATTGTTGTTGTTAATGTTTTAAAAGAAACTCTTACTATTACAATGATATATGCAATACTACAAATGTCTACTAAAGTATTTGGAAATCTCAAAAAGAAAAAGAAAGAAAGAAACGAGATCAGGTGTGTGCCTAGAAGACCTCTTAAAGCATTTTTGTTCTTGAGATAAGGAAGCGAGCTTTAGGGACCTGAAGTACCTTTTTCAAGGCCACACAACAAATGAAAAGGTTGGGTTTAAATCCAGTAACTGGGTAAATCTGGTAACTAAAGCTGGGAATCTCTTAAAAATCTCCCGAACAATAGAAGCCCTGTTTAAACTGAATTATCATTGCTACTTTTTAAAAACATTGTATCAAAACACCTCAAAGATGTTCTGGGCCTTTAACACCACCCAGGGGACGGGAGGGGAGGGGAGAGGTGGGGAGGTCCCAGCAAGCATTGCTGTGTGTCTGCAGGCTGATGTGTTCAGACAAGAAAGCTGATAATTATTCCCTAGTGCTTTCTCAGAGATGCCTAGGGGTAGCCAATTACCTTTCCCAGGACTGGTGTAAGGGGTTAGGCGTCTAGAATCGCTGAGTAGCAGGCAGTTCCGCGCACCACTCAACTCGTACTGCCCCTTTGCCAGCCCAGCTGAGGCCAAAGGCCTTGTTCTCTTTGCTGTTGTAACCTCGCCTTTTACAACTGGATTTTGACCTCCCGACAGGTCCTGAGTTTTCATAAACCCTTTGGTGTTTCTCTTTTTGAAAAGAACCCAGGACAAGGCTGCATTAGCTTCTTCTCCTTGCCGCGACAAAGTATCAGATAAAACTTAAGGAAGGAAGGGTTTGTTTGGCTCACGTTTCAGGGGTCCATTATGGCGGAGAAGGCCTGGTAGCTGGCTGGAGGTGTGACAGGGACAGAGGGCAGGCTGATCACGTGACCTCAGCTGTCAGGACTGAGGAGTTGTCTCCGCTTTACAAAGTTCAGAACCCCCAGCCCATAAGATGGGACCACCCACGTTCTCGGAGGGTCTTCCCTCCTTCATCAAACCTGCCTGCAAACACCTTCACAGAGGACAACAACGAAAGCCTGAATCCCATCAAGCTGCTAATCCGGCTAAACCATCACCTGGAACCGGAGTGGCCCGGGCTGTCCTGGCGCCACGCTATATCCTCAGGCCTTGAGCGCTGACTTTGTGTCCCTGGCAGGCTTTGAACGTGGACTCCTCCTGCCTCAGCAATTTGAGTAGATGGGATTGTGTTCCCAGGCCTGAATGAAAGCAGCTTTTAAAAGTATAAAGACCATCGCGTGGGAATCCACATTAGCTGATGTTGCAGTCTGTAAACATCATTAGTGGCCCTTAGCCCCCTATCCATCTCCCCATCTCTCAAGACACTGATATACCAATAAGCTGTACCTACACATTCTGCTAAACTTTCTCCTCTCCCCCAGGCCTTCTTTTCTTTTTCTCTAAGCAGACAATACTTCTAGTGTGTTTGAGGCTGAGCCTCCCAATGGCCGCTAACCCCGTTTCTCTCATGACCCGGTGAAGGTCCTTGCTCTCATCAGTGAGCCTAATTCTCTGTTTTGTGTCTTCCTCTACGTACAGACTTGCTGTGCTTGTCTCTGTTAAAAAAAAACCTGTCTTGTGTCTAATTCAACCATTTCATTATTTATTTACCTTCAGCCTGCTGAAGCTGAAACCCAGGACAGTGCGTGCGGTTGGCAGCCAACACCCATATCCCAGCTTTTAAAAAAAGAAGTTTAAAATTTCATTGTTATTTCACACGTCTGAATGCTTTGTCTGCATTACAACTGTGTACCGCACCTGTGCCAGACGAGGCCAGAAGAGGAAACCAGATTTATCAAAGCTGGTTGTGAACCAGCTTTAAATGCTTGAAATTGGGTCCTCTGGAACAGCATCCACTGAACCATCTCTCCATTGGCGGAACCGGACAAAGTTTACAGATTTTCAAGCCTTTACCAATACCCAGGATGTATCTCAGTGACAGAGTGGTTGTCTACTATGCGCAAGGCCTCGAGTTTAATCCTCAATACAGCAAACAAACAGAGCTTTCCGTGAGATATAATGAATGCAGAGTGTACCAGGATAAATGAAGTACTTGGGAGATTTAAAAGCAGAGCGCACAAAGTTCTCAGCATCAAGTTAGGAGCGAACGTCGGATACTGCCGTGTCTCAGCCACACTTACTCTGGTGGGCCAGGAGGAGCAGAGTGCGTTACCATGCTGTGAGAAGGCTCAGGGGGAGAAGCCCTTGGTGGGTCACAGTCGGTATCAGTTGTCAACTTGACACAAACGTGAAGCTCTGCCTGGGTCAGATGGACCTGCAGCCATATCTGTGGGAACATTTTACTGACTGCTAATTGATGTACAGGGGTCCAGCCCACCATGGGTGATGCCATCCTGAGGTAGCTAGGCCTGGGCTGTAGCTCAGCGTGAACCTAGGAGCAAGCACTGAACCTCTGTGCTTTTTCCATCAAGCCTCTGCCCTGAGCTCTGTCTTTGGTTTTTCTCAAAGAGGGAAAGATGTGAAGTGTAAGATGAACTAAATCCTTTCCTTTCCAAGATGGTCATGGTATTTCTCACAGCAAACAGGAAAGCCAGCTACGCACTCTGCAGACCTGAGGATCTGAGTCAGATTCCCTGCATCCCACCACGGAAGGGAAACCATGGCTCCTCAAAGTTCCTCTATGACCTTCACTCACGAGTGCCTGTACGCACACAATAATAAAGTATTTTAAGAAGAGACTAGCTATAAATGAACAGTGAAATTACTGGTGATATTTTGGGTTCCTCCTCTAGCATTTTCTATGTTTTAAGGTCTACTACACCTTAAGGTTTGCGAGACTAAAAGGGACATTTTTTCCTGGTCTGCCACCTGCTGGTGAACTGCAGCAACGTTCCAGGGTAAGTCATGTCTAGTGGCTGCTTTCGTCCCCCTCCCCCACCCCCTACGGCTCTCTTTGCAAGCTTCTCTCATTCAGTCAGCGTTCTATTCTTTTCCCATCTTGCCATTGATTTTCCTTTTGTTTTGTAAATCTCCCTTTGTATGGGAAGCAATGTATTAGATCTGTTTTTAAGTGATTTTGGGTTTTTACCCATTTCTATCTGTTCTGACTGACCTTAAGATGTCACAGAGAGATTGTGTGCATCCATGAACAGATGGCCCGTGTGGAAGCAGGTCTTAGGGGAAGCCCCAGTTAGCCAGGCAAAGTGGTAATCCCAGCACTCAAGAGGATGAAGCAGGAGGGTCACGAATTTGAGGCCAGCCTGGGCTATATGGCAAGTTAGGCTAGCCTCAGCTCTGTAGTGAGACCTTGTGTCATTGATGTATTAGCTACTTTTCTTGTGGCTGTAATGAAATGCCTGAGGGTACAGACCATCACGGTAGGAAAAGCAAGGCGGCAGGAACTGGAGACGACTTGTCACCCGTGTCCTCAGTCAGGACGAGGAGGATGAACACTGCTCCTCAGTCCATCTCTGGATTTCTCCTTTTAGTTCAGTGCGGGACTTCACCCTAAGGAATGTTGCGGCCCAGGTCGATCAAAGGCAGACACAGAGAGACTGCAGGGTGCATTAAGGCTTTCTAGTAGCAAGTTGAACAGCTCTAATGAACTGACCACCTAGCAGCTTTGCAGAAGCACTTTTTATTGATTCTTACATAAAAGGCCCTTTCATAAGCCAACTCCTGAATACCAAAATCTCTTATCAGATTGAGGAGTTGTCTTAGGGAACCATTTCCTAAGCAAACACTGTCACTGTAAGAATTCCAGGTTTGCCAGGAGTGTCTTAAGACTGAGGTTATACCAAGGCTCTGAGATTCCCAAGAAAGAACAACCCCATAAATTTTAGATAGCAATCATTGACTATTCATAAGAGCACAAGGCCTCAGTAGCTATCCCTCCAGAGTAAATGCCAGGCACAATGGAGAACCACACACTAAAGGCCAGCTCAGGGTATACACTGAGAGCCTTTGAAAAAAAGGGGAGGGGGCTGGGTGGGAATGGGGGAGAGCAAGAAGAAGAAAAAGAACAAAACTGGAGTTATCTCGAGTACAGAGTCCAGAAAGCAGAAGGGACTGAGGACATTAGTAGGCCCAGAGTTAAGAATGTGTTTCTTAACCTGTCACACTAGCACATGCCTTTAATCCCAGCACCTGGGAGGCAGAAGTAGGTGGTTCTGTGAGTTCAGGTCAGTGGGTTCCAGGACAGCCAGGGCTACATAGTGAGACCCTGTCTAAGAAAAAATTTTAGCAGGCGATTAGAACATCCCAGGTTACTTTATAGACAACAGTCTGCACAGGGGAGGGACTGGCAATACAGACAGACTGTTGGTGGCAAGATGGTGCCTGTGCTGGGGTTCGAAATGTAGACTCTTTTCAAGGGAATATGCCTGGAAAAGGCTGCTGAAGACGAATAATAGCTATTTACAAACTGTAAAAGCCAGAGAACAAAACGAGCCAACGTGGGTAAGGCGTTCAGCACAGCAGCTAGCCTACGGTAAGCACTCGATAAACATAAACCACTACTCTTGTATTCACCAACCACACTGTAACACACTTACTCTGTACCAGGACTATTCTGGGCCTCACTCCAGACCCCAGCAGATTAAATATCCACAGAAGACAGAGCTAATAAAAGTTACTTACATTT
Source organism: Micromys minutus (assembly GCF_963924665.1). NCBI lineage: Eukaryota > Metazoa > Chordata > Mammalia > Rodentia > Muridae > Micromys > Micromys minutus. The sequence goes on along the minus strand of NC_137975.1, from coordinate 57,648,529 downwards.
TATGTAGTCTATTTGCTAGTGGTAAATACCAAAAAGAAAAAAACAAGGGGTGGGTGGTGGTTCTAGTCCTATTTTTTGTTTCTCTGATAAAAATCCTCTGGGGAAAAAAAAAAAAAAAACAACCAACCTGGGGAGAAAGGTTTCTTTCACTTACAAATGCCAAGTCACAGTCAGTCCAGGCAGGGATTTCAAACAGCTCTCACCCAGAGTTAAAAGCAGAGAGGAATGAATGTATCATGCCCACTCGTCTGCTTGCTGATGCTCAGCTTAATTTATCCCCTGTCATACAGTTCAGGACCCCTCACCTCTTTTGTAGGGAATGGCGCTGCACACCGTGGGCCGCGCCTTCCCATATCAATTAAGAATGTGGTAGCAAATGCTGCAAACAAGGGATAAAATTTCAGGCAGGGTGTCCTGGGAAAGTAACTTACTAGAGACCCAAAGGGAATGGAGAAAGTAACAATAATTAGGGAGGAATAATTATTACCATCTGCACTGCTATTAGTATTTCTAATATAGTATTACAGCCAAAGCGTATTGTGATCACATATTATTATTTTCTCTGCTACAATTAATGTTTTGATAGCCACTATCATCTCTGGCTGCTGAGTAATTTAAGGAGTGGCTTGTAGTAGTCAGCGCTGATAGAATCTAGTACTGGGAAGGGCAGAAACAGAGGGACACATGGGAATTAGTTATGGGTGAAGAGGAGCCAACAAGAAAGAGATAGCAGCCATTGTAGCTCAGGCCTCAAATCTCAGCACTCAGAGCCTGAGACTAGTGTCAGGCTCACTAGAGAGGCTTGTGTTGGGGAGGGACAGAGGGAGGGTGAGGAGAGAGAGACTATGAATGGGAGTGGACAGAACACTTGTGTGTGTGTTCCAAGGATGATCGTTTGGCCCCAGCATGCATACATGAAATATCACACACCAGTATCATCCTCAGATCCCAAAGGCATTGAGACAGAGAGCTCTCTGACACAAGGGAGAATGGTAATCCCGTCTGAGATGAGCACAGGTGCACAGTGTGTGACAAAGAGACTGCCAGGTAGGACCGTGTTTCCACAGTAACATGTGTCTGGTGGTTAGAAATGGGGGTTTATGAACTCCATAGGAGACCAATTAAGAGGAGCTGGAGGTCTTTGCTGTTTGGCAAAGCAAGCACAATACAGAGCAAGGAAGGTAAGTAGTAGTACTAACCTAAGGAGGGACGAATCCTTCTCATGACCGAACTTGTCCACTCAAGCAAACAAAAGCTCCTTCATGTTAAAATCTACCTGGGGTTGGAGAGATGGCTCAGCTCGGTGGTTAAGAGCACCGACTGTTCTCTCAGAGGACCTGGGGTTTGATTCCCAGCATCCACACAGAGACTCACAACTGTAACTCCAGTCCCAGGGAATCTGATGTTCTCTCTGGCCTCCAAAGGCCCAGGCATGCACGTGACACAGACATACATGCAGGCAAACTATCCACTCACATATTAAAAAGTGTCTGTCCATCCAGTGTCCTTATCTATGTTGTAAATGTTATAAATGGCAAATACATGCCCTTCCTGGCTATGAAGCCAAAGGGCCACATGCAAGCTATAAAGGAAAAAAATTGAATAGGCCAACTATGGTTTATAGCTTGAGCAAACAGCAGTTTATATTTTATTAGATTTTCATATATTTAAAGACATATATATTACAGTCACTTCCCTAAGGATACACAAGCCTCTTTGTTTAATTTCATTCTTGCAGGGTAGAAAAGCCAGGAGATGGGGCTGGTGATGTGCCTCAGCGGTACTGCAGTTGCTCAGCATGTGCAAGGTTCCGAGTTCAATCCTCACTACAGTTTAAAAAAAAAATGGTTACGTTCGTGCTCGCTTCAGCAGCATAGATGCTAAAATTGGAAGGAAAAAAATGGCTATGTTCAAGATCACACAACATGCCAGGCATCCAGACTCCTGGTCATGCAGTCAAAGAGCATGAAGAAGGCAAGGCAGGAGATGACAACGCTGGCTGGGAAGTAGCTCACTGATGCACCAGCGACTGAAGAAGCATGGTGTGAATCACCGTGAACGCCATCGCCTCCTTCTTCAAGCATCCTTATGATTTCAGGTCGTGGTCAAAGTCCCGAAGGATATCTTCGCTCCTCATGAGTTGCTGGGCCAAGGTGCCTGTCAGGTCTGCGGAATCCTTCAGCCCTGACTGTAGAAGGAACCTGGTGCAGGCCACGTGCTGACCTGCACAGGCCAGATGCAGGGCTAAAGGGAGACACGGGAAATCTACGCTGAGAACGTATACTGCACTCAGAAACGCACAGTGGATTACCCGGACATATACTGCACTCAGAAACGCACAGTGGATTGTCCGGTTCTACAGAGCTTGCGTGTACGTACTCTAGGCTCGAGTCTGTGTATATGTGCGCTCGCCACAGTGCCTGTGGAGAGAGGAGTCAGTGGACAGCATGCAGGAGCCACCTCTCTTCCACTGTGCAGGCCCTGGGGGATCAAATGCAGGCTACCTGGCTTGGTGACAAGTGCTTTCACTGACTGCATTGTCCTGCCGGCCAGCTCTCCAGTCACACACATTTCACACTTCCATACCTACCCATGGTGGCCCTACGCTGGAAGCAATTTTAGGCTGACTGGGCCACAATTTTTTCTAAAGAAAACAAACCTGCCAGGTATGGTGGTGCACACCTTTAATCCCAGCAAATGGGAGGCAGATTTCTGTGAGCTCCAGGTGCCTACCTATTTTATGCAGTGAGTTCCAGGACAGCCAGAGCTACATAGAGAAAATCTCAACAAACAAACAAACAAACAAACAAGAAAAAGAAAACAATAAAAACCTAATAGAAAATAAATCAGAAACTATAAGAAGCTTTCCTAGTTAGTGGCAAGCAAGAGGAGACTGTTTCTCCCTAGGCTCACTTTTATGTGCTATTTAATCATGGTTTTAATGGGACATAAATATGCCTTAATATATTGCTGAACTACCATGAATTAGGATGTTCTCCAGTCCCAATACCTGTATGACTAGCAGCAGCTAACCTGCATGACCTGCTAGTGAGATCGGGTCGTTTGTGAGTCCTTGAAGCCTGATGCCACTGAGCCCTACAAGAAGGCCCTTGGCTCAAAGAATCATACTAATTGTGAGCTTTCCTCTAAAGTCAGTTACGAAGGATCAGCTCTGAACAGCGGTGGGGATACAGTTCAATGCTAGATCATGTCTACCTAGGCCCCGGGCTTGGTCCCCAGAACACACAGAAAGGGAAGTGCTCAGGCGTTATCTCTGAACACTAAAGCCCTCATAGAAGAGATAAAAAATACTTTCAGCTCACATATATTGTTATGGCTTCAAATAACAGTATTAGGGGCTGGAGAGATTTCTTGCTGCCTCTACAGAGGACCAGAGTTCAGTTCCTAGCACCTCCAGTTCTAACAGATCTGGTGCCTTCTTCTGGCCACTGGGGCATCTGCACATATGTGGCACTAGTTCATAAAAACACGTACACGGAAGAATAAATAAATAAATCTGGGGAAAAAAAATCCACAGAAACCAACCAACTGCAGTCCCAGGATGGTGGTTAGTGCTCAACACCTTAGTCGTGATGTTAAACAGTTGTGGTAGCTTACAGCTTTAGTTCTAGCCCTGAGGCCAGCCAGGTCTACATAATGTTTTTGAGATCTTGTCTCAAAAACAAAGAATAAGGGAGAGAGAGTTCGAGAGTTAAGAGCATTGGCTGCTCTTCTAGAGGACCCAGGGGTCCAATTCCCAGCAACCACATGGTAATTTACAACATGCTGAAACCAGTTCAAAGGAACTCAGCATCCTCTACTGGCCTCCACAGGCAAGCATACAATGCACTTATATACATACACTCACACACACACACACACACACTCACACACACACACACACACACACGATATATATTTAATATATACATATCCGATATATATTAAAAATTCCAACATCAAAAGAGCAAAACCAATAGCTCCAATAGCATTTACAAATGAAAAGCTATTTTAAGGAAGAAACTTTTTTTTTCCCCAGGGATAGGGACTGAATGTAGGGCTGTGTGCACATTAGGTGTGTAACCCACATCAGTGCCTCAAACTAAAAAGTCTGTGAATCATTGGTATTTCCTACCTGAGCGATGTCTTTCATCTTTAGAGTTGATGTCGGCACCCAAGGACAAAAGAGTTTGAACTGTGCTTGTCTGTCCTTCCTAAGGTTGAAACAAATTCATTACCACTGTGATGAGGGCAAAAAACAAACCTTTAAAAACAGCCTCTAGTGTGCACCAGAAGCTCATTCTGATGCAGCCGACTGGAAACACCGAGTCTTCCTGTTTCAAGGAAGGTTTATGTCACCCATGATTCTAACACAGATCATTCAACAATGGTAACATTGAGTCATCAGGGTAGATAATACGATTAAATTCCCATCAAGGTCAGCAGCACAAAACCTTGTGGTTTATATGGAAGTCACAATTCTGATATTTCCCAATCACATGAACTTTTTGTTAAAATCGTGAAGGCAGGAAGGAGTTGAAAGGCTGAGGCTCCAGAAGAGAGATCCCTGTCATAGCCAGCGTCATTCACATAGTAATTTGTACACATGTCTAGGTCAGTGGGAGACTAAAATCAAGATTGCAGGTCCAACCTTTCTACAGAGGCAATGTTTGCTTTCCTTTCTATGTTTGTAGACAGGATTCAGGCCATCCAGGAACTTATCCCTTGTACTCAGAAGTGTGTGGTGGGGGTGGTTGGTCAGAAAATATGTGCTTTTGCTTCTAAATAAAGGCATGTGGCTTCTCAGTGGTGTACAATAAGCAAGGCTCCTCAAATAGCCTTTTCTCTAGGGAAATATTTATGCACATCCTTAATGTTCTATACATTGGAGACCAGGAGATGCGACTCCTTTGTGCCAGGTAAAGAGATTTTAACTTCTGAATTTCATACAAGAATGACCTACCAATTTCATATGATGAATATTTGATCATTTGTTAATTTTTAGCAAATTATTTTACTTTTACATGTGTATGTATGTGTGTGTGTGTGTGTGTTTGTGAAAGAGAGGTGTGTGTGTGTGAAAGAGGTGTGTGTGTGAAAGAAAGAGGTGTGTATGTGAGAGACAGGTGTGTGTGTGTGTGTGTGTGTGTGTGTGTGTGTGTGTGTGTGTGCATAGTAATGCAGGTGCCTACTGAGGTCAGAAGATTCAAATAAATAGATCGAAATAAAGGAATAAGCAAAACTACTTTATACCCTGTGTTTTCTAAGGAACAGCTTGGCTATGCTAACATGACTGAACTGAGTTTATCCGTGAAGAGCATGATATCACAGATTCCCTGGAGCTGGAGTTACAGACACTTGTGATTTGCCTCATGTGGGTATTGAAACTCTGCAAGAGCATCTGCCCACTGGGCTGTCTTTCCAGCCCCCTACTTACTAATTTTTAATAGAAAAGTTTCAGCACGACTATACTGAAGTAGAATTTCACACTTTGGTCTCAAATACTTAAACAGCCGAGAAGTCTCCATCACCCTTCAACATCTTTATGGTTTTAAATAGCATTTTTCCTGGAAATAAGAGTGGGAAGGGTAAATAAAGCCCAAGTATGAGATAGATTTAAGAGTACCCTCGAGAGGCAGAGACAGCCTTGGCCTATAGAGCAAGTTTTGGACCACCAGGGCTACAGAGAGAAACCCTGTCTTGAAAAGCAAGCAAGCAAACAAACAAAAAAGTTATCTCTCTTTAAAAATGTTTTATTTATTTAGTATACAGTATATTACATGCATGCATGCCAGCACACCAGAAGAAGGCACCATATTTCATTATGGTTACGAGTCACCATGTGGTTGTTGGGAATTGAACTCAGGACCTCTGGAAGAGCAGATACTGATCTTAACCTCTGATGCATTTCTCCAGCCCCCTTCTCTCCATATTTTAAAATAAAAAAAGTTGGGTTTCTATTTAAAGATGCCCTCTTCTGGTGTGTCTGAAGACAGCTACAGTGTACTTACACATAAATAAATCTTTAAAAGAAAAAAAAAAAAAAAAAAAGCCAGGACTACAGAGCCGTCAGTCACTGGAGCCGAAGGGAGTGCTGAGACAAGAAGCAACTGACCTTGGCTGCATAATGAAGTGCTGTGAGCCGGCTTGACTTTACTCTCACATCCACATCAATGCCAAGACTGCACACCAGGAATCGCACAGCTTCATCCTGCCCAGTGACTGCTGCTCGGTGGAGTGCCTGGGCCCCCAGGCTATCTGTAGCTGAAGAGCAAGCCTAGTAGGCAGGAAAGAGGAGCAATGTCAGAGGAATCTGGGCCCATAACCTTGTAGATGTTTTGGGGAGGCTTAGCTGTCTCTGCAGTTCTTCTGGGCAGAGCACATAACTTCTGCTTGTTTCTCAAAGGAGTTGAAGAGAAACGTGGTCAAGTCATTGCAGTGGCCACGGAGCCTTAAGTTCTGTCAGGATACTTTGTTGCTCGGTCTGGATACTTTGTTGCTATTAGCATTAAATGGCACCATTTACTTAATCCTTAGTTTGCTAACTGCATTCTGTAAGTTGGATCCTCCCTGGATATGTCCAGGGTCCTGAGTGTGCTATGCTAAGCTATGCAAGCACTTTACTGTGAGGCCCACCCCCAGGATCAGTTTACCCTTGTAGGAGCCTTCTGAAGAAAGCAATTTTGTCACCATTTTAGAGATGGGAACACAGATGTACTGATACCTACAAAGGTCCTCCCACTAGGGAAACTCAGAGGAGCCAGAATTTGAAGCCAGCAGCTGAAGAATGATGTATTGTTTATTCCCCAGATCTCAAATTTCTAAAGAAGAATAAAGAAATAAACAAAGCCACTTTCTACCTCATGCTTTTCAAGGAGCAGCTTGGCTATGCTGATGTGGCCGCACTGAATTGCATCCATGAAGGGCGTGACCCCGCAGTTGTCTCTACAGTCTGGTTCATAGTGACACCTATAGCCAAAGCCAAAACAACAGAGCTGTGAATGGGCACCATTTCAAACCCAAGACAGGTGGCAGGATGGTCTGCGGGCAGACTGTGTCCTACTGACAATCCGTGACAGCCTCTGAACTGAGTTCCAGGACTTGCGGGACCTTCCTCTTTAACCTCTACTGTGTTTGAGAAATTTCCTGTCTTCAGCTTCTTGGGTTGGAGCGTCTGTGGTCACCCTTAGCACCGCCTTTCTCTTTTCTCTCCCAACCAATTACATAAGATGATTCTGAAGCCAGGCTATTTGCAACATGACTCCTCCTCTCCCTCTCTGCTTTCCCACTTAAGCACAAGTCTCCTGACGTCCTCCTCATCACCCTCTCCTCATGCCCACCCACATCCCCACACGTTCCCTGAGCAACCAGAGTCATCCTGCTGCACTGTGCAGTCCAGCGTGGCCTTGAACTCATGCTTTTCTTGCCTCAGTCTCTGCAGGGATAGAAGTACAGATGTGCACCACTGCACGCAGCCTTTTAATTCTAGGGTTCCATGGAACTATTTATTCAGTCTTCCTCACTAGCCTATGAAGGCCACTGGAGTGGAGCTATGCTTAGCTCATTACCCAGACCTAACTCACAAAGGTGCTTGAGAAGTGTTTCTTCAGTGAAGAAGAGTATTTATAAACTTCCAGAAAGGCAGACATATGGCTCTAAGTGTTTGACACATTCTTTTAGGACTTAGGGTTAAGTGCTCTTTACTTTGACCAAATTATCTTTCCCACCTCCAACTTCACAACAGCATGTATAGGTTGCAAAGCCTCTCATCTCTGGCCCATCTTGTCTCTGATTATCTGAACTTTTTCATCTCCCGCAGAGATAGAACTACTCTGCTGGTCCCAAGATGAATTTTTTATGCTTCCCCCCAACCTGCTCCTCTTCCAGTGCTCAATGTCTCAGCAAATGGCACAGGTATCACACTGTAAGAGCCACCCAAGGTCCCCTTGTCTTTCCTTTACTTATTTTTGATGGTGCCGGGGATGGAACCCAAGGCATTAATTATGCTAGGCAAGAATTCTACCTCTGAGCTCCCTCCCGATCTCAGATCAAATTATTCAGCTTTTGTTATTGATATCCTCAATCCACCTCGCCTTTTCTGCCTTAGTCACTGTTTTATTGCTGTAACTCTTTATGAAATAAAGCATTTGGTTTGGAGCTGGCTTAATCCATTATCATCATGGTAGGGAGCCTGGTGGCATACTGGCAGGCACTGGAGCAGTAGCTGAGAATTACATCCAGACCCAGAGACAAAGAGAGCCTAGGCCTGGCATGGGCTTTCAAAACCTTGAAATCCACCCCATAGTGACACACTTCCTCTAATGAGGAGACAAACATTAATCCTTCTAATCCTTTCAAATAGTGCTATTCCCCTGTGACTAACCAAAGATATGGGGCCATTCTTATTCAAACCACCACAAGGTTTTACCCTCATCTCTTCAGCCCAGCGATCACTATTACTCTCCTATTTTGATTCATCAACCTAAGAGACAATCTCACAGAAATCTGTTCCCGTCCCAGGTTCATTTATATCTTACAACCAGGTGATTCTAGAAGACTGCTGATTTCTTACAACTCTTGGCTTTAAAAAAATCACTTAACAAGGGGCCAGGAGAGGGAGTTCAGCAATGATAGTGTTCTTCCAGAGGGCTGGAGCTTGAGTCCCTCTGATACCCTATTCTGGCTGCCACAGGCACCAGGCATGCATGCAGGCAAAACATTCGTAAACAGAAAATGAAAATAAATACATCTAAAAAAAAAACAACAAAAAAAATGAAAAAAGAAAGATAAAAAAAAAGAGAAAAACCCAACCTTTCAACAAGGTTGGGCATGGTGGTGCATACCTTTGATATCAGAATTGGGGAGGCAGAAGCAGGTGGATTTCTATATGAGACCAGCATGGTATACATTTTGAGTTCCAAGCCAGCTGCGACTACATAGCGAGACCCTTCTCAAAACCAACCAACCAACCAACCAACCAACCAACCAACCAACCAACCAACTCAACAGTACCTCACATGCTCAGAACAAAACGCAAACTTTTCACAACAGCCTACAGCATCTGTATTCTCTTTCCTGTTTAGACTTAGTGTCCTGAGAACTACTTCCAGTTTCTCAAATGTGTTATACTTTTCCTTCATGTAAAAATCTCCCTTACCTCTCATGGGCAGCTGTTACTCTCAGGTGAACAGCTTTGGTTTGGCTGGTGCTGAGACATTTACTTTTTCAGCTTCTTTATTAATATATACTGGATTCTACTACCTCATGCTCCTATGGGGACATTGAATTCCCTGCAACGTTCATTGGTATGTGGGCCTTGTTAGTGGACTCTGAGCTCTCTATGTAAAAGGAAACTAGCTCCTTATTATAACAGAAATACTTTCTACCAACTTAGAGTTTTGTGCTTACCTCTTAAGAAGCTCCTGAACTGCTTCAAAACAGCCGTGCATTGCTGGGGTAAACAGAGACAGTTGGAACATTTAAGCACATACTTGAAACGTTGGCTGGGAAGGCAACACATTGTCTATAAACACTGGCCGAGCGTGTGCAAAACCCTAGGGTTTATCCAAGCACAACAAATTATTCATAATTAATTAGATAATTAAAAACAAGCGCAATTCTTACGCCTCTTACTTACTCTGCCCCATCTTTTTTTTTTTTTCTATATGTTACTACACGTTTACATGTGTATCACAATTATGGTTTATACCCACAGAAGTCAGAAGAGGGTGATGGATCCCTTGAAACTTGGGATCTAGAGTTAGAGATGGTTGCGAACCACTGTTTGGGTGCTGGGAACTGAACCCAGGTCCTCTTCGAGAGCGTTAAGTGCTTTTAGCTGTTGAGCCATGTCTTCAGCCTTGGTCTTCTCATAGAGAAAAACCTAAAGCAGGTACAATTACTGTCCCAGCAAGGGAAAACTCAACTAGCTATATGGTAGAGAATGACGGTTTCACTTTACAAGCCAGGAATTTCATCTTATGAGCGCTTTCATGGTAAACGTCTCATTTTAAACTTTTATCTCCTCACTTTAGCATTGTGAGGTTCAAAGGGCAGTGTGGTCTCCCCTCCAGAGAACTGCAGAAACCTTCTGACAGTAATCTACTTACTAGGAATCTATGAAAATTACCCAGAAATTTACTCCTCCTATTGAAGATGCCTACACTCAACAGGAAAGATTCTCTTTGTCCTCCATTTATTCTTGTGAGTGACTGGTTCTCTGACTGAATCTTTGGGGAGGGTGGGGGCCGTGTGTGATGCTCGGAGAGCTGGCCAAGTAATTTATGAAGTGTGTGGACTTTTTCCATACTTATTCAAAAAGAATTTCTTGATCCCTAAGTGTGACCAGTGGCTGGAGAACCACCAGCTGCTTGTTATCTGGACTGTCTCATCTCTTAGGCATTGGTCTAAAGAAGCAAGAGCTCAGGATCCTGAGTCAATGAATTGCCTCTTAGAGGAAGAATTTGTTCCCAAATGAGAGGTGGGATGTTAGGGTATATGAGACAGGGTCTCCCAACATTGTCCTGCTGGCCTTAAACCCGAATGGACCCTGTTACCTCAGCTTTCCGAGTGCAAAAGTTACAGGCATGCACCAGGCTGCCTGGCCCATCTCTTATCTTTTTTTGTTTGATTAGTCTTGTGAGACTATTATTCACACATTCCATTCTAATTTTGCTTTTTCTCTAGGACTCCACAACATGGCATCAGGCCCACTACTGAAAGCTAAAGAAGGACATTTGCTCACATACAGGCCAAGTTCTTCCCCCAGGGTCACAGACTTTAGAAGGAACAGACCAGCTTATCATCTAACTAACTAGGAAGTGTAAGACAGATAGATACCCGGGAAAAGTGGACTGACATATTAGCCGAAGGTTCTGGCACTTTAGAAACTTTTAGTTTGCTAAGAGAGCATAAGATGTTCTGATGCCTTGACTTCTATTTTCCCTGCAGGTGACTTGAACTACAAAGTGTACACAGGGCTTGGGCAGAGCCGACTGCAGACGACAGAGCTTGCAGGCTGTACCTGCCGTGTGTAAAGGAGTTCTTCTGACTTTGCTCTCTGTTTTCCAAGCATCTGGGGAGACAGTAAGCAAGTACCGGAGGATCCCGGGGTCGCCTTCTCGACTGGCAATATGGAAACTGTTCCAGCCGTCCTTGTTCTTCAGGAGTGGGTTGGCACCATGTTCTACAAGATCCTGGATCACTTCAAGGTTCTTCCTTGTGCAAGCCATCATCAGAGGAGTCCTAAGGCCAGCCAGGATGGAAAGGAGCTGAGGCACTTGGAAGAAGCCAAGCCTTCACGTTATTATATACGTCCTTGGTACAGATGGAAAACCTAGAGGAGTCTGGTGGGGGGCGTGGCAGGAAACCACCTGTCAGCCTCTGACTTCTCTGAGAACCATGAACTATAATAAGGGGAAACTGATTCTAAATGTACATCCACAGTAGTAGGTCATCTGAGAGGCGAACACCATTTATGAACTAAGAAGAGGACTGATAAAAATCCACAGATAACCCTCAAGATATAGCAGAACTACATTTTTACAACATCAAGGAAGATACACTTTTAATTATATGGTTCTCTCCTGTCCTTGATGTGCTGAGATCAAACTTAAGAGGCTCACAGATCCTAGGAGGGTGTAACACCTCTAATCCATTTCCCAGCATCCGTGCTGTGACAGATTTGAAATAACTTGAAGTCAGGAACTTCATTAAGTTATGAGCCTAAAGAAGTCCCCAGGCTCTTAGGAACTAGACATGGAACTAAAAAATATGTCAATATAGCAAGAAACAAAAATTGTCTCGTGTGATGGGAGAGTATCACCAACATTCCTGCCTGTGGCTCTGCAAGGCTCAAAGTGGCAAAAGTTCCTAAGAACTCAACATTCGGTGCATGGCCAATTTAAATTTGTCAATTGTACTTATCCATTGATGCGAATTAAAATATGTAATAGTGAATAGGTAATTTAAGCAAGATGTCTCCAGAAAAACGAATCTTGGGCACACGAGTAGAACAATTCAACGGTTACACTCCACTTGATTACATTTCTATAAACTCTTTCAACGGGAAGGGATTGTCCTAACTAAAGAACCAAACCCACAAGAAAGGAAGGTCGGGGAGAAGACCTGAAACTTCCAAAATTATACATCTAACGAACACACTGAAAAATACATGAAAATCTGCGATTCTTCAGGGGGTGTTGATATAGCTTTTCTGGACCCTGGGCTGGGCAACCTACCAGTCCGCTTTCTTCAAGGAGTCCACCAAGGCACCTCGGCCCAAGAGGTAGCGTACACAGTCCCGGTGGCCCATACAGGCAGCTTCGTGCAGAGGCCGCTTGTAATCTCTGTTGGCGGCCTCGATGTCCAGACTCCAAGCCTCCACTAGGTACTCTAGGATGTCCTGGCGCCCATGGCGTGCTGCACAGTGGAGAAGGGTGTCACCGGCTGGCCCCTGGCTGCCTTGGGCCATCTCTGGTTTTCTGCAACCTCCAGCTCCCTCCAGCTCCTCCTGCAGAGCGCGCAGTCGGCCCTCCTGCACCAGCCTGCAGAGGCGCTTTGGATCCCCAGGCGGAGCCATCGCCCTGGACTAGGGTGGACAAAAGTAAGAGGAATACCCAGGTCCAGTTTTCCTAGATGCAGACCCGTGCTATGATAGGTTGGGAGAAGCTGAGAGAGGGTAGGCGCTTCCGCTTCCTGCACGTGACCCCTTTCCCCAGACTCTCCGCCCCCCACCCCGCCCCCAAGCAGGATTCTGTCCACCAGCTTCTTTTTATGCCTTTTGCTCTGGTTTGGAAGTCACAATCTCCGATGTAGAATAGTGCCTCCTCAGGCGACACAACATGCACACTCTTAGGTCATTCTGGTTACTGTGCTTCAAACACGCCGACTCGTCAGGGTGGGGCTTTAGGCTCTTCGGACTCAGGCAGCTTGTGGGTACGGGTGTGCATCTGACATCTGGAGCTGTCCTTTGCACCTGAGTGATCTGGGGACGGAAGATCTATCAGAATGAAGTGTGTCAGTGTACCGCGAAGCCCAAGTGGGACAGAAGGGCTTTGCAGCCTGACATCGCACCCCAGATGTATGTGGTCTGCTCTCCACCGTACAGCCTATGGGGATGTTTGCTGGGCTGTTCCGGTGGTTGCTGCACAGGCAGCCGGGCTGGAGTGTGACCAGCTCTCCACAGCCGAGCATACGCTGCCCACCACCCTGGAGCCTAGCTGGCCCAAGTCTTCTGCCAGGATGTCTGCTGGGCTGCACAGCCGCATCCTTCGGCTGACCAACTTCCCAACAGCAAAGGTTTCTGGGGCCTCTCAGAGCTGGGACTGTGTCCTTGTGCTCCGCCCGATCCTCACCCAATCCGCAGCCGACCCCAGCCCCCTCCCCACCCGCTGCTGCCTCCTCAGCCCCCGCGGGAACCCAGGGAGCTCGAAGGAACTCTGGGAAAGTTTCCTTCGCCTCCTCCGCGGTAGCGGAAGCACAGACGGGGCGTGGCTCAAGAAACGGAGCCACGCCCTCTCCCGCTTCGCGTACGGATTGGCTCTAGCGCCTGTCTGTCCGCGCGACCACTCCAGTTCGGAGTTTCAATTGGTTCACGGGTCCGTCCGTCGTCTCCGGTGGAGGGTGCGTCTTGGCAGCGAAGAGGCGGAGCTCGCGGAGGAAGTCTGCAGTCGTCTCTGCTCGCTGTCTGGGCCGAAGGAGGGGCTTGCTGGTCGAGGAAAGGCTGGATGTCCAGCGGCAACGGCAGGGTGGTGTCGGCGGCGAGGCCCTGGGCCGGGCCGCTATAGTGCGTGAGACCGTGGACTTGGCGTGGGGTGCGAGCCGGGAAAACTTCAAATTGTGGGGGCCCCGCGCAGGAGTCTTGGCCTCGGGGGGTGGGGCCCTAGCTGAGGGTGTGGGTGTAAGAGCTGGCCGCGCCCGCGGTGGTCAGGAGTGGGCCTGCTGGAGGAGGCCGGAAGCTTTTTGCAGACCAGCACCCCTTCACCGCTCCCCGAGGTTCCGGAAGGGGCAGCACCTGAGAAGACGCAGCCTCTGCTGCTGGCAAGCTTGGCTTGTCTCCACTGTAATGTTTTTGACCTTGGGCGAGTCATTGTATGCTGCTCCCGTCGTCTGTGTTCGCCTTGGTTGTCTCCCACCCCCTCACCTGAACAGGTGATGGTGATTAAGGGGACTGCGAGAAGGCCTAGGGGCATTTGGAGGGCTCTTTGTGATCCGAACAAGCTTTGTTGGCTCCCTTTCGAAGAACTAGACATTTAACCTAATGGTGTTTCTGTTTGGGGAGTAAAATGGAAGTCGCTGCTGCCAGGCTTAAAACAATTTCTTTGCATTTGGCACTACATTCTGGTTCACCAAGCGCCTGACATTGTGTGTTCCATAAACAGCCCATAGGTAGCATTCAGGTTTTAGAGACGAGGACATTGAAGCCTAATGCAGTTCGTGATTTTTTAAAGTTGAGGTAGGTATCTGATAGTTTAAAACTTTATGCTACTTTGTATGGATTTAAGTCTCAACATTTGGGAGACTGAAGCAAGAGAACCTTGAGTTCAAGGCTAGTCTGGGCTCCCTACTCCTTCCTTACAAATGATTTCACGTTTTCTTGTCTAATACCTCTTAAGTTTCCAGTCCTTTAAACAAAACCGAGAACCCTGGTTCACAAAAGGATGACGTTGCTTATTAGTTGGTATTCCAAATAAGAGTGCGCCTCTCCTCTACTTTATGAGCTTACTTTGGTCTGTGTTTTCTGCTGGGAAACGAGATTTTTTTTTTTTTTTTTTTTTTTTTTTTTTGGTGAATCTACCCTATAGTCCTTGTAATTTTTCTGGAGAGGGGTGGACATTTATGCTTTAAATTTATGAGCAGGGCTATTGCTTCTCTCACTGTCTGGTTGAGCTGCCTATTTCCTCAGTGAAGGTCTTCGGAATTTGAGGCCTTTATTGCCCCAACTCCCTTGTGTCCGCAATGGAATTGGGATTTTCGATTTGACTTTTGTTGTGTTTCATGAATCTTTGGTTTGTGGGTGTCATTGAGGAATGAGCCCTTTAACATGTTTCCTGACTTGTGAATACATGTAACTATTTGAATTCTAATATCACATGTGTTACTATTACACACACACACACTTGCACACGCACATGCACACCCATCTTATATTTCTCTGTCCCTCCCAGGCTGACTTTAGTTTAGACAAATTTAGATTCTGTCTTTGCTGTTTTGGTTTTGAAAAAGCTTCTAGAAATTTGTCACCATAGCCAGCTCTTACATTGTTAATGGTCATTTGAAGGCTCTTTGAAGACTCTTCTTACATTTCATAGAACTCTCTGGAGCTTTAACTGGGTATTATACAGAACCTCTAAAAACAAAAAACAATCTAGACATGGTGGTACACACTTGGTCAGCCCAGCATTTAGTTGGCCTAAGATCCTACCTCAGCAAAGCAAAGCAGACCAACCACCCGCCAAAACAACAGCAACAAAACCACAAGAAGAAACCCTGAAAATGTTATATTTAAATCTGAAACTTTAGGCCTTTCACTATATGGAAAATGATTAAAGCAGCCGTTTCTCCCTTTGCTTTTTAACATAGCTAATGATGTCAGCTCTTTTCATGTTCCACAAGCAGAGTCGTCCATTTTTCTCTTGGTCTTCACACCTTGTTGATACTGACACGTCCTCGATACCCAACTTCTGCTCTCAGGCCTTCTCCAATTCTTGCCTCACTTGGAACTGTGACTTGCTGATTTGTTTTGCTGACAGTCTCACATGTCTATCTAAACTTGGCTGTGTAATGGCCTTGGTTTTAGAAACAGCTTGCTACTCTTCATTGCCTGTGCCATAAAGGCCTATCTATGTCTTTAGCAGCGTGTAAGAGGACCCTTGTAGTCTCTGGCTCCAGGTTCATTTTCCAGCCCTGTTATTTCTCATTGCCTGTGAGTTAGCTTTTTGTTCTGAAGAAGTGAAACTCTTCCATCACACATTTTGCCATTTCTTTGGTTTTTATTCATATTGTTTTCTTGTGCCTAACTGAATCTCATTCATCATTTAAGGCTCATGAAGATTCTTCTAACAGTCCTAATTATATTTACTACAGTAGGCCCTTATGTGTGTATTTATGTAGCGCTTGGATTGCTGTATGTCTGGCAATTTGTGTTTGTTTTGGTAGCTGCCTTATGGTCAGGCTTACTTATTTTTGTATGCTCTCCAGTGTCTGAAATAGCATTAGCAGCAAGGATACCATAAGGAAAACCCTCATGGAGTTCATAGTAAATCTGGGACATGGTAGAAAAATGAAGAGGTTGAGAAATGAATGAATAAATAATAGAAAATGGTTTTCAAATATATAAAGATACACTGTGGGCATTTTGTTTGTTTTCTGTCATTCCTTCTGAGGAACACAGAATGAACAGCCCAGCCCATCTTACCTCGCAGTAATAAACGGGTGCTGTACTTAAGGAAGTAGTCAGTGTTTCGGGGCATGAGGTG
Source organism: Micromys minutus (assembly GCF_963924665.1). Lineage (NCBI taxonomy): Eukaryota > Metazoa > Chordata > Mammalia > Rodentia > Muridae > Micromys > Micromys minutus. The sequence goes on along the minus strand of NC_137975.1, from coordinate 57,632,051 downwards.
ACCACAAGAGATTGAGGCTGCTGGGCTGGGAACATGGCTCAGTTGGTCAAGTGCTTGTTGACCAAGCATGAGGACCTGACTTGGATCCTTACTACTACATTAAAAAAGAAAGAAAAAAAGATGCATGAGAATGCATGCCTTATAATCTCAGCACTGGGAGACAAGGCAGGTTCCAAGCTTGCCAGCCAGGTAGTCTAACTGAATCATGTGAGCTCTGGGTCCCAGTTAGAGAAATAGGATAGATTCTGAGAAACTGCTGGCCTTCTAATTCATATATACCAGCATCCTCCCCCTCACACTTTCCACAGTGGGCTGACTGATGTGGGCCTTTGGGTTTAGAGAAGTGGAAGTGGCTGGTAGGTCTTTACCTGAAGACTGAGTGACAGAAGGAGGAATGAGAACAGGGTGTCCACTCTTCTGTGCTTGCTGTTTGTTTTCCTTAGAGTTAAACAGGGCAAAATATTTAGACATTTTCCCATTTTGAGTCTACACAATAGACTGTATAGTTGGCATTTTTTTTCTTTTTCTTGGATATTCTCTGTATTTATATTACAGATGTTCCCTTTTTTCCAGTCTCATCCCCCTCCCCTTCCCCCTCCCCCTCCCCTTTCCCCTCCCCATCCCCCTCCCCTTTCTCCTCCCCATCTCCCTCCCCTTTCCCCTCCCCATCTCCCTCCCCTTTCCCCTCCCCTTCCCCCTTCCCTTTCCCCTCCCCTTCTCCTTCCCACTGCCTCCATGAAGGTGCTCCCTCTCCAAACCACCCTCTCCCACCACAGCACCTTGTCATTCCCCTACACTGGGAGAACGAGCCTTCACTGGACCAAAGGCCTCTCCTCCCACTGATGCCAGAGAATGTTATCCTCTGCTGAATATGCACCTGGGGCCATGGGTCTCTCCATGGGAACTCATTGGTTGGTGTTTTAGTCCCTGGGAGCTGTGGTGGGTTTGGTTAGTTGATAATTTTGTTCTTCCCATGGAGTTGCAGATCCTGTCAGCTCCTTTAGTCTTTTCTCTAGCTCCTTCATTGGGGTCCCCGTGTTCAGTCTGATGGCTAGCTGCAGGCATCTTCCTCTGTATCAGTATGGCTCTGGCAGAACCTCTGAGGAGGCATCCATATCAAGTTCCTGCCAGTAAGCACTACTTGGCATCAGCAATAGTGCTTGGGTTTAGTGGCTGCATATGGGGTGGATCCCCAGGTGAGGCTGTCTCTGGATGATCTTTTCTCCAATCCCTGCTCCTCTGTTTGTCCCTTTATTTCCTCCCATGAGTATTTTGTTCTCCTTTCTAAAAAGGACTGAGACATCCACCTTCTGCACTTCCTTCTCTTTGAGCTTCATAATTTCTGTGAATTGTTTCAGTAGGATTTCTTTACAGTTAAGTTTTTCTGAATGTTTGTTATTAACTGTCTATGACTGTGACATATAAGTGTTTTTAAAAATTGTACAAGAATTCAGCTTAAGGGTGTTTGTTTTGTTTTTAGTAAAATTTTGCATCCAGGCTGGTCCCTGAGTGCTGGGATTAGTTATATATCTTTGTGTTCCACTGATGTGATATATTTTTTTTCTAACCTCCCGTAAAGTTTTCTGGACCTAGAAAGGGAGAATGTTAGAGTCGAAAACACATCAGACCAAGTAGTCAGAAAAGCCAAGTTCTTCTGGTGGTGTTATTAGTTTGAGAAAAGAAGATTTAAAATCATGTGTGTATGTGAACAGCAGAGTGTGCAAGTGCTTGCGGAGGTCAGAGAATCATTGGTCCCCTGGAGGTGGAGTTACAAGTCATTGTGAGCTGCCCACACATGGTTCCTGGGAACTAAATTCTGGTCATCTCCTAGAGCAGCAAGGGCTTGTTACCACTGATCTATCTCTCCAGCCCCTGGTGCTATTGCTTAGGAGCTAAATAGTGACTTGAAGCGGGTCTTAATTGGACAATCATGGGTTATTTTGCCGATGAAACGAGAACTTAAGCAGGCCGTGGGCTGTAAGGAGCTTAAGTTGCTGTGAGACAGTTGAAGCCACCACAGCCCAACTTTAGAAGGCAGCCCTATAGCTGTGTGGCTTTTCATTTAATTAGCAGTTATTTATGAGGTTATAAACAGAGGATGCTGGGTAGAAATACGTTCTTCATTTCTCTTTCCTATATATATACCTTACAGAAGACATTTAGCATCAGTGAAAACCAATTGTCATAATGTAAATAATTGCTATTAATAACAGCACAACAAACATTGTAAAACAATAATCTATATAAGGTATACTTTAATAGACATTTAAGAAAGCATTATAAGTGCCGTAGAAATATGCACACTGGTTTTATCACAGCTAAGCACGTCCTAGCTTGAGTGGCAGCTTAGAATTCTAGAGTTGAGGGATGACACCGTTGGCCATATTTATCTGGACTCTCAGTTCCACTGGCTGTCATTGGACTTTTCAATCCCAGAGTCATAATGGAGTCTGTCACCCGGCACCTCACCTGTCCTCCTGTGAGTCTTCAAAGCCCATCAGATGTTTGGAGCTTATAGGGCACCTAATGAGGTGGGGGGGCACATTATCTAATTAGCAAAGTTAAATTTGGTGTTCGGAGCAGTATTCTCTCCAGTGAGGAGCTTTGTACTAGGAAGTTGGCTTGGTTTTTGATTTGTTTTCTAATTTTAAGAGCAGTTATTTAGTAATAATCAGCTTCTCCAGAAGTTCTAAGAAATTACCGTCTTCATTTTGTCTATGTTGGTCTATAAACTGTAAGTTCTAGAGGATTTTTTTTATCATGAATTTTATTTAGTAAAGATAGAAGAACAAGAGATTATTTGCTGCCGAGTTCAAGTAATCCCAAGTCATTAGCATAACTTTGTTGCCATAACCAATACCTCCAGACATAGAAGGACCAAATGGTAGAACTTTACTTTATTTTATTTTTTAATTACATAACAATCTAAAAAGGTTCCATGTGGTGGTAGCTCATGGGTGTTTGTGTATGCACATGGGTGTTGGGTGGAGGAGGTTCTTTTTAAAGCAGCAGCAATCTTAAGCACTTGGGCGGCTAGGAGAATTCTTCCCCAGAGTGTCCTTAGAGCACAAAGCTACATCATAGTCTAGAATGTTCTGTCAGCATTCAAGGGAATCAGCTGTCTGTTTAACTTGGTGGAGAAAATGGGAGCACACAAAATACACACCCTTTTATGTACTTAGCATTGGTAAGGATCCAGGCCTACAGTGAGACCAGTTGCATCAGAACCAAGACGTGCAGAGGGTTTGTGCTGAGGAGGAGTAATAGCCTGCCGCAAAATCCTGAAGTTTCACTTTTTGTGATTTGTTTTATAAATTGGTTTTTAATAAAAAGTAAAAAATGAGTCAAGGCAAATGAAAGCCTAACTGGCAATTCTAGTCAAGAACTTTCTGTTCAGCAGCTAAGTACATGTCTGCCACTGTAGTGCTGTGCTGAGCACTGAGTTAGATGATAATGAGCAGAGCCTTTGTAATGAATATAGTCCAAGATAAGCTGACAGGGATCTGGTCTCCACCAGAGGGAGTGCTTAAGGTAAGATGTTGGGCCAGAGTGGGCTGGGACGCCTTAGAGCATTCTTCTGGTTGTTCCACGGTTGCTGTGATAAACACACAACCTAAAGGAAAGGGTTTGTTCCATTTCACACTTCATCAGGGGAGGCTTTCTTTCATCAGGGGACACTAGGGCAGGAGCTTGAGGCAGGAGCAGAAGCAGAGACTAGAGAAGTGCCTGCTTATTAACTTGTTCAACGATAGCTACTTGTCTTATGCTGAAGATGGGACCACTCACAGTGGGCTGTGGGTTTTTCCATATCAATTAGCAATCAAAAATGACCCACAGACATGCCCACAGTCAGTCTTATAGAGGGATTTCTTCGGTTGAGGATCCTTGTTCCTAGATGACTCTCGGTTGTGTCAACTTGAGAATAGAACCCAGCAGTACAACTATGGTCAAAGGGAAGAGCTCCTTGCCTATCCTTCACCCTTACAGTGTGTCAAACATGCACTGTCCATCCATTTTAGTTTCCATAATAAAAGGCTGCAAGCTAGACAGTTATAAATAACTCGTCTATTTTCTTACAGTCTGGAAGCTGGAAAGTCCAAGATCAAACACCTGTCTGGTGTCTGGTCAAGGACTGCTTCCTGGTTCATAGATGGCTGTCTGCACTGTGTCCTCATGTGACTAAGTGGCAGGGGAGCACCCTGGAATTTTTGTTTGCTTTTGTTTTCTTGGCTTGGAGATTGAGCCCAAGGCTTCACTCATGGTAGACAATTATTTTACTTTTACTTCTAAGTTGCCAGGCTGGCTTTCTGTCCTTGTCTCCCCATTGCAGGAACTACAAGCATGCACCACTCACTACACCTGGTTAGTCCTGACTCTTAAGAGCGTAACATTGGTGGTTAGGATCTCAGCATAAGACTTTGGAGACCACACAGGCACTCAGTCCCCCTAGAATATACTTTACCTCTGCCACAGTGCTGCATGCACAGGGTGCAGCAGTGAGAGAACAGATGAGTTGCTTACCTTACATGTGATTAAGACATGTCTAGTTCATAGTCATTATCGGCACCGTAGCTTTCTCTTTTAATTAGGGCATTGTTGATAAGTTGATTAGGATGAAGCCATTCTTACACGCTTTACAGAAATGTCCCAAGGTTGTTGTAGATATGCATGTATACAGACATAGAGGAATCCATTAGCCTGTTTTCTATTGCCCAAGTCATATAAATCAGAGATTGTATTGCAGATTTAGTAGGCATCAGAATTCTTAACTGAGCTGTATGTGATAATTGGTTGTTTCTCTTCACTGATTCTCAGAAGCTTTCTGTTGCCTGTCTTACTTCATTCAGCTAAGCATTTGGCCCCAAGGTTCTAGATTATATAAATTGAGTAATGCTTATTTTCTTGGTGATTTTATCCATAAAAGCATATGCTGTGCAGGCAGTTTATGAGATATATCTTTAGGCTGGTGGTAACTGTTCTCTGATATCGTCATTTCTGGGCAATGCGAATGTCAGCTCTGAAGCAATTAGATGTATTGAGAGTTAAGCAGAAAAATTCTTGATTTGGCTCTGGGGTCATTTGACTTGCAGATCAGAATTGAGCCGCTGTCCCTGGATGGTGTACTTGGGAAAGGCCCTTGTAGCTTTCCTTTTTGCTGCCAAAATACAAGTTGGGCTTTATGTACTATATGCAAGGGTCTGAACAGGAGAGGTAAAATAGTGTCTCATTTTTTAAAAATGTATTTTCATTGTGTATGTTTGTGTAAATGTGAATGTGTACATGCCTTGCCATGAATATACAGAGTACAGGTTGAGGTAAAAGGACAAGTTTGAAGAGTTGGTTCGTCTTCCACCATGGGTTATGGGAATAGAACTCGGTTTGTCAGGCTTGTATGGCACATGCTATTTTACCCACCAAGTACTCTTGTCTACTGTAAAGTCTTATTTTTTAAAATAATGATCAAAATTTTACATTTATTGTTGCTCCCAGGTTTATAGAAAAATTCAAGGTTTTTTTGTTTGTTTTTTGTTTTTTGAGACAGGGTTTTTCTGTGTAACAGCCCTGGCTATTCTGTATCTCACTTTGTAGACCAGGCTGGCCTAGAACTCACAGGGATCCGCCTGTCTCAGTCCCTGAGTGCTGGGATTAAAGGTGTGTGCCACCACTGCCCAGCCTAACTTTTTTAGTATAGAAAAATTTATTTCTGTTTTCTTATAGGTATATACAGCTTGATGTTTAGTGAACAGGAGTTTCAACAAGAACAGAGGATATTTACAAAACTGGACATTGAAAGGATATTTGTTGTTTTTGTTTGGTTTATTTTTTGAGACAAGGTTTCACTGTGTAACCCTGGCTAGCCTGGGCTTGGTATGTAGACTAGGTTGATTTTTAATTCATCAAACCCCACCAGCCTCTTGTTCCCAAGTACTGGGATTAAATGTTTGATTTTCCCGTTCTAAGTATGTATGTGACTGAGATTTGTTGCTTGCTGTGGTTAAGGTAGTTCAGGAACATAGGATTGGCTGCAGTTGGCCTGTCATGTACTTCCTGTTTTCATATTTCCACATTTTATTCAAGTTTGATAAGCATTGCCAAGTAGAAGTAGATACCTTTGCATCTGATTTTGACATCTTTCAGTGTTTTCTCATTAATCAGTGACACCTCTAAGGTAAAACTGACTTACCTGAGTCAGAGCTCCCCAGCGCTTCCTTCATCGGAGCCATGTGTGCGTTCTGTTGTGGTACCTAACATGCTAGTGCTGTGTCTTCTGAACTGAGGTGGCCATAAGGTTTCCAGAGTCCTTTTCCACATTAGTGTGGATGGAATTAATTTTTTAGAAATGTTGCCGAATTCATGGAGTTTAATTTTTAAAAATGTATATTAAAACTTTAAAGAATTAGCTGAAAGTAGGAAGGGTTATTTCTCAACTGATTGGATACTGAGCAGAAATAGTCACAGGAAGCATGATCTGTAGTTATAATCAGTATTATGTATTGATGCTAACCCAGGTCTTAACATATATACACCTCCTGAACCCAGGGCCTTATGGCTTGTGCATGCTAGGCAGAGTGCTTTACCACTCTCGGCTCTGTATTTCAGTGGTGTGTGTGTGTGTGTGTGTGTGTGTGTGTGTGTGTGTGTGTTGCACACATACATGTATTCACTTGCTCCTCACTCTCCACTGTACTTTGTGACAGTCTTCACTGAACCTAGGGTTTGCTAATTTGGCTGGACAGACTGGCCAGTAAGCTCCAGGGATCTCCCTGTCTTAGCTTCCCCAGGTTGTGACCACAGACCTAAGCTGCTGTGCTCCGCCACACCTCCTTTAACATGGGTTCTGGGGATCTGAACTCAGATCTTCATGCTTTTCCTTTTAAAAGTTGTGATATAAAAGAAGTATTTTAATTCATTCCATTGATAGGAAGTAAACTGTAACAGTTTTCATTTTGGCAGACAGGAGGCTGTCTGAGTTCAGGCCAGCCAAGGCATCATGGTAAGGTCCTATCTCCACACAAAAAGAAAGCAAACAAAAAATGACAAGCTTTTATTCTTAAGTGAAATTAAAGCCAGCTCCTAATTTGCTATTGTATAAGTGTGGCTTAAATGAAGGCCAGGAAAGTTGCTAAGTCTGTTATTCATTAATTGAAGGTGACTATCTTACTGGTAATTAATCACCAATAATGGTGATTTCTTTTCTATCACATTTCTCCACCCCCTAAGGTCTCTTTCCTGTTCCCTCTCTTGGTCCCTTTCTAGCTTCCTGACTTGTACAGACTCATTAGAGACGCAAATCTGAAGGTTCAAATCCAGGATCCACATATGAGAGCCGGTGTGCAGTGTTTGTCTTTATAGGCTGGGAAACTTTTGAATATTTCATGATTAAAACTTCTATAAAGTATAAGTTTAAACATTTTTAAATAGATAAATAAAAGAAAAAGTAAATTTTGGATCTCAAAATGCCATCTGGGAGGGCTGATTCAAACTCTCCTATCTAGCTGGGGTGTAGTGACACATGCCTTAAATTCCAGCACTCAGGAGGCAGAGGCAGGTTGGGTCTCTGTGAGTTTGAGGCCAGCCTGGTTTACAGAGTGAGCTCTAGAATAGCCAAGGCTACACAGAGAAACTTTGTCTTAAAAAAGCCAAACCCAAAATACCCAACAACGACAAAAATTCTCCTAAGTATTAAACAAGCTCAGAAGTGGATGTTTTCAAGGTGGTGGTAGCCATAAATATTTTTAAAATTCTAAGAGAGATATGTTTAGACATTGAACTAACTCAGTCATTTCACAGGAAAAAGAATGACTGGTTGTGGTGGTCTTCAAATTCAGTCCTTAGTATTTTTTTATAATGTAATTTTTTTCTATAATTTTTGAGTATAATTCACTGGCTAGCCTCTGTGTTTGGGAAGAACTAACAGCATTCCCATTTCTTCTTCCTGTTTCAAAACAGTGAGACGGTTTAAGCGGAAGCATCTTACAGTGGTCGACTGCCAGCATTTGGCCCGGATTCATTTGGCTGTGACTCAGCCCTTCAGTCAGAGATGGACAAACAGAGACCCTAACCATGGTCTCTATCCTAGATCCAGAACAAAAGGACGGTATAGGGGTATGGCTTCTGTTTCAAAATCTGTGGTTATGTGTGCCTTTGAATGTCTTCTGGTTTTATGTGTTTGTAAATGCCACCACTTGATTTTCCTGTCCTGTTAAAACAGGTTGACACCTGTATTCATTATTTGTATGTTTTCTATTGAAATTCTTTCTCTAATGTTAGAGCCCAAGCAAGCCTGTCAGCGTAACTAAGTGTAAAGTAATAAAAGACATGGAGCACTCTCAGTGTTCTGCAGTTATCCAGTTATCCAGTCTACAGGCATCATGACTTAGTAAGTCTGTCAGGAGATCCACAGGACCATCATTTCATTTAAAATGCTCCCTCCTGCAGTCTACTGTCTTCTTTTGGTTGTTGTACTGAGCACTGGGGATTGAACCCTGGTCCTGTGTGCTAGGCTAGCACTGTACTGGAAGCTACACCCCAGCTCTCTGCTTTTACCTTGAGATGGAGCTCTCTCTAACCAGGCTTTAGTTTTCCAACTAAATATGTGTTATTAGATCAACTGGAATATGTATTATTGAGCTAATATTCCTCAATGTGATGATCTTTGATCTTGTCACAGCTTTTTCTCAGAGCCTATTAAAGTGTTTCCCTGCTGCTGTAAAGAATTGATTGCCACATAGTATTATTAAGAGTCCTTATTAATGGAGTACTGTGTGATAATTTTATAGTGTACGATGTGTAATGATCAAATACAGGTTATTAATTAATTTCTCCAATTTTGGTATCATTAATACACTTCTAGAGGTTTGATTTTTTTTCCCTTGTCACTCCTCTTTATATCAGACAAATTTCTTGTGCAAATACATATTTTAAAATCTTTTAGATTGCCTTTTTTCTCTTAATTCACCTAATTTCATAATCCAATCTAGTTTAAATAATCCATATTTCTCATTCTGAAGACTGTTGTGACTATTGTATGAGGCTGTTTTGGACTTAATTACAAGTTCTGAAGCTTAGGTTGTCTTGTGCTTCTCACCTGCCTCTGAGGCTGAGTGCACTGCACTACTGTCGCTCTGGTGTGACTGGCTTTGCCAGCTAGGATACCCAGATTTATCCAGACCTTGCTGAAAGGAAACTCTGGTCGCTTAAATTGCTCTGGACGAAATTATAGTTGATGTTCCTTCTCCCTAGTGTGACATCATTTTCATGTCCATTAATTCATTTAAAGGCTAATTCTGGTTTCAACCATTCTTTCTTTTCAAAGTAAGGATTTTGGCTATACCATTTAGAAAGGAACTGTGCACATTGTTGTATTTTGATACTTTTAAGAAAATCCTGCAGTGATGTTTGAGATCACCACTGTTTGGGCTCTGTCCTCAAAGTGGTGAGGTCAGGGAGTGTCATTTCATAGTCTTTTTCAAAAGTAAATGTCCTTAGAAAATGCTGACTGAGTACATGTGAGGAAGAGACAGGATCATGCTAATAAAGTGAGAAAATTTCAGCTCTTTTAAAAACGACAGACTCACCATAGGAAATAAAAATAAAATAAACTTATTTGCAGGGTCAAATGAAGAATAGATCTTTCTGGACCTGATAGAGCATGTTTCTTTCTGCTCATGCAAACTTAGAGTTGCTGTTGTGGGACTGAGTCAGGGAGCTGCTTTGTGCCTGTTATGTGAATATGAGCAGCCATTTCTTGTCTGTCTGCCCACTCAGGTGTCCAGTGTGCAGCATCTGACCAAACACATATATGTACTTACAGGCTAGAGTGTTGACCAATACACAGCAGTTGTCTCTTGCTAAGTATGGGTCTGATTATTTTTATATTAGCTATTTATGTGGCCACTTGACCCATAAGTACACTGGTGTCTCTTCTCTGTTAGCATAGGTAATTAATTAGATCATATTATTTGGGTCAGCAGCCACTGATTTTTTTTTCCTGTTCTTTTTTGGGTTCTCTCTATAGGTCGAAGATGTCAGAGATACATTTCTGAGTTCTTCCTAGCTGGCCACCAGCATTGTACCAATGACATGGCCAAAAGCAATTCTGCTGGCCAGGACAGCTGTCAGGACTCTGAGGGTGGTATGATTTTTCCTGCAGAGAGCAGTTACACTCTGCCTCAGGTTGATAATGGAGAAGTGAGGCTGGGCTCATCAGGATCTGCTCAGCCTGCCAGGAAGCGGTCTCATTCCTTTGAGGAAGCCTCAGACAGCAGCCAGTGGGATGGAGTTGCTAAGAAGACTCCACGCCATCGTATGTTCCCGTCATGTGCAAGGCTTAGAGAGGCCAGGCAAGAAGCAGAGGACAGTTTGTCACAGTGCTCTCCAGTGTGTGGAGAAGCTGGCCGAGACATTGAGGACATTGGTCCTGATCCCTCGCCTGATTCATACTATGGGCTTCTTGGAACGTTGCCTTGCCAGGAAGTGCCCAGCCACATTTGCAGGCTGCCGAGTGAAGTCCTGAGGCACATCTTTGCTTTCCTGCCTGTGGAGGACCTCTACTGGAACCTCAGCCTGGTGTGCCACCTGTGGAGGGAAATAATCAATGACCCGCTGGTAAGTTAAGTGCTCAGTCCTCAACCAGCGTGCAGATGAGCTTCACTTAATGCAGATTTCTGAGGAGGAGACCTTTTCCAGGTGGTGGTTTCTGTTTGCTTCATGAATAAAGTACAGACTTCCCAGACATCTGGGGCCATCCAGGCTAGCACCACCAAATTTTTCAGAACCCTTTCTTCCTTCCTTCTCACAGGTTTGCTTTCATCTGAAGCATGTGATTTGCTGTGCCCTGACCATAGACTGCATATTCTTGGTACCATGTGGTGTAATCACTGGTCCCACACAGATTAGTCACTGTAGACCCATTACCATTACTTGTTCTTCAAGGCTTCTTTTGTACAGACTATGCCTTCCCATCCTGTGACATTGAAGTTCATCACTCCCTCTTTGCCATTTCAGCATTTTATACCTCTGTTAGTGTGATTACGCTACTGCATCTGGTTTCAGTAACCTGTTCTCTTCCATGCCGTCTTTCGTTTCTCTGTTTGAATAACTTCTATTTTCTGTGCGTAGACTGGGCAGAGTGACTGCCTGCTTTCCTGCCTATTTGTTCCAGAAAAGTACTTTTGCTCACTCTCCTCTGTCAGAGACGCAGGTATCTGCTCCCTGTACAACTATCATTATTCTCTTATTTTGTCTGGGTCTTGATAATCTTTATATAATTTGTGCTTTCTCACCATGATGCTGTTTATGGGAAGCTTAGTTTTGTGACCATCCTTTGGACATTTTCTTAGTACATTCTTGACTCTTGAATTTTCTTTCTCTTTTCCTTGTGGTGACCCAGATCCTAGTAGCGTTTGTGGTACAATTAGTATGTGATTTTGTAGCATAGTGACAGCTGCCCATCCGCTAAGTACAAGCCTTCACACTAAATCTAAGATCTCAGACACCCAACCACTGAGCTTCACACAGCCCAAAAGAGGAAAGTTAAAGTCTTTTTCTGAGTACAGAAGAGATCCGGAGAAACATCCCTCGCTTTCCACGAAGCATCTTAGTTCCTGATTTCAGAACAATGGCCTTATGAGTTCTGGTGTGAGCCCTGCTTGATTACACTATGCTTGTCAACTAAATGGCAAACTGTTGTATAGGCTGAGTGCTGTGGGGTGGGCATAAGGAAGGGTTTGCTTACAAAGATTCTCAGGACCATATCCAAGCATGTCTTTCTCCTAAATTGTTACAGTGACGCCATTTTGGTCACCAGCAAAGCAGGGTGTTTACAGTAGTCTGCCATGATTCCACGACCTACAGGGTCTCATAGCGTCTGTGTCTCGCTCTCCTGCTACGGCAGTGTTGGCCTCACCAAAGGAATTTGGCACTTTTCCCTCCTCTTCAGTCTTTTGGCAGAGTTTGCGGCATGCTGGTGTTGATTGTTCGTTAAGTGTTCTGTAGGATTCCCCAGTGAAGCCATCTGGTCCCAGGCTTGTCTCCTGAAGCAAGTTTTGATTTTTGATTCTGTTTCTTTGCTATCTTTCTGTCATTCTGTTTCTATTACTCAGGCTTGGCAGGATGTGTTTCTCGGGATTGATCCGCTTTTGCCCTGGTAGTTCTTTCACTCCGTGGCATTCATTTTAATGTCCCTATCATTTTCCTTAGATGGTCTAGCCCAGGGTTTTAATTATTACTGTTACTGTTATTGTTATTTTTTGCAGTCTCACTATGTATGCCAGAGTAGCTTTAGATTGTCCATCCCCCTGCTTCTGCCCAGCCTGGTTCCAGAGAAGCACTTTTGTGCCCACGTCTGCTCTGCTCTTTGTAATTTCCTTTCTTCTGCTGATTTTGACTTTAGTTCCTTTTTTTCTTTTTCCTCTTTGAGGTATGAAAGTAGCCTATTCTTTTCAGGGCTTTTCTGTTAGTTCTGGGGATTGAACCTGTGCCTTGCACATTCTAGGCAAATGTTCGACCAAAGATACTTTGCCGGATGCTCTATCCCTTTCTGTTTTAACAAGAATCATCTTATCTGTGAACTTGCTGATAGCTGTTTTTTACAGTGTCTTGTAAGTTTTGCTATATTGTGTGTGTCTTTGTTTTTAGCTTGTCTTAAGGCGCTTTATGATTTCTTCTTTGACCAATGGATATTCTAAGGGTGCACTATGTAGCCAGATGCACTGATACATCCCAGTACTAGGTGGTAGGAGGATTATGAGTTCAAGACCAGCCTCAGCTACACGGTGACAGCTTATCTAGAACAGGAATGCCTGATTTAAGTTGTGGGTAGCTCAGCTTTCCTGCTGCCTTGATTTATAGTGTCCTCATGTTGTTACTGAAAAGATTCATGGTGTAACTTCAGCCATGTCAATTGATTGACTGGCACTGTGACCCAATGAATGCTCCAACATCTTGTAGCTTGGGATGAGTATGGGTTTTGTGGCTGTTGCATGGAGCGTCTGTGTGGATCTGTCAGGCTCATTAGTTGGTGGTGCTGATGAAATCTGACGTCTCTTCACACAGCTGCTGTCTCTTTCTTCCTTCGGTTCTCTCAGTGCTTGCTTTGTGTAACTGCATGTGTATGACATATGGTGTTATTTGCTCTTATCACATCTTGGTGAAAATGTTGCTGTGTAGCATTATCCATAATGCCTTCCTTTGTGTCATGGCACAGATGTTGACTTAAGGTCAGAACAGCTTTTGGAACTTGCTCACCTGGCACTTCAGATAAGGAAACTGAAGCACTAGTTTCCCCCAGCTCCTGGGACATTGAGTTAGAGCCAGGGCCAAGGCCTAGTTGTCCTGTTTTCCAGCTGAGGTTCCTATAGTGTTTCTCCTGAGTCTGTCCAGCTTTGGATTGGGAGGACGAAGTCTGCCTGCACTTGCTTTTCACTTGGTAGAAGGTGTTCTGTGTGGGTGGTCCAGTCTTCCTGAGAATCATGGCATGTATGTTATTTCATTTTGTTTTTCAACTCCATAGTTCATTCCTTGGAAGAAGCTGTATCATCGATACTTGATTAACGAAGAGCAGGCTGTCAGCAAAGTGGATGGCATTCTGTCGAGCCATGGCATAGAAAAGGATTCGGACTTATGTGTGCTGAACCTCATACGGTGAGTGTTGGTTCTCTTGTTTGGGAACAATTTTCAAAGTCCTTTCTCATACATCTTTGCTCACAGTTGTCTTTCTTCTGGACTCATCTCTTGAGTATTTTACAGATACACAGCCACCACCAAATGCTCCCCAAGTGTAGATCCTGAGAGGGTGCTGTGGAGCCTGAGGGATCACCCTCTCCTTTTGGAAGCTGAGGCGTGCATGCGCCAACAACTCCCTGACCTCTGTGCAGCCGCTGGGGTATGTGACCTGAGACAAGTGCTGTGAGGTACTCTGGGAAATGGAGCCACTTTTCACTGTGTTAGTGACTAGGATTAGTTGGAGATTATTTTCAGATTTTTGATTGAATCTCTGAGTAGCATTATGGAGAGATAAGAGGCCTTATTTGTATGTAGCTTCTTTAATTTGAAAGGAATTTTAAGAAACAGTTCATTCTGTTGAAGAACCTCTGAAAGTTTCCTGAACACTAGTTATCCAGCCTCTGAACACTTTGAGTGATAGGGTTACTTTATAAGATAGCCTTAAAAACAATACAAACCAGACAGTGGTGTTTCATACCTTTAATTCCAGCACTCAGGAGGCAGAGGAGGTAGATCTCTGAGTTCAAGGCCAGCCTACAGATTGAGTTTTAGGACAGTCAGGACTACACAGAGAAACCCTGTCTCAGCAGCAACAAAAACACCACCCCCAGCCCCAAAACACACACACACACACACACACACACACACACACACACACACACACACACACACACGGATAGATAGATAGATATCGTTATAATTTTAATGTGGGTGTGTATCTGAGAATCCATCTGTCCACCACTTGTGTGCAGGAGCTTGTAGAAGTCAGAAAAGATCTCGTGGAACTGAAGTGTTATAGGCAATTTGTGAGCTGCCATGATGGTGCTGGGAACTGAACCGGGTCTTCTATATGAACAGCAAGTGCTCTTAACCACTGAGCCATTGCTCTAGCCCTCAAGGTGGCTCTTTTTGCAGACATATTGGGTAATTTGAAAGAGGCAGAGAGATGAAAAGTTTTATTTACTACAGATACACAGTAAAATGAGCTGGGAATGTTCATTGGTTTCCTTCCTAGTCCTGACTCTGGCTGGGTCTGGGCTTCTCCTCCTATCCTGTACCTCTCTTTGAAGGGCATTAACGTCTGGGCCTTGGTGGCAGCCATGGTGCTCCTCTCCAGCTGTGTGAACGACATCCAGCATCTGCTCTTCTGCCTCAGGAGGCCCAGCTCCACAGTGACCATGCCAGACGTCACCGAGACCTTATACTGCATAGCTGTGCTCCTTTATGCCATGAGGGAGAAGGGGATTAACATCAGCAATAGGTAACATCCTGGAGAAAGGGAGATGCTACAATAACATGACAAGGCCTAGATTTCTCCTTTCTCCACAGGAGACTGGGCCATGGAAGTGCAGTTCCAAGTGCTTTGTGAATGTCATGCCAGACAATTAAGATTTCTTCACCTAGTTTCTATGTTCTTGGGTCAGCATTGAAGCTATAGGTGAAGGTGAAATGCTTCCCTTTATTCATAACTGGCTATATTTTCCTGGAGTAGACTATAGGATTATGGGACTCTGACTGACTATCTTAATGTGAGAAAGGCCTAGAATGTTAGTTGCTAATTCAGAGTTATCTTGACAAACATGCAGAGGTCAGTGTTCAGAGGGATACATGTTTAGCACCTATCGAGCTGGGAATTGTCCAGGCACAAGAGAATCCACTATGGAAATATTAATCAGGGAACTTATCTAGTGAAGAAGATAGGCAGTACGTAAGCAAACACCAGAGGAGGCGCTTGAGAGAATGACGTGTGCTGTAGCAGAAGTGGGGCAGAGGGCTGAGCGGGGTGTGGGGAGGGACAGTGTTTTGAATCAACAGGTTTGCAGAAGTCTGAATGTCAAGGAGGAGCCTACATTTGGAGTTATGGGAAGAGGCATTTTAAGAGAAGGAATAGGTAATGTAAGGACTCAGAGTTATAATGAGTGTGATAAGTACCAGGAAAGGATCCAGTGTAGCAGGTATTCATTGAATATGAGAGAGACTAGTGCAAGATTAAGATGTCTGGGGACCAGTGGAGGGGAGATCTTTAAACCCCAAGTGTGTGTGGTATGTATGGAATGGCCTGTCCTCTCCTATGAAGTGGTAGGACAGGCAGATCATGCATCCAGTCCGTAAGCAGAAACCCAGAGGGTTTCCTCTCCACCAGGAAAAGACTGGCCCTGGGATTAGGGAGCCCTGAGAGTAACCTAGCAGTGAGCCTGTCATCCTTGGTAAGGTAGTATAGAGCATTGTTCTTCAACAATGTCCCATTGCTTTATTCCCAAGTTGTGTTCAGTTTCCTAGCTAGACAATATTGTAGCCTACATAAGCAAATGTATACACCATAAAAGTACCACATGCCCGGTGGCTTAAGCTACAGACATTTGTTTTCTTGTCCTTTTGGAGTCTGCAGATCCAAGAACAAGGTAGGGAAGATTGGGTTCTGGTGAGTCACCCTTTCTATCCCAACAAGAGAGAGATGGGGGCAGGGGATGCCGAGCACTTAGTAGTGTGTCTTCTTATAAAATCAGTAGGATCACAGTGGCTCACAGCCATAGCCTTGTCACTGCATTGAGTCTCAATTCTCTCCTTCCGTTCTTTCTTCCAACAGTCATGTTTGGAAGGAATTCAGCTTTTGAATTAAATGGACCCAGTTCAGTTCATGGTAGTGTGGTATGTTGTTCTGGTTGTTCGTCCAGCCCCTGGCACGTTACTAAATGCATCTTTTGTCATCAGAAAGAGCGATGCTTTGAGATCAGTCCTCCGCAGTCTGGAGTGGGGCAGAGCATTTGTTTGGGGAATTAGTGTTCTAGGTGCTGAGTGTGAGCTCAGACTGCACATGAGCGGTTTTGCAGTTGTTTGTGGTGGACTGAGTTTATGTCTTGTGCCTCTGTTGACTGAGTTTTGCCATCTTTGTTCCCCTTTGGCTGTTCTGACATTTTGTCTTTGGTGTTCTTTTCTTAATAACCATGGTTTCCTTTGGGACCTTTAAAGGGGCATGTTATTCATGCTTCAAAACTTCAGTGTTAACTCATAAGAACTCAGTAGAGGAGCAACTGAGGTTCAGAAAGATGGCTTAATTTGGCAGCGAGGTTGTATTGTTTAAGTAGGGCTCAAATCTCCAGAAGTGGTGTTTATGCCTGCCTTCCAGTGGCTTCTGCTATTGAGATTGCTTGTCTCTTATGGTCACACATAGTGTGCTCTTGTTCCCTCAGAAGCATGTCCTGGTCTCCTTTGTGTGACATTACACATAGTGACAGTGCACATTTCTCTGGACTGGGGCTCTCAGAGTGCTTTTCTCAGAAAGACTGAAGTCCTTTCTGTCCATTTTTTTTCCAGTGAAATTAATAGGCATATTCTTTGTTGGAAACAGTAAGGAGCTGAAATGCATCCAAGGGAAATATGAGATAGATGATGACTGAAATTTGGAAGTCTCTAAATCTACTTTTTTTCCCCTACTAGGATTCACTACAACATTTTCTATTGCCTATATCTTCAGGAGAATTCCTGTAGTCAGGCCACCAAAGTTACAGAGGAGCCATCTGTCTGGCCAGGGTACGTATGTACTATATGTGGGTGTGTGCTTGCTCTTCTGTTCCTTTGTGAGACCAGTCTCAGTGTGCAGCCCAAGCTGGTCTTGAACTCAAAAAATTAACACTCCTCCTGCCTCGGCCTTCTAAGTGTTGTGATTACAGACACAAACACACTGGTTTGACTTCCTTTCTTGACTCTTCTTCATGTGTGAGAACAAGAGGTGTTTGCTTTGATCACTTTACTGAGGAATGATTTATATTGTGCAGATTTCACCCATTTGGAGTTTGGTGGTTTTAGTAGATTTATTGAGCTGTACAGTAGCATCTTAATCTAGTTTCAGAACATTCAGCCCACCCAGGAGGGCATATTGGGGGTCCACTGTTGTGTATCCAGTTTGCTTGTTTGGTATTTGGACTGGCCATCCCTTGGGCTTTTTAATTCCTTTCTGTTTTTCTAATTTTTCTTCTGTAATGATTATAGCAAGAAAACATCTATCCAGCTAACACATGAACAACAGCTGATTCTGAACCATAAGATGGAGCCTCTCCAGGTGGTAAAAATTATGGCATTTGCAGGTAAGGGAGCTCCTGGCAGGTTCTCGGGGTATATCATCAGCTCCATGATGTAGGTGCTTCTCCCTGCTCTGCTGTGTGTCCCTGTCCCACTCCCTGCCATAGCACTCTGACCTTGATCTCCTATGGAATGACTTTACTCCGTCCCCAAAGCAGCCAGCCATTACCACTGCCTCTCTGCACTGGATTCCTATTTAGGCAAATCATTTCTAGACTGTTCTATGGAGCCTGTCGGGAGGGCGAGTCCCTCATTTACTATTGCATGTTCTCATTCAGCAGTGTCTTCTGGAGAGGCAGGTCATGTTGCTGTTTGACTGGGTTCAGTAGCTCCTTAGTTTATAGGTGATATCTTGGAGGTCTCTCTTTGGTTCAGCCTGCTTTTCCTAAACATGTGCCCTGACTTAGAGTGTCCAGAAATACTTTAGAGTCTTATCTGAACTTTTGCTCATGTATTTTCTCTAACTGTATCTCTTCTGCTGTTTTTCTACCTTAGTGTCCTGCTAGCAGCATTTACCAAACACCTGCAGTGGCCTGCAATGGTGCTCGTCCCAGCAGCATTCCGTGAGGTTGCTTAGATGGCTTTATCTTATAAGACATTGACCTTCAGAGAGATTTACTTTAGGTTAAATAAGCAAGCGGCAGACCAGAGTCAGCATGACACTGTCTCTCCAGGATGCCTTCTTCCCCTCCCTGCCCCATTTCTTGTTCTTTCTTTCTGTGCCATGCTGTGTTGATTCTCAGCATTGCTGTCTCGATGATGAAGACCTTTTGAGACATTTGAATCCCAAGTAATTGCTGAATTCTTAAATGTAGCTACTCTGTTAGTTGGTTGTACCTGTTTACATACAGTAGAAGTAGCCAGCACATGTTCTTTTCTGTAATACCTGTGTGTCTACTTGTTTCATGAGAGTCTTCAGATCAACCCTGTTAGACTGGGAAGGAATCATGGTCTTAGATTCTCACTTACACATGAGATTGTTTTGTTTCTGGTTCTTACTACTGCTGCTGCTGCTGCTACTACTACTCTTCTTTCTTCTTTAAATACCCTGTGCTGTCTTTATGCTGTCATTTTGTTGCCTGGTTTCACTCTGCATTGGTGTTTATTTCTAACTGGATTGTAACCTGTTAATTATGTCTCTGTGCTTAGAACATTGGTGACCATGTGAAAAGTATGCAAGAGATATTGGCTGATATGCAAGAGATGGATGGTGGAAGGGTAGACAGGTGGAGTTCAGAGTGGATCAGATCTACTAGTGCAGAACTAGCTGTTACTGGGTTCTTGCTCCTGGGGACCTTGGTTACCTTGTCCTTACAAACCCACATCACAAGTCAGTGAAATCAAGATCCCAGCCCATCTTAATCTTAGGTGAGGTTTTCCGCTCCTTTCAAGACATGGCTTTAATCAATACTGAAATCAGTTCTAATCTTCCACCAGAGGAAGGATATGTCCCAGAAAGACCTGAATGGGGATCTTGGTGCAATACCTAATCAGAGGGTCACATTCTTTCCTCTTGGCTTCCATAGGCACCGGGAAGACTTCTACCCTAGTCAAGTATGCTGAGAAGTGGTCTCAGAGCAGGTTTCTGTATGTCACCTTCAACAAGAGCATCGCTAAGCAGGCAGAGCTTGTCTTCCCCAGTAACGTCATCTGCAAAACCTTCCACTCCATGGCCTACAGTCACGTCGGGCGGAAGTGAGCATCACAAGTGCTGGTGTCATGTCATGGGGTTACTGCTTTCATGTGATGTCGTTATGATCACACTTACTGCACTTCTGAAAGCGTCATGCTGTTCTCTCCATGTATAAGCAGGAGATAGAAGAAGAGCTTAGATGATCCACATTTCTACACTATCAAAGCACTTGTTTGCACATAGCTATCCCACTTGGAGGCATGGAAATTCAATATTGTCAAAATTCTGAAGATCTTAGGCATTCTTAGGGAGGGTGAATGGGGAAAATCCCCGTGTATCTGAGTCTTTATGGAATGAAGGCTGAAGGAACTGAGCATATCTTATTGGGTGGGGGAGGGACTGTTTGGAGCATGAACCATACCATCTGTTGTGACTTACTGTATACTAGTTATATACTCTGGGTTATCATGAAGGTTTAGGGCAGGCCATCCCAGTTCAGATGTGACTTCTAAAACCATCTTTCCTGTGTTATGATACCTGGAATTATCTGTTGATTAAGGAATGAGGGCCAACATCATTCACTTGGGGTGTGTGTTCATTATAGGTACCAGCTGAAGAAGAAATTGAATCTCTTCAAGTTAACGCCCTTCATGGTCAACTCTGTCCTTGCTGAAGGAAAAGGTGGATTTATAAGGGCCAAGTTAGTGTGTAAGACATTAGAAAACTTCTTTGCATCAGCCGATGAAGAGCTAACTATCGATCATGTGCCCATTTGGTGCAAGAATAGCCAAGGACAGAGAGTCATGGTTGAACAGAGTGAGAAGCTGGTGAGTCTCCAGTGTATTCAGAATGAGGGCCCTGTTGTGATCTTTGTCTTCATTTCCTCAGAACCACTCCTAGAAGTTGAACACGGGTGGGTGAGACAAGTGTCTTTGACAACTGGGAATCACGTGAATCTGCTCCTAAAAGGAACACTCACAGGCGTCTCCTTCACTGTCATAATAGCCCTGCTGGGGTTTTGTTTGCGTCACTTTATTTGTGGGAAAGGGTCTCTGTGATTCAGGCTAACCTCAAACTCAAGATTCTCCTGCATCAGCAGCCTCCCTCATGCTCCGATTACAGACAAGTGCATATTGTACCATACACCTTAGTTTTCCCATTACCAGGTAAAAAGAGACATGAAAGAACTTGTGCATTGGTTGTAAGAGCTCAGGTCTTATTTAGTGATTGGAAATCTTTTTTCAGTTTTTTGGTATGATTCTACACAGATTTTGCTTGTGAAAGAAAATCTGTTTCTTAACTTAGGAATTGTCAGTAGTAAGTCTGTAAAAACGGTTGGGTCTTTGATCTTTGCTCTGCTGTGCCTACTGGGGCCTCAGCCTCTAACCCTCTAAACACTTGAGGTCTCAGGGTTAAACTTCTAGAGAGCACTGAAAGGGGTGGGCCCCTCTGTGTTCTAGGGTGAGGTCTTTGCTCCCATCTCACTGTGTGGAAGCAGAAGTGTGACCTCGGTGCTGTCTCTTCCAGGGTCTTAAACTTTGGATTCCTGTGTCACTTACTTTTTAGAATGGTGTCCTTGAAGCAAGCCGACTCTGGGACAACATGCGGAAGCTGGGGGAATGCAGAGAAGAGGCGTACCAAATGACACATGATGGTAGCCAGCTTTCCTGTGTCTGCCAGATCATTTCCTGTGCCTGTTAGATGGGACTGCTTGGCTTATGAGTTGTGACTCTTGGTTACTACTTCTTCTAGGCTATTTGAAACTCTGGCAGCTGAGCAAACCTTTGCTTGCTTCTTTTGACGCCATCTTTGTGGATGAGGCCCAGGACTGTACCCCAGGTGATAAACTATTCAGGACATCAATAGTCTCAAATGCATAGAAACAGCATCATGATTATGTAAGAAGACATATATATGGAACAGGTTATTCTTATTCGTGATAAAGAAAAGGAGCAAATGATTCTTAGTCTTTCAGAAACTAGACCCAAAATTTCAACAGCTATCTGTTCCCCACACCTGCAATAGATTTATATTCTTCCTCTATTATGTTTTACTGAGGTTGTTCTTACGATGCTGAGCATCTAGCTCATCAGGTTATAGGGACCCAGCCTTATGCTGGGTGAGAAAAGGTGGTTGATTTAGACTGAAATTTTGTGTTGTGTGACTGATAGAGAATATAGACAGTATTAAAATTTTAACTTTTTAGATAATTTGAAGAGGTTATAATAATTAGAATAGAATTAAAAAAATTTTTTTGCTTATATGTTTTCTTATAATCAGTTCACCCAGGAATAAAAGTAATTGCATCCTTAGGACCAGATACCATTACTATGCCCATGATAAAATTATGCCCTTTTATAGAAAGCCTACCCTGTAGGAAAAGAAAATTTTATTGTCTTTCTGGACTGGCTTAGTTTGTTTGCTTTGTTTACGTATGGGTGGTTCTTTTGTTTTTTTGTTTTGCTGAGTGGATCATTGCCATCCAGATTTCTCACTTTTCCTCTTATTGGTTGCAGCTATCATGAACATAGTTCTGTCTCAGCCATGTGGGAAGATCTTTGTAGGGGACCCCCACCAACAGATCTATACCTTCCGAGGTGCAGTGAATGCTCTGTTCACAGTCCCTCACACTCACGTCTTCTATCTCACACAGGTAAGAACGTGTACTGCTCCTCTGGCCCCAGAACGGATAAGCAAGCATCCTGTTTCCCTTCCTAGTCTTACTGTGCCAGCACTGTGGAAGGTATATTTTATTTTCCACAAGCAACAAATTAGTATATTGTCACAGCTAAAGTCACAGATCATTCATGTTTCTTTAGTTTTTGCTGCCTTAGGTTTGTATATTATCACATATAATCTTGATTTTGATGGCACTGACAATTTTAGAAGTTCTGGTCAAGTCGTTGTAGTATGTCCATGTGCTGAGTCTTGTCAAGTGCTTTTCCCCATGTTTAGACGGGATGGAAGTGCTATCTGTCTCAGGATTTCCAGGGTATGCATTAGCAATATGCAGTGTGACTGGGTGCACTCAGGTGCCTCCGCCGCAGTGGCCCACACAGAAGGATGCGTAAAAGCGATTCATCCCTTCCCTTGTATTACATGGTAACATAAGGCTGCTGCTTTTTCAGTCGTATATGAATGTTTACTTTACAAGAACTTAACCATGGTATACTCTGAATAGGTTATAGTATCAAAGTCCTGTTGAAAGTCGGATTTTCCTCCTATTGGCTGCAGCTGTGGTCCATAGTTGATGCTGTATCTACAAGCATTGTTTATGAAATAGGCAACATCATTGCTGTTTACTAAAGTATACCTTGCTTTATATTATGCACGCCTGGGAAAAGAAATGAGTAATGGAAGTTTGGGAAGATTGGAATTTTTCCAGCAGAGGTGGTCAAGAAAATATGGTCTTGGGCTGAGTGTTGAAGAATAGGAACGTGTGTAGGTAGATAAGAGAGTGATAGGGGCAGCTCGGGCAAGGCAAAGAATCATGGCAGTTGTCCATGGTGTGTGTGTGTGTGTGTGTGTGTGTGTGTGTGTGTGTGTGTGCCGTCCGTCCGTCCGTCCGTCCGTTCCAGGCTGACCTTGAACCCACAGTCCTCCAGCCTCAACCCGTGAGTGCGTGCACCACCACACCTGACTTCAAGTGTCTTGATTTTTCTTTTTGTGTTATTGGGGATTGAAACCAAGGCCTATGCTTGTCAAACAGGCACTGTGTGTGCTCTGTATCCCCAGCTAAAAATCCTCACGTAACAAACAGAGGTGATAAATTGATGTTGGAAGAAGTCTTGGAGGTAAGGGCAAAATCTCTGCCCTCTCTTTACCTTTGTATAATTTAAAACCCACACGATGTGCCTTGAGAAGGGGTGGGGGAGATTTCCCTAAATAAAGTTAGTAGCTGCTGTTAGGATCATTGCAGAGAAGTGCTGTCCAGAGAGTGGATGATCCTTGGAGCAGGACATTTTCTTCTCTATTAATTACATTTCTTTTCACAGCAAGAGAACAGTTAAAGTGTTTGGGCAAGATTAATCTGGGAGAGGGAGACAGAATTAAATGTGAGAACAGAAGTCAGGGGTCACATGGGTGAGACAAGTTCAGTTTCAAGTGAAGCTGAAGACAGTGGGAGAGAGAGAGACAGAGACAGAGACAGAGAGACAGAGATGCAGAATGAGAATGCGCCCATGGTAGGGCACAGCTACCTGTAACACCAGCTCCAGGAGGGTGTACTGACTCTGTCTCCTGTGGATGACACTGTGTTAACATACATACTCACAAGCACATACCTAACTAAAACTAAGAATCTTCAGACGGAGAAGAGGCTGCTGTTAATAGAAGCAGGTGCTGTGCAGTGACAGAAGTGAGCTCACCAACCTCTGGGCCGGTGGCTAACTGCATTTGTTGTGTTGTTTCTCCAACAGAGTTTTAGATTTGGTGTGGAAATAGCCTATGTGGGAGCTACCATTTTGGATGTCTGCAAGAGAGTCAGGAAGAAGACATTGGTTGGAGGGAACCATCAGAGTAAGGCTTGCCGTTGCTCTTCTGCCTTTTTTCCCACCGAAGCTACTTGTGGTCTACACATTGATTCTCATGGGCTTTGTGCTTTTCTCCTCAAGGTGGCATAAGAGGAGATGTAAAGGGACAAGTGGCTCTGCTGTCCCGGACCAATGCCAATGTGTTTGACGAGGCTGTCCGGGTGACGGAAGGAGAATCACCTGCAAGGATACATTTGATCGGCGTAAGAGTAAATTTGTTGATAATGTAAATAAACTTCATGCACAGGAACAGTACAGAGGCCGGGCTCAGGAAAGAGCTAGCTTCCTTAGGACCTGCTACAGAGGAAAGTATTTGGTTTTGGGTTCTTCTCCCTGGGCCACACTGTAACATGCTAGTGAAACAGTTCTGTGGAGTAAGTAAGTCTCAGGCAATGAAAGAGAACTCTTCTTACATTTGACTGTCAAGGGAAGCTTCTGACTGTGTGTTGACCACTAATGTAAGCACAGTTGGGCAGCACCAGTTACCTGAACACAGAGTTGACTACCTGGGCTCTTACTCTGGCTCTATAGCAAGTCACCTCTGACTGCCTCATCTCCATCTCCAGGTAAAGCAGTGCCGTGCCTTTGCCCGTCTCATAGACAGCTAAAATTATATGACGTATGTGGTATAGTTAGCTTGGAAGTTATATGAGTAAAGGATGTTTCTGGAAAAACATTTCTGAGGACCTACTATATGTTAGGTATTCAGGTAAATATTAAATCAAAGAGTATCTTTTTTTTTTTTTTTTTTTTTTTTTTGTTTGAAGTAAATATTGCACAGAAATTTTGGCACCAAAAGAGGAACCTAAAATAACTCACTTTTGCTGGTTATCTTTTTGTCTTTGCCCCAGTAAGAGTGTATTTTTAAATAATTGCTATTATGGTATACATAAAAGTACTGGTTTTTCTTTTTTATTCAGCATGTCAATTTATTTATTCACTCTACTGATGCCTTTTATATTTCAGCTAGTCACAGTTTAGCCATTTTCATGGTTGAAAGGTGTAGTAATTTTGGAATATCATCCATGTTGGAAATGAAGTGTGTTTTTCCTCTTCGACTTCCACTTCTACCTGTGCCGTATCTAAATCACACACTTGATGTTAATTACAATGTACACTGTTAGCATTAGATTGTGACCCTCACCAAAGGAGGACAATTAGTTAGGAATGGAGCCCTTGTCACAGCTGTTTCCACTGGTAGGCATGGGTCTCTGAGTGCTAGAGTCAGTCAGTACCCAGCAGCAACTTCTTAGAACAGGGACTAACCCAGGGAGCTTTCCTCCAAGAATTGGTTTCAGATTACAGAAAAACTAGGCTAACAGACACTCTGGTTGTCAGAAACTGTGGAGGGAGAGTGTCTGGCAGCTCTGTTAACGATCATGTTCTATATATACACCGTGCCACTGTATCAGTAGTTTGAAAGACACACTGAGCTTGCCTCTGTATCAATGACCAAACAGTATGCAGTTTAGGCTTTCCTTTCTAAAGCTTTGGGAGAGTTTGAGGCAACAGCTTGCTGCTCTGTGTTTTCTCTCTGTGTGCTGTGGCCATATTTGAGATCTGTTTCTAAGAAATTGTCTCATTTCAAGATGTCATCTTTGGATTTGTTTTATTTTAATGAAGAGCAAACAAAACAAAAATTCCACTGGAACCTTTTTTCAGGGGATTAAGTCATTTGGATTGGACAGAATCATTGACATTTGGACCCTTCTTCAGCCAGAGGAGGAACGGAGGAAACGTGAGTGCAACGCTCAGCCTGGGGCAGAGGGCGGGATGGGGCGGGGGCCTGAGTCAGGGTCTTCTTCCACTGAGGGACTGGATTTGCCCTTCTCCCTTCAGGGGACATCTGGGGCCTGTGTTTAGAAATGCTGACAGGTGTTTCCAGCTCCTCCTCAGTGATCTTATTAGTTGCCAGTGTTGGTCCTTTAAGCCACCTCCCCTGCATTCTTCTGCCTGTGTGGGCAGCTGTACACTCCATCACTTCCCTGTGGTGTTTTCCTGCTTGGACTGTCCTGTTTCAAATCTCTCTGAAATTGATGAGATTCTGGAGCATAAGGCTTGTGACACTCAAATGGGGACAGAGAGGCCACAGTACTGACTTGATCATGGACCCTTAGTGAGTGATCATTTCATCTGATGTGTCTCCTCCTTAGGAGACCTCACCATTAAAGACAGATTCATCAGAAGATGGGTGCATAAGGAAGGCTTCAGTGGCTTCAAGAGGTATGTGACTGCTGCAGAGGACAAGGAGCTGGAAGCCAAGATCGCAGTAGTTGAAAAATACAATATCAGGATTCCAGAACTGGTAGAAAGGATAGAGAGATGCCACATAGAAGACTTGGACTTTGCAGGTAAGGAGAGTGGCTGCTCCCTTCCCTCCAAGAGGAGGAGTAGATGGTCTTGAAGTATCTGCATCTGTGGCCGCCAGTGGCTGTGCTCTAAGAGAAAGGCCCTGCTCTTGATCCCAGCACCGTGTTGACTAATAAGTCAGTGAAAAAGCAGAGCAGCTGCTTTACCACTGGGTCTTTTTATTTCTGTCCCACTTTCAAACCACTGGAATGGAATTCTCTAGACCTAGCTCTGTTACCTGTATCTCTGGACAAGCCGCATGCTGTCTTCTCTGTGTGAAGTGAGGGTGGGAGGTGCTAAAGTATACTTTTAGGTATTTCTGTGACTAATTTTTTACTTTCTCAGCCCTTTTCTTTTTCCTGTGCCCTTTTCCTATGCTGGGGCACACCTGCAAGGACGCGTTGTTTCTTTCCCTATGGGGCCCCCATCTAACTTGCCATGTTTGTTTTTTAGAGTACATTTTGGGCACCGTGCACAAAGCCAAAGGGTTAGAGTTCGACACTGTGCATGTCTTGGATGATTTCGTGAAAGTGCCTTGTGCCAGGCATAATCTTGCCCAGCTCCCTCACTTCAGAGTTGGTAAGGGCACAGGGATGGGACACAGCTCCTGGGATGTACCTGCTTTGTAGCTGGGAGGTGACTGCTTTGGTTTGGACAGGATAGAATGGCCTGTTCTAGAACAAAATGAATGCCTAATCCTAAACTTCTGATTTTTAGTACTGTGGTTTCAGAGAATTTAGGCTTCTACAGGGTCTTCTTTCAGGCGATAGTATTAAGTCACGACGTCCCTGTGAGCACAACTGCCCGTCAGCTTTGGGCTTTGCATCATCATATACTAAGTGTCCTAGCCTCACACAAACTCAAACTAGTAGTTTACTTACCAAGACCAAAATCTCTGTGTGCTTGTTACTGTTTGCAGTGCCAGGGGTTGAAAGCGGAGTCCTGCATGTTCAGGTACCACATCCCAGCCTGCACAGTGCCTATTTACCCATTTCTGCTTTCAGCGAACTCTCGAGGCTCATTGTTAGGTCTGTACTGTGGTGCTTTTGTTTTGATTTTAAATCTCAGAATAAAAGCAGTTGGAGTTTCCAGACCAAAAGCTTTTGATATTTACATACTTTTTTGGACCTCTGCTGTGTTGAGATAGGACTTACACATTGTATAGCCCATCCATTCAGAGTACATACAGCTCAGGAGCTTCCGGTCTGTTTATAGACTGACTGTTCTAATTTGCTAGGTATTGAGACTTGGAGGTGATAGGTGGGGGGTGGGCTTTAAGTGCATCATCTTCCCACGATGATGTGAGGCAGTTCCAGATCAGTATGAACTCGTCCAGATAGACACTGTAGGAAGGTGAGAGGAGCACAGACCCCAGTTCAGCTCCAGCCCGTGATGAGTGACATCCTCTGTAAACCTCAGACTTACCATCTGCTTCACAGACAAGAAGAGGGACAGCAAACATTAATGGCCATTGGCCCATTGCACACATTGTTACCCAGTGGGTTCATTACAGATACTGAGTAGTTAACACAGTTCTAAGATTTACTGTAGCAAGACTAAAAAGAAGAAAGTATTTTGTGTAATGAGTTATTGAGGGTTTTACTTGGTTTTTTCAATTTGGCTATTATAGGAAAACTTTGTACACAGCTAGCAAAGGTTGAGAGGTTTGTTAGGAAGCTAGTGGGGAGTTACAAGCATTTGGATGACAAATGAGTTTTGTAGGCAGCTTTTGATTGTTCTCCTTTCTTTAGAGTCATTTTCTGAGGATGAATGGAATTTACTATATGTTGCTGTTACTCGTGCCAAGAAGCGGCTTATAATGACCAAATCACTGGAGAACATTCTGACTCTGGCTGGGGTAAGAGGACTGGGGAACAGGAGTTACTTTCCTTGTGTTTGAGCTACACGTGGTTTGAGGGATCAACATTAGACCTAAAGAGTCCTTAAGACAGTCCTTGGTGCACGCCTTTAATCCTGGGCACTGTGGGCAGAGGCAGACCGATCTCTGTAAATTCGAGTCCATTCTAGTCCAAAA
This sequence comes from Micromys minutus, assembly GCF_963924665.1. Taxonomy (NCBI): domain Eukaryota; kingdom Metazoa; phylum Chordata; class Mammalia; order Rodentia; family Muridae; genus Micromys; species Micromys minutus. The sequence continues at coordinate 57,603,697 of NC_137975.1, read as the reverse complement.
AGAGAGTTCCAGGACAGCCAGGGCTTGTTATACAGAGATATCCTGTCTCAAAACAAATAAACAAACAAATAAAGGATGCTGGGTGGAAGGGAAAGGCTCCTTAAATGTACAGACAAGGTCACTAACAAGGTCACTAGAGCAGGCAGTATTCTAACAAGTAATATGGGAGTTCGAGTTTGTGCCACTGTATAGGTCTGTTTAAAATGTCAGTGGTTTTCATACATTTCTTAACTCTACATTTGCTCAGCTAATTCACACATCCTGTGGGAAAACTGTAAGTTTGTTTTCTGTGAGTACACTTCTCCCTTCTGCTCCTTCTGAAATGGCAGCTGCTTCTAGCAGTAGATTTTCCAAAAAGAATTTAACCTTCTGGGGAACACAAGTCTTTAGACATTGGGGCCAAGTCCCTTATGGAGAGTGAAGTAAGGGAAGCTGGCCCATACTCAGTCTTCACCCTCCACAGACTACTTCCTCTCCTCACCCCCTTCACTCCATCTCTGTCCTGCTTTTCACAGCCATAAGTATAAACGAGTTCAGTCTTACCAGCCTTGAACTTGTACTAACAATTACTAGCATGCATCGTTCCCTAAACCAAAGGTATTTAAGTTGGAAGTGTAAACTGTAAGTGTAAAGCTGACGGAAGTGCTTTCTCCTTTAGTGTGTCTGTCAGTGTGATAACACACATGACCAAATCCAACTTGGGGTGGAATGTGTTTATTTCAACTATCCTTTCACACCCTAGTCCATCACTGAGGGACGTCAGGGCAGGAACATGGAGCAGGAGCTAATGCAGAAGCTGAGGAGGAGTGCTGCTTTTAAGCTTCCTCCACGAGTCTTTGTGTCTACTTTTCTACAGTACCCAGAACCACCATCCCAGGAGTGACAACACCCGCAGTGAACTGTCTTCCTGCATCTACCATCAATCAAGGAAATGCACCACAGGCCCATCTAGTGAAGGCATTTTCTCAACTGAGGTTCTGTCTTCCAAAATGACTCAAGATTGTGTCAAATTAACGTAAAACTATCCAAGACAATTCTGACCCCTCAGTGTAAGATTGTACAGGAAGTCCATTTTCCTGTACTACACCTTCTTCCAAGGAGACAACATAGTTTATGCTCCAATGTCTAAGTACTTACAGCTTTGAACCTCACCAGCACTTAGATGAGTCAGTTAACCATTTTTTACTGAGGGACATTCAAAGTCCCAGAGTTCTTAATAGTGTTAGAGAGGACCCTTGATACTCATCGTTGACACCTCTTATGTGTCTCAATCACCTTTCAGGTACTGGAATTACATTAGTGGAAAAGAGAAACCCCTATCCCCTGTCCCATAAGCTGTGACTAGATTAAAAGGTGGACAAAAGGAATTCCTTTCATGTGTTTGGGGAAAGATAATGTCCGAGCTTAGAAAGAGAGAGCCTTTGCAAGTACATCTTTGATAGGACTTATCACAACACAGTTTTAAGCTGAGCATAGTGACATGTATGGGTAGTTCCTCTACTCAGAAAACTGAGGTAGGAGGATGGCTTGCGCTGCCTGTTGAATACAGTAAGACCCTGTCTTAAATAACAGAACAGGGGCTGGAGAGACGGCTCAGTGATTAAGAACACTGTGTTCATCCAGAGGTCCTGAGTTCAGTCCCCAGCAACCACATGGTGGCTCACAACCATCTGTAATGGGATCTGCTGCCCTCTTCTGGCATGTAGGTGTACATGCAGATAAGGCACTCATACATTAAATAAATAAATCAATAACTTTTTTTAAGAAGGTTTTTTTTTCTTACCCTAAAATAGCAACAGAAGAGATATGCAAACTCCTTTGGCACAGTACCGGTTAGCTTGCATTTTAGTCAGACTTTTGCTTCCATTTCCCATTTAAGCCTTTGAGATAGGCTTATTTGGCCTTGAGTCTCTCTGTGGCGTTTGAATCGGCTGTATATTTTCTAAAGCCAGCCTTGACCTATCTCTCACTGCGTATGACAGCCCTCTCATCAGAACTTAGAACCCACGCCGTTTTTCTTAATTCACGTGTCCTGTGCCACCCAGGTCACCTCAGCACATTTCCTGTAAAGTATCAGACAGTAAATAGTTCATGTTTTGCTGGCCACATGTTCTTTGAGAAGCAACTTAATGTCGCTGTGAACTACAAGAGTAGCCATGGGTCAGCCACTTCATGCATGAGTGTGTCTGTCTTGTGAACTTGATTTACAGAACAGACCTGGTCTGGATTTTGCCCACTTACAGTTTTCTGACTCCAACTCAGTATTCCACAAGATTGTAGAGTAGCAATCTCATCTGCAAGAAGCTCCTATTACACAATTCTTTATTTGTGTGTGCTAGTGACATGCGTGTGTGGAGCGTCAGATGAGGACAGTGAATCCCTCAGTGCTGGGTTACAGGCATTTGCAGGATCCCCAGCTTGTTATGTGGCTGCTGGGATCCTAACAAGTCCTTAAAGGATCACACAGCAAGTGCCTTAAGCACTGAGTCATCTCTTCAGCCTCTTCTATAACTTGCCGTGTGTTTCTTCTCATAGAATTACTGTTACAATAGTGGTTGGACCTTTAACAAACCATTCTGGCCTATGACAACTTCCTAATAGAAGTATTATAGAGCAGAATAATCTTTTCACACTGTAGGTTAGATAGGATTTCATCTTGTGGAAATCTTGAGACAGTAAAGCTGAGAAAAGAATATGTGAAGGATGGAGAGGAAGCTCAGTGGGTAAGAGCACCTGGCCCTGGGAGGAATGAATAGCTAAGAAGGGAACCAAAAATGTCAGCAGACACCTACTAATAATGTTGCCTAATGTTCTTACATGTGTGTAGACTCATCGTGGGTCAAAAGAACACGATGAATTTGCACTGCTGCTCTGGGAGAACTTCACAAGAAACCATGACTTAAGAAGGAGTTTAGTGGAGGGTGGAGAGATGGCTCAGCGGTTAAGAGCACTGACTGCTCTTCCAAAGGACCTGAGTTCAATTCCCAGCAACCACATAGTGGCTCACAACCATCTGTTGTGATCTGATGCCTTCTGGTGTGTCTGAAGACAGCTACAGTGTACTTATATATAATAAATAAGTCTTTTTTTAAAAAAAGGAGTTAAGGTTGTCAGTTGTTGGGGCTCAGTTGGAACTGGAGTGTTTGTGTCAGCTTTGTTGTTGCTTTCATGAATCCTTGACATACACTAAAGAAAGGCAGTTGCGTTTTGGCTCACAGTTTCAGAGGGTTCATCACAGTGGGAACAGTGTACTGCCACAGAGCAGCTCACACCTTGTTAGTGAGGTAGCAGAGAAAGCGCTATACAGTGAAGGTCAGGACAAGGTCAAGCCCCAGATGTGACCTGCTTGCTTCAGCTGGTTCTCACCTCTTACTTTACCCCACCCCCAGGAATGCCATAGTGTGGATCCATCTATTTGATTAGAGCCCACAGGATATGAATTACCCTCACAGACACACCCAACAGCACGCTTCCCTAGTTTGTAGAGAATAGATTCTCTATCAGTCACCCTGACAGTGGAGAATATCACAATGCTTCTGCTTTTCCCATTTTTCTGTAACATGTAGAAAAGTCCTGAGAGGGAGAGAACCAAATGAATCAAAATGGGGGTCACAGATAGTGAAAAATTCAGTAAGTAGCTAGTTCTTACCTTGAAAATATGGAGTCACACTTTAGTGGTCAGAAAACATGCTCAGTCTGCTAATATGTCTATACTGTATCGAACTCCTGTGGAGAACTCCACACAACCTGAGATGAAAGGCCCTGGCTGGTGGCACCTATACTTGAGATCCTTAATGTTCTGTTTTCGTGCTTGCTTGTTGTCCAGGCTCTAACCCTCCCATGTGCTAAGGTGTTTCTTCCTTATGGAGACAGTGTGCAGATAAAAAAAGCTTCGAGAGCCTTCCCTGCTAGGCAGCTGGGCTCTGCGGAGGCAGGAGTGGGCTGGGTCAGTTTTGACTTGGGTGCTGGGGATTGAACCAGGCCTTGGACACAATCAGAAAGTGCTGCAACTCAACTGTGTCTTCACTAAGGCAACTGTTTCTTACAGTTGGGGTTCAGCTCACCTGGTTTCTCATTTATGCAGATAAATCTTTGGGTCACGAGTAAGTGTGCCTGCACCTTCAGCCCCTGAGAGGGGGAGAGGCTGGGGGATTGAGAGTTCAACCCCACCCTGGACTGCACAGTGAGATTCTACCTCAAAATAATAATGATGCAGTTAGGGATAGGGACTGTGAATCCAAAAATAGTCCTGAAATGCCGGTATAAATGGTACTGACTTTCTCATGTTTTATCAGTCTTTTTAAAAAACCTAGCAATGTTGCCAAAAAGCCAATTGGAGTGTCTTAAATGTTGTTTCTTGGCAGTAGCACTGGGGTTGGGCGCATTAGAAAATGAGGAAACAGGACAGGGGCTCTCTGCTGGCTGTCTGAAGGTACGGAAGGACCTTGGCTGTAGAGGCTTGAAGCAGAAGGCAGCAGTATTGTTGCTCATCTCGTTCTGTCTTTCTCCTTCACAGGAGTATTTCCTGCAAGCCGAGCTGACAAGTAACGTTCTGAAAACAGGAGTGGTCCACTGCTGTGTGGGGCAGTGCACCAACACCATCCCCGTGGACACCATCCTTACCATGAAGAAACTGCCTATCACTTATGTGCGTTCACTGTAGGATTTAATTCACTCAAACCCATTTTATTGCTTGTGAGTTTTGTGCCTGTCTAGGTTCTGGATGAGAAGGTAATGGAGTGATTTGTATAATGTTTCCCTAAGAGTTTTTGTATGGAAGCATGGCAGATGTGATGTCTGCCTTTTTGTCAAAGATGGAGTCGGGTTGAATGATAGATACTTCCTGGGTGTGTTGAAGACTTGCAGCATGGGAGGTGCAGTTAAAATGAGATGCTTAGAGGGAAGCCGTTTGCCTGCAGGGCCTGGTTCAGTCTTTCTTTGTTCTTTATCCCTTTCTTCATTCTTTGGTGCTAGAAATTGAACATGCTCGTCATGTATTCCAGCACTCAGCAGTAGCTCCCATCCCTAGTTCTGTATCTCTTGAGTGGATGATCATGTGACTCCTCTAAAGGACTGTGATAGAGTTGAGTCTGGATGACAGTGCAGTGTAGGAATGATCAGTGAGTGGGTTTGCACAGGAGTGCGACATCACAGCCACAGTGCATCAGCATGTTGGCAGATGTGACAGTAATTCAGCACTTTTTGGTGGAAAACCTTTATTCTTAGATTGTCCCCTTACTTCTTTTTCTTATCTATCCTTGTAGAGCAACAGGAAGGAAAACAAGGGTGGCTACCTGTGCCACTCGTGTGCAGAACAGCGGATCGGGCCTCTGGCATTCCTGACTGCCTCCCCAGAGCAGGTGCGCGCCATGGAGCGCACTGTGGAAGACATAGTGCTGCCCAGGCACGAGGCCCTGCTCTTCCTTGTCTTCTGAGGCTGTGACTCACATGCTGAAGGAGCCATTCTGAGCTGCACTCCTGCTCACACAGCCTCTCTGAGGAGGAAGACCAACCAGAGCTGGACCTGCCATTTCTCCGTTCCTTACAAATAGCCAGTTCCCATTTGCCTGTCCTCCACATGCATCAGGTCAGGGAAGTGGAAGAAGTTCTTTTGATAAAAAATCATTTTATGTATTTAAACTTTTATTACAAGGTTTCAATTAAACAGGCATTGCCCAGTGGCGTGCCACTGTGAAGTCTGGCTTCAGTGCTGTCATTTCTAAGCTTTCTCCTCCTGTCTCTGGTTCCCATTTTCTTTTCAGCATCACGTCACTGTTCACATGGTTTTCGTGCTGAGGAGTGACACATGAGCAAGCCATAGTCGGTATTTGTTGTTTAGGGTTCACAGTATACACAGGAAAGTGGCATCATGTTCAGAAGACATGTACAAAGTGACAGTAGCTGGCTTCCTGAATTTCCCGCTGGTACAGCTAAAGATGAAAAACACTTGCAGGTATACATTGTTCTACTCTTTGAGATGTTTACCAGTTAGAAATTGTCTGATGCTGGCGGCTGGTGGATAAAAGCACATGGCATCACTCAACTGGCCGTGTTAGCCTCAAGTCGGGCCAGACGGTGTCCAAGGTCTTCCAGCATAGATGTTAGGGGTCATTCCAGTTATAGTTTACATGGTATTTTAAGGAAGTCAGAGAAGTTAAAGGCTAGAGTTAGAAGAATGTCAGCAGGATCTGACAGCTGATGGGCTGGCCCATGGTGACATAGTGGGCTAGGTATCATGGCACAGATCTCGGATGATCACCATTGGCATCACCTAATTTCTTAGCCATTCCAGATCTCCAGAGTCAGAAATTAGACCTAGCAAGTCCTACAATGACCCTGAGATATACCTGATTTTGAGAACTTCTTTTTCTATTAAGAAGTTAGAGCCAATTGTTAGTGCTTAAGGTGGATGTGGGCACTGATAGAATCTCAACATGACCCCTGCTCTCAGGCTGGTTTTCCAGGCAGCCAGTGGCAGCTTTCACTGATTAAGGGGAAACGGGAGACACATAAAAGCTGGATAGGATTTTGGGGCTCACAGAGGAATCCAAGAAGAATCACCCAGGAAGCATTTGTATGAAGCTCTACATTGTCAAAGAAGCCCGAGCTAGAAGTACAGGTTTGGGGTTTGCAGTGTGTAGGTGGTAGGTGGGCTTCAGCGAACTCATCAGACAGTAAGGAATGAGAAGAGCGGAGGACGAAGGACTTGGAGTGAAGAAAGCCGAAGGTTTTACAAAGGTGGGTGACAGATTTCAGGGAATGGTCATCACAGTAGAGTTGTCACTGCTCAAGAGAAGGAAGTGTGAGAGAGTGGGCATCAGCTTCTTAAAAGGGACCCCCTGACTGGGTGTCAGTGGTGATGTCAGGTGAGGCTGAGGTACACATCTCCCTGTAATCCCAGCATTCAGGAGATGGAGGCCAGATAAATACAAGTTCCAAGCCAGCCTGGGCTACATGGGAGGACTTTCATGCTAGAAGCTAAGCTCCATCAAAGTGGACTTCTGTTCTTCTTACTCTTCACACTCCTGTAGGATGAGTTCACCAAAGCCCTTCAGTTTTTCTACCTCACCTAACACACATTGCAACCTATAGCATTGGAGTTTGTGAGTGACAAGAGAGGGGACACGCCAGGGTTCAGGAGGGTATCCCCAAGGAAACCACTGCACAGGAGGAGGACAGGGTACCAAGGTCATACCAGATACTACCAAACAGTCTAAAAGAGTATTGCTGGAATCTGTGGAAATAGTATTTAAAAAGGCAAGTCCAGAGTATGAGAATTGGGCTACTTTATTACTTTTTATAGTTGTGGTAAAACACTATGGCCAATGGAATCTGCTGGTGTACAGTTCCCGAGGGAAAGGCCATCATGATAAGGAAGGATGGCAGCTGGCAGCTATGACAGGAAACTGGGTGGTCACATTTCCATCTACACGGAGGAAGCAGAGAACAAGCAAGAAGTGAAGGAAGGTTCATAATCTCCCCAAATGGTGCCACCTACTCAGGACCTTTGGTGGCTATGGAGATTTACATGGTGGCTTTGGTATTTGGACACTTGGTCCTGAGCTGGTGGCACTTTGGGGAGACTATGAACGTTTTTTTAATGAGATGGAGCCTTGCTAGAGGAAGTCAGTCACTGGGCTCCGAGTGTTTATAACCTTCATCTACCAAGGATGAGAGTGCTGTGTTGATTAGTCATGTTGCTGTGATGAAACACTGACCCAAAAGCAAGTTAGAGAAGAATGGGTTTGACTTCGACTTCTCTGTTATGCTTCATCATGGAAGTCAAGCAGGAACGGAGACATCAGCTGGCTGATGCAGGGGCACGAAAGAACACTGCTTACTGGTTTGTTCAGTTCTCTTTTTTGTTTCTGTTGTTGTTTTGGTTTGGTTTGGTTTGGTTTTTTGAGACAGGATTTCTCTGTAGCCCTGGCTGTCTAGGACCAACCTGGACTAACTCGGAGATCTTCCTACCTCTGCTTCCCAAATGCTGGTATTAAAGGCATGTGCCATCACTGCTAGGCTAGCCTACTTCATTCCAGAACTCAAGACCACCAGCTCAGGCATGGCACCATCTGCAGTGGACTGGGCATGCCACTATCAATCACTAGAAAATGCACTACAGCTAGACCTTAGGGAAGCATTTTCTCAAAGTTCTTCCCTTTCAGATAACTCTAGTGTGTGTCAGTCATGTTGACATGAGACTAACCAGCATAGTGCTGCAAAACCAAAGAAAGGCAAGCAAATCAAGGAGTGCATAAAGATCAGTTTGCTGGTCACTTACAAACAGAAGCAATTCTTGAGCACCAGAAGACAAATGGCTATGTGCTCAAGCAGGAGGAAGTGGTTTATGTGCTAAGACAGACTAAGGTTGGTGGTGGCCAACTGGAAACTGGTCCTTATAAATCAGTATTTAAGACATCAGTTAAGCAACCTGGGCACCAGTGGGTTAGATAAATACTCATTTTAACAACTTGACCAGTGGGGTTTAGGAAGCATGCCAGGGGTCACCTGGTCAACAAAATGACTGTAATTATGTCTGTTTGGAGCTCTAGTGCATTTCTTAATATCTGGGAAGACAATAATTCATGCAGAAGAGAAGTGACTCATTACTAAACGTGGTTCTGTGGGACATTTCTGTTTGTGTGACAGGATCTCTTGAATCACATTTTGGGTTTGAACTCAGCTGATGGTGACCTTGTATTCCTGATTCTCCTGCCTCCATCTCTTGACAGCTGGAGTTAAAAGCTTACCACCATACCCCTCAGTGTTTCTGGAACCTTAATAGCGTCTTCACAAGTGTTGGCGGTTGGGAATATGTGAACTTGGGAAAGAATGAACTGAATCATCTTCCACATTCAGTTACAGTGTCTGAAAGAGTGGAAGCAGAAGCTAGTGCAAGCTTACATAGATGCCAGGAGAAACATCTCCAAGACAGCAGAAAGACTTTAAAATATTCTCTTCAGAAACCAGGCATGGCGATGCGTAGTTGTACTCCCCAATACTTGGCAGGTGGAGGCAGGAGAATCAGGAGATTAAGGATAGTCTCAGCTATATAGCAAGTTTGAAGCCACCAGCCTGAACTACATGAAACCCTGTCATAGAAAACGCAAACAACAAAACTCAAAAGATAAGAAAGTAGGTAGGGTGAAATTGTTTTTTATTATTATTATTATTATTATTATTATTATTATTATTATTATTATTATTATGGCAAGGTGCCTTTATTACACATGTTAAAACCTGAGTATGACAATGAAACATATCGCCTCTGCATCTCACGAAGCAAGGCTGAGAAGAAAAGACCCCAGCAGCATTTGAGACACTGTATTCAGACATGGCCAGATCAAGTAAATAAAACCTGAAACTTTCAGCTGACTTTGCACCTAGGCCACCTGCCAATTACTGAACACCAGCAAGGTGTTTCATGGCCTTCTTTTCTGGAGCTTGTGAATTGAGACATCTTCAATGCACTGAAAATCATGGGCAAATAAATAGAATAGATAGTTATTAAAGTACAAATTGTCAACATCTTTAGCTCTCCAGAAATGAAAGATAAACCTAAATGACTTTCCCTCTCACCCCAGTGAGAATGGCTACTGTCATTGAGAGTATAATAAATACCTGCTAAACATACAGGTGGGGGAGGGGCAGAGCCCTTGTCTGCCTTTTTCATTAATTGTCTATTGTGATAAATAACTGGCCCACACAACTCTAGAAAGATTTATTCTGGCTAACAATTTGAGGGTGCAGTCCATCCTGGAGAACTCAGAGTGGCGGCACCTATAAGCATTCAGGGGAGTGGCGAGTCTTACTTTCACCTCACCTTAATTAAAACAGCCCCTCACAGGCAGGACCAGAGACTAGCCTAACCTAGATAATCCCTCACAGGAATGACCTGAACTTCACCTAATGTAGATAATCCCTTACAAATGTGCCTGGTGAATAGTCTCCTAGGTGATCGTAGATCATTTCAAATTCACACTAATCCTCACAGTGTGGATGACGGGAATGTAATCCAGTGTAGCCACTATGGAAATCACTACGGAGGATGCTCAGAGTTCTTGCCTGTATAACCTCCAAGACTTCATAGAACACTGAAAACAGCAGCCGCCATGTGCAGGAACCACTTTGTCCTGGAAAAATTGAGAATCCATAGAGATCATTGTAGAGGAATTGAAGACTACCTTCTTGTCTTGTAATCAGTGCTTTTTGGCGGTTGGCCCGGAAGCAGCCACATTCATTGTAAAGTGATCTACCAGGGGAGCAGCTGGTCACATGAAGCCAGAGATGGAGAGCTGGGATCCCAAGGTTCTGCTGATTGTGCACAGTTCTTGCAGAACCTTTGCTCTCTAAGAGTTTGTTTCAGTTTTCTTTAACAGGTTTTGAGCAATCCCTCTAGTAACCTACTAAAAAGAAGCTTGAGCCACACAACTTCCGCTTTACAGTTTCCTGATGTATGTGTGACACGGCCCTTTGTAGACTGGCCTTGAGCCTTTGGTTCTCTGCCTCCAGAGCGGGAGCACGGGTGTAAAACACTCTGAGCACTCTTTTGCTTTTCCCTGCAACATTTTATTTAACACTGTTTTAATTAACTAGTGCGACCATTTTTAAAATGGGATTTTTTTTTTTTTGGAAACAGCTAGGTTTATTATCAATGTACTGTCTATAGACGTAAGACCCAACAGCCCCCTGCCCCAAAAGTTGAAAAAAACGTTAACAGAAAGAGTACATGCTAAGCACGCCAGGAGTCAGAAATCCTGTGACCTGTCACCCCCGCTTTGGTACCCAGAAAAGACTGTGAGATTCTTCAGGGTTTCCAAAGCTTTGGCCACTCATTTTGGGAGGACTCCTTGAGGTTCTCCTTGGGTGATCCAAAGCCCTTGGAGTCACTTTCACAACATTCATGCCGACAGAACATTATACGAACCACATCACACTTTGACATATTTCTTCTGACAAAATGAGGCTAAACAGTGTGTTCACATGGCTCCAGCCCAGAGCGGGGCTTGGACAACTTGAGCTCCATCTCATGGTGTTGATGAAGGAACCACATCCCAATCTGTTGTGCTGTCAGTCTTAGTGCGTCAGCCAAGGCCTCCAGAGCCTCCCGGTTAGGAAAGGGTCTTTCACAGGTGAACTCAGAGATGATATCCATGCAGGACAAATGTGGAGTTGTCTTCATCTCGGGTACTTTCATCACGACCACAGCTCACTCGAGTTCCCTTCTTCAGTGTGAGGCTCTACTCTGGGATTTTAGCTTAAACCAAAATGGGATTTTTTAAAAAAAAGATAGATTTATTTATTATATATAAGTATCTGTAGCTGTCTTCAGACACACCAGAAGAGGGCATCAGATCTTATTACAGATGGTTGTGAGCCACCATGTGGTTGCTGGGATTTGAACTCAGAATCTCTGGAAGAGCAGTCGGTGCTTTTAACCACTGAGCCCTAAAATGGGATTTTAAATTAACTTTTTATGTTTTGTGAATTTCACATCATATACCCCAATCCCCCTCATCCCTCCATATCTTCCCTCTGCTCTTGCAACCGCCCCCCAAAAGAAAACAGAAAAAAAAAAAAAATAATTGAAGAATAAAATGCCCATCTCACCGTGGAAACTGCAGTGTGTCACTGTGTCACACAGTGACCCTTTGGCCCAGCTTTACTTGGCAAATGTTTATTGCGATGAATCATTCATTGGTCTGGTTTAAGGCCTCTGGCTTCTTCTACACTATCAGTACTGGATCCTCACTGGGATCCTCTCAGATACTCTGTTGTTGCCCTGTGTCATGAAGGCTCTGCAGCCTTGGATCGGTTGGACTGAGCCCCCCCACAGTTCATAGATGGGGTAGAGTTGGGCTGGGCCAACCCAAATCCCTGGATCTAGGCCTGGGGAGTAGCTGAGTTGTTCAGCCTGTCAGCTCTTGAGCACCCTCAACAACAGGTCCAGCTGTCTACCACTGTCCTGGCTAGGGACAGGGTGAGCTCTCCCTGGGGGCTGGTTGAATCCCACACCACCTGGGGCCAGCTCTACCTTGATGCCCTTGTGAGGTGTGGGGCTTGCTCTCCCTAGTGCTACAGCTGGTGAGGGTTAGGGCCAACCCACCTGCTCTTACCCCTCTGGGGCCAGAATGAAATGTTTTAAACACAATTCCATAGCACACTGGAGGACCCTTCTTATCAGGTTACACCCGCAAATAGAAGCTTGAATGTGTGGATTTGAATTGCACTGGTTTGGCTCCAGGCTGAGTAATTGTTGATGCCCAGGCCTCAGTTTTGAGAAGCTCTGACAGTTCCTCTTTCAAGTAATAACAGCAGTTCTTAGACAAAATCTCACCACTCTGACACTGAATGTGCTGAACTCTTGGAGAATCCCAAAAAAAAAAAAAAAAAAAAAAAAAAAAACGGTGACAAATGGACTGGCCAAAGGGAATCTGAAACCTGGGTGACCTGTGAGCTTACAAATGCCTCTTTGGTGTTACACAACCCATTTCTTTGTTACAACTCTAGGTATATTAGATGGTGCACCTGCTCCACATTCACCAGACACTTAAGTTTTTAATTCTACCAAGTGTTTGAATAATTTCAAAGCAAATTTTTTTCTTACATGCTGTCTTATGGCTTTATTGCTGTGAAGAGACACCATGACCAAGTCAACACTTATAAAGAAAAACACTTAACTGGGGGTGGCTTACAGTTTCAGTTTCCATTATTGTCATGGTAGAAGGGATGGCAGCAAGGTGACTGGGGACAGAGCCAAGAGTTCTACATCTTGATCTCCGGGCAGCAAGGAGAGACTACAACAATGGGCATAGCTTGAGCATATATGACATCTCAAAGTCCGTCTCCACAGTGACACACTTCCTCCAACAAGGCCACACCTACTTCCATAAGGCCACATATCCTCATAGGGCCACACCCCATGGGCCATGCATTCAAACACATGAGTCTATGGGGGCCATTTGGATTCGAACCACCACACATGCATTTCTTATATAGTCTGACCATCCATGAGGTGAATGATACTCAGGGTAAGATGCAAATGCTGTATGAGCTAGCATGCCACACAAATGATCATTTTTCTCATTTATTTATTTATTCACTTTACATTCCTATCACAGCCCTCCCTCTCCGCCCAGTCGCTCCTCACACAGCCCACCCTCCATCCCCTGCTCTGAGAAGGGAGAGGTCTCTCCTGGATACCAACCTACCCAGCCACATCAAGTCCCCGCAGGACTTGTCTCCCCATAAAGCCAGACACAGCAACACAGGAGGACAGGATCCACAGGCAGGCAAGAATTGTTGGGACACCTGTGAAGACCAAGCTGTACATCTACATATGTGCAGGTGATCTAAGTTCAGCCCATGTGTGCTCTTTGGTTGGTGGTTCCCAGAGTGCATTTTTGTGCAAGGGGATATATGTTAGCTTTTCAGTATTGCAGACAAGTATTAAAGTATGATGAAGAACCCAGAATAAATTTGCAGTAACTGGTGGATAATTCACTTGTGCATGCCTGAAGTCCAATGCCCTGAACCTGCTGGTTGGGCCCTAGTTAACTGCATCCACTCAATTTACCTATCATGCTTAAAATATTCCATAATATCCCAACCACTTTGTCCTTTTTTTGAACGTGGTCATTTCTTTCCTGTTTGTCTTTGCCTTTGTCACTGCTACTCTGTTTAGGATGTTCCACATTGACAGGATATGTGTCCCGGTCACTGGAAGGGCTCTAGAGGACTTAAGAGCTAAGAGCCTGAGACACTCTGATTCTGAGAGCTCTAAGACTAGACATTGCAAAAGGCCTGAGAATTCCAACATTTGTTGCTGAAGCATCAGAGGCCTGGATAAGAGCTATATCTCTCGAAGGTCCCACCTGCTGCCTGCTACCACCACCCACTGCTGTCAAAGGGCAAAGGTCAAATAGCTGCCACATGCAGGTCGCTGGTGGTTAACTCTCAGAACAACAAGCTTCCACCTTGAGAACCCAAACAATGAGACTTCTGGAACTCCAAGCTGTAAGCTTGTATGCATGGACCATTCCCTAGGATTTGGACACTCAAGAGCCCAGCACTCCCAATGCAGGAAGTTTCTCATCTACCCATGATCTCTATCTTGACTGAGGCAACTTATAGAATAAATAGCTTATTGGGACTTACATTTTCAGAGAGTGAGTCCATGGCCATGATGGCAGGGAGCATGGCAGCAGGCAGGCTGGCATGGTGCTGGGGCAGTATCTGAGAACTCCCGTCTGACCCACAAACACGAGACAGAGAACTAACTGGAAATAGGGTGGTGTTTTCGTGTTCTAGTGCCATGAGGAGACACCATGGTCATGGCAATTCTTAGAAAAACATTTAATTGAAATGTGTCTATAGTTCAGAAGTTTAGTCCATTATCACTATGTGGGAAATGTAATAGCACACAGGTAGATATGGTGCTGGAGAGGTAGCTAAGAGTTCTACACCCCCTTGGGCAGACAGTAGGAAGAGTGTGAGACACTGAGCCTGGCTTGAACATTTGAAATCTCAAAGCTCACTCCTAGTGACACAACTCCTGCAACAAGGTCATTGTACTGGCTGGTTTTGTGTCAACTTAACACAAGCTGGTGCTATCACAGAGAAAGGAGCCTCAGTTGAGGAAATGCCTCCATGAGATCCAACTGTAAGGCATTTTCTCAACTAGAGATCAAGGGTGGGAAGGCCCATTGTGGGTGGTGCCATCCCTGGGCTGGTAGACTTGGGTTCTACAAGAAAGCAGGCTGAGCAAGCCAGGGGAAGCAAACCCAGAAGTAACATCTCTCCATGGCCTCTGCATCAGCTCCTGCTTCTTGACCTGCTTGAGTTTCAGTCCTGACTTCCTTTGTTGATGAACAGCAATATGGAAGTGTAAGCTGAATAAACCCTTTCCTCCCCAACTTGCTTCTTGATCATGACGTTTGTGTAGGAATAGAAACCCTGACTAAGACAGGCACACCTCCTAATCCTTCTGAAGCACTTCTACCAACTGGGACCCAAGTATTCAGATACATGAGCCTTTGGAGATCATTCACATGAAAGTGACCAAATTCCACTTGTTAATCTTCATAAGCTTATAACCATGTCATAATGCAAAATGTGCCAAGTCCAACTTTAAAAGGTCCCATAGCCCTTTGGACTCAGCATAATTTCAAAGTCTAGAGTTTCTTCTGAGACTCAGAGCAATCTCTTAATTGCAACCCCTGGTAAAATCAAAAAGCAAATCCCTTTTTTCCAACATACAATGGCACAGAATGTGCCATTACCATTACAGAAGGGAGGGGTGAGGGCATGGTACTGAAATACTGGACAAAAGCAAGATCAAAACCTAGCAGGGCAAACTCCACATCCTGTCACGTCTGATGTTAAAGGGCTTAGTTGGCTCCACCTTCTCACCTTTGCTACCAACAGCGCACTTTTCTCTCCTAGGCTGGTTCTACTCCTGTCTGCTGCTTTCCTTAGCAGGCACCCCACAGCCTCACCCCTTCCAAAAGCTTGAGGCTCTCTCACACAATTCAGGCTTCACTTTCCCCGTTTCCTGAAATGACCTCTCTGGCCTCCATGCCTTGCTAAGTAGCTTTCCTTAAGATTCCACAACCCCTCTCCTCCTGTGTCCTTCATGATGCTAAAGCTAGAAGTCGGCCCAAACTGCCAAGTTCTAATGCCTGTGTGGGATGGAGCCTAGCCCCATCCTTGATTACATCTGCATAAACATTGCTTTTGCTCTTTAAGAACAGGTAATCCCTTAGGCCTCTTCATAAGCTGCAGGGTTAGCTGAGTGGACTCTCACCCTGAGAACACCACATCCTTCATCTCATATTTTTCTTATCTCTTCATACACAAGTCGTGGCTCCAACATAAAGATCCCATGAATTCTTTTTTCTCCTCAAGATGCACATTTTGGTTTCCTCTGCTTGCTCCTTTTGCTTGTAGATCTGCATAAGAGCAACTATTAATAACCAAGTGACAAACTCGGGTTTTGGCTGTCTTGAAATCTCCTCTGCGAGAAAATTAGTTAAAAACTTCAATTCAGCCTCAAACAGATTAATAGGACAAGGGCAGAAAGCAGCTATATTCTTTGCCAAAATGCGCCAAGAATGGGTTGTAGCCCAGTTGCTAATACTATTGGCCTCTGAAACCTCTTGAGCTAGACCTCCACAGGTAACACTTTCCAGCACTGCTGTCTTCCAAGGTCCTAGAAGGACCCATTAAGGCACACTTATAACTTTCAAGGACTTTCCTAGTCCAAAGTTCTAAAGTCTTTCACATCCCCCAACAAAACAAACACAAATAACAAACAAGATATGTTCAGTTGTATCACAGAAATGCCCCACTCTTGGTACTACCTTCAAATATAGACCCCTATCGGGAGGGGGGTGGGTCTTTGCCATTCAAGCCACCACATCTGGCAGAGAAAAACAATCTCGGCCAGTTCACTGGCAGCAGGGTCATACATCCTGCTGTATTTCATTCATTCCAAATTCAGTAACCCAGAGTACTAGGTGATGCTCTGAGGCCTACTCCAGGTAGCCTGAACCAGGAAGCAGCCGGCCTTCATATTAGTGGACAGTGAGGTACTCCAACAACACGGAGCTTCTAATGTCAGGTGCAAAAGAAAAGTCCAGTTCTCCAAATTCCAGAAGGCAGTACAGATATTCAGAAATGAGCTCAACCTGTACCACAGGAGGATTTCTGGCTGTTAGATGAAAACCAGCATTCCGTGGGAATGAGGCAATCTTAGGTAATAGGAAAAGTAAAAGATCCTTAATGGAAAGGCAGAGCGGGGATTAGAACCTGGGGATTCTTATACATATTTCTGTTTGTTTGCTTGCTTTTAGTTGTTCCTCCCCCACTGCTGTGGGGCTAGTGATGTGGCTCAGCAGCAAAAGCACTGGATGCTCTTGTGTTAAATTCCTGGCCCACATATAGCAGCTCACAACTGTCAGTAACTCCAGTTGGGGGATCTGCTGCCCTCTTCTGGCCTCTGACACCAGGTACACTTGTAGTGCACAGACACACATGCAGACAAAATACTCATTCACACGAAGTAAATACATCTAAAACGGTATCTTTTGTTTCCTGTTCTCACCACTCTCTAGCATCTAAAAGGCTAGAAAAGATGCAAAAAAGTTTTATTCCGACATCAAGGCAAAATGGAAAAAATAAAAAATGAAGAGCCATTCATGTGTTCCTCAACCCTGTGGCTAATTTGGTGGGAGACAAGTAACGTGGGAAAAGGGAACTGTAGGTTAGACCTGTAGGCCGTGAAGGTCACCTTGGGTGAAGGTTTGATAATCACAGGATTTTTGAGTCCCTCAGAGTTCTGTGTACCTTTTCTATTTCAAACTAAATGTAGAAAATAGACTTCTTAGTACCTAGCAGGTTCTGACCCCGGATCATAATATCCACCCTTTCCTTTCATATTTGTTGGCATGGACTGAGCGCTGAGAATTAAAAGAAAATTATACTTCCCTGTCTTAAGAAAATACAGCAGCTGGTTACCCAAGATAGTGTCTGTGAATTCCTTCTTTCCCTTTTGTTACGCTCTTGTCCTTGAATCTGGTCTGCCTTGTGACTTTGACCAATCATAGCAAAGGTTACAGGGGTCCATTTCTGGCACAGCTACTTCAAGGAGACGGAAAATTTCTATTCTATTTTGGTCACGATGTAAACAACCTAACTAGATGGAGGCCACCATGTTGTGAGGAAGCCCATGACCTATGTGGAAAGGCTTCCTTTAGTTTTGATGAAAGAAATTACTTACAGTGATGACTGGGAGAAGCCAGTGAGGAATGGTAGCTTGTGAACGAGGTGTTTAACCCACCTCCCCAAGTTTTATGGTGGTTTCCCCTTTACCCAGGCATGCAGGAGGCCTTTTGGAAGCTGACTCCTTTCCTGCCCCACGTCCCACCACTGTTCGGTCCAAGAGATAGCATTAGTTAGGCTTATGTGACTTTGGGAAGGTCAAATTCTCCAGGCTACGAGTATTTTATCTGCAAATTTAGGAAGTAGGAGACTGGGAGTATGATTTAGTGGGGGTGGGGGTAAGGGTGGGGGGGTAATGCTTGCCCACCCACAGCTCTCCAATAGATAAATAATAATAATAAATAGAATGAAGGAGTGGGATTTGTCCTATGACTTTTTAAATTGTTGTGATAGACAGGAGACAGGTAGGAAGGGGAGATATGAGGAAGGCAGGGTGGGAGAGAGATGGGGGGAGGTGTCTAGAGAGAGGTGTCTAATGCTCACTGGCCTCAGACTTCTCAAGCTGTGGTCTGTGCCACTAAGCAAGGGCCTTTCCCATGTCTCTTTTTTTTTGAAAGAGAACCTGAGTTCAATCACATTAGACCCCCTTTCACCCCTCTTTCTCCTTTTCCTTTGAGGAACACCTTTATTTGTTAATAATTTTCATGCTTTTTATACTGAAAATAGATATTTTATTTTGTCTACATAAGGCACGTTCAAATATAAATTGTATACAATGTGTAGATATAATAGAAAAGAAAGTATAAATATAAATGTATATGCACATATCCACTCTTACATACACCACACACATACACACACACAGCCACTGAGTTCAGTTTTTGTCATGAATCCTATACAAAAGGGTTCACGGGCTCAGTATCTCTTCTGCCTTTCTCTGCTGTCTTCCCATAGGAACAAAGCAGCCAAGTCTTCAGGAGCTCAAAGTCTTCCTCACAGTCATCTCCTTTGATAGAAGAGCCTTGGAAGGCAACGGGAGACTTGCTAATCTCTGTAAACTGTAAATCGCAGTAGGGAATGGAAAAGAGAATCTAGCAAATAAGCTGCTTTGGGTTGATGTCTGAGCGGAGTTGGAGGCTTTTACAGAGAGCATGGGACTCCCAGGAGAGCACAAGCCGCTGGTACAATTGGAAGTTGGCCTCTGTGATGAGCCAGGAGGAAAGGAGGTGTCCTTCCGGATACTGGGGATCCAGGCGTGCATATGGGAGGCACCGGCTCAGTAAAACAGATCATACCAGAGACTTCTATTATTATAATAGGATTTGTCTTGGCGCCAGATCCTGTGTCCAGGTGTAGCTGGACTAGCTGCCTCTGTGTCTTCCCTGCACACTCAGCTGGGCAGGTCTCCTTCCTGAGTGTCTTTGTCCTCTTTGCTGCTGGTCCTCACAGTCATTGGTATTGTTTCCATGGTTCCTGTCTCAACATGACGTGGCTGAAAAGTTTGCCTATAAAACAGTTCATTTACAGGCTTTTAAAAGAGATCAGGACCAGACAACATATCTCTTATCGAACATGGATGCCCAGTTCTGAGCCGGTTACATTAGCAAACATCAGCCTGGCTCTCAGAGATCTGTGTTGTTTGAAGATTAGGGAAACCTAGACTTCCCGAATGTGCAAGAGTTTTAGTCCTATGTAGATATTTTCCACCTTGCCACCCATCCACCAGGGTTTACCAATGTTGCTGGAACAGATCATAAAATCCTGCCCTCCCTCCAGCTCTGCCAATCCTCCACTAGAAACCAGCATGGGGGGTAGCAAAGGATGGAGAGAGGGGACGGGGACCGTGGGTAGACCAGGCTTGATGATATGGATGAAGGTTTCTGGGTATTCACGAGGCTTTCAAAACAGTTTTAGCATTTTGTGTTAAATACAGTGGAGAGCCCCGGAACAGCAAGAGCAGGGGAGGCTCTGTATTCTGTCTGTGTCTGTGTGTCTACCTGTCTTGGAGTTCCTTCCAGTTTTAGGCCCTATGAATCTCGGTTAGTGATATCTGCCATGGCTCATATAATGTCTTCTTAAGGATAAGCAAAATTCAAGCCTTGATTTAGTAGAGTTTTGTGTGAAATCTAGACGAGCACACTAAAAGCCAGTCTGTGGAGTGGCAAATCTACCACCAATCAATTTGTTAAAAAAAAAAAAAATCAGTTGATAGAAAGGATTGACTCACCAGATGAGCAAGACATTAAAATTACTGCTTTAAATGTGCACTGAGATGCATTTTTAAATATTGTTAATAATATTATTTTATTATGATGTTTACTGGCTGTATGTATGAAATTTACCAATTAATTAAAGAATGTAACATATTATTTATTAAGAAGATAGAATATACATTTTATTTTATTTTTTACATTTCTGAATATATTAAGTAATTATTATTTCTCAAGACTATACATTAAGGATATTAGATAAAAATCATTCTGTTATTAAAATATTTTGAAAATACTTTAAAATCACTCTATGTTTGTCAGCATGTAGCTTTTTTCTGATTTTTAAGAAAAATCTTGACTATATACTAATCTAGGTTAGTGATTTTTAATTTTCTCTGCAGTTTATACTAACTGATCTTGCATTAATAATTGTCAATTCTTATGGGGAGTTTTGGTGAATGGCTTTTTTTCAGGATTCATCACTGTGTTTCAGAGAATCTTCATTTTACCAAAACTGGGATCAAACTATCATAATTTTTTTTTTAAGTTCTAGGGGTCAAACCCAGGGCCTTGTACATGCTAGGGAATACTTTTGCCAATTAACTACATCTCGAGATGAAGTCCTATAATTTTATGTTGATATGTTAGTTAACACTTCATTCCCAGTGACTGCATGCTCAGTTTCAAGAATACTGATGACAGTCACTCATTGCAAGAATCCAGAAGCAGGATCTAGAGACATTTACTGTATGGAATTACCACTGTGTTACTTGGTTACTAAATGATAAAAGTGCAAGGTCAAAGCCAACATGCCATGTGAGGAATAGTTTTTAAGGAAGGAATGATAAACAAACTTAGAGAAAAATGAAAGGTATAAACTGAAATGTCAGAAAGCGGAGGGAACTCGTGACGGAGTTGAGCTGTGTAGTTTCTGCTATTAGAAATACAGAATCCAGGCTACAAGCAGGATTCACCATGTGTAATGAGTAAATGGAGAGTCTATTCGTGAGTGCGTCACAAAAGGCACTGATACACATTGTCTTTGGCATGACCCTGTATCACAGGGCGCAGTTCCTGCTGACCCCATTTTGAACACGTGGTCTGAGAACTGTGGGAGAAGCGAATTGTCATTGGTTCGGTCTCACAGGGCTCCTCGTCCCTGCTACAGAAGCCACTGAAAGTTTAGTCAGGAGCAGGTCTCCTCTTTTGAGAGAGCCCCTTGGAATCGTTACAATCAAGCTTTTCTGGTAGAAAGGAAGAACTAGGTCCTGCAGTTCTGTGCTGCTCACCTTGATTTGATGTACCAGGCCAGGAAAACCACCACAACCCCTGCACCAACCGAGAGGACCGATGTAGGGATGACCACTGCGGGGGAAAAACAGAACTAAGCTTGCACCACTTGATTTCCATGAAGGCATTCATAGCCAAGAACTGGTAAATGATTGGTAATTCCCATTCTTGCCCAGGTCGGATGCCTTTCTAGCTAGCTTGTCATTAGTAACATTTCTTGGGACTGGAGAGAAGCTCAGCAAATAAGAGCACATACTGTTTCCCTCCAGACACACAGATTACAACCATCCGTAATCCCAGCTGCAAGGAGTCGGATACCCTCTTTGGACTTCTGTGGGTTTCTGCATTCATGTGTCCACCCTCCCCATGTAATTTAAAACAATAAAAATAAATCTGAAAATTATAAACCAAAAGGAAAGCTGGCTGAAAGCACACTTACAAAATTTCTAACAAGTCACAACCATATGCACAGAACATTCTCAAGTCTAATGGGCGTTGGGGACAAAGTATTAAGTCTCCATGAGACTGTGGACACTCTTTACTTTCACTAAGAGGATTTGCCCTCAAGAGTTTTGTAATGACACTGTATCAGGAACAGTAAGAGCACAGAAAGAAGATGTTGCTTCAGAGAGTCAATATACTCAGCATGACAATGTTGTTATAAAAATATTAGGAAACAGTAAATTAATGAATGATGTTTTGAGGTCTCAGGTTGATTTTCTTTTCTTTCAGATTTGTTGCATGTAATCGGTCTCTACACTGGCCATCCACTGACTACTGGGGACTGACTTATTGGAAAAGAGGAATTCCTGACAGAAGGTAGTAGCTGTTCACAATGCTTTCCCTGTGGCTTTTCAAATAAGAGTCAACAAGTGCAGAGTCATCATCAGGAAAGAAGCCCCCTGGGCCAGTGATATCACAAAACCACTTGAATTCCAAGACTTAATCGCTGTGTGTGAATCAGAAGGAACAGATTCCTCAACAGACCCAGGAAAACCAGGCCAGTCTTGCAGGCACACAGGACTGTGAGTCTGCATCAGAGGAAGGTGCTGAAGGAAGAGCAGCCACTCGGTAATCACGGGCAGAGAGGGTTGTTGTTGTTGTTTTTCTCTCTTACTGTCTTAGATTCATAAGAAGAGTTGAGCTCAGGACTTAAGGATGTAGTTAGAGTACATGTCTACCATGCAATGAGACCCTAGGCTCTTTTCTTAGGACTGAAAACAAATAAATTAAAGAGATGTTAGATTCAAAATGGACACTCAGAAATGGATTGCTTTAGCTCAGCTTCTAAAATATTGTAAATTTAAGATGATGTGTGTGTGTGTGTGTGTGTGTGTGTTCTTTTGTATGAATATTGACATGCCTGCTCCACAGTGATTATATAGAGGTCAGAGGGCACATGTAAGGAGGTCAGTGGGCAATCCCAGGTGTCAGTCTTCACTGTCCACCATTTTTTGAGACAGGGGCTCTTTGTTGTGCTCTACTCTGAATGTCAGGCTGGCTAGCCCAAGAACTTCTAGGGGGTCTCCCATCTCTGCCTCCTATCTCTCCTTAGGAACACAGGGATTACAGACATGAGCTACCATGCCCAACCTTGCATGGCTTCTGAGAGTTGGACTCAGATCTCTACACTTGCATTGGTAGATTGCTTTCACTAACTGAGCTATCCTCCCAACCCCAATATCTTTTAAAATCAGTATTTCATAACAACGTAGGAGCATCCCTGGTAAAGAGTTCAATATTCTCTGGACCGTTAGGTGAAGGGGAGGTGCAGTTACTATCAAGTGCAGAGCACGTGGACTACAGCAAACTCGTGTCAAGATATAGCACCAATTCTAGAGAAATGACCTTCTCACTTTTAGTAAGCTGAGAGAGCAGCAGAAGTGATATTGCAGCTGGCGTGCTGGGCCTGCATTTTATAATCAAGAATCTTGGGCTAGCCAGTTAGCTCAGCGAGTAACTGTCACCAAGCCATCCTGAGCTCAATACCTGGGAATTACATGGTGGAAGGTGAGAACCAATCTCTCTCTCTCTCTCTCTCTCTCTCTCTCTCTCTCTCTCTCTCTCTCTATCTCTCCCTCCCTCCCTCCCTCTTTCCCTCTCTCTCCCTCCCTCCCCCCCTTGTGTGTGCAGGCATGGTGTGTACACAAATGTAAACAAATGCAATTATAAATATTTTAAAAATAAAATCAGGAGTCTTCAATAACAACATAGGCAAAGCTCAGAGACAGTGAAATAACCGAATAGTTTTTGATGAGAAAGACTGTCAGGTGAACCAGCTGATGATTAAGACAGTAGAAATGTAAAGCACATTTTCTTACTAGTTACTAAAAGGTTAAAGTCTTATAAGTTCTGGTGTCCATTTGCTAACTCATTCAGTGTTCCCTGTGCACTGGCTATTGGCTGTTTTCTGTCGAACTGAAAGAGACAACTTTTTAAAATAGTGATAACTGGGGCTAGAGAGGTGGTTGAGTGTGTAAGAGCACACACTGCTCCTGCCCAGGACCCAGGTTCAGTTCTTAGCACCCCGAGTTCACAACTGCCTGCAACCCCAGTTCTAGGGCATCTAAGTGATGCCTTCTTCTGACCCCTGCAGGTTCCTGTATGCACCGGGTGCACTCACATATCCATGCGGGTATATTATACATAACATAAAAATAAAAAATCAAAACGAACAGTGAGAACCGTCTGTACCACTTATTTTCAACACTGTAGGCTGGGGACATACTTCACCGTGGAACACTAGTTTAGCATGCTTTTCAGTCTGTTTTTATCATAAAGCAGTAAAACAAAATACAAGGAGGTTATCAGTTAATTGACTAAATAACAACTATGGTCGAACCTTGCCACTATTGCCTTACAGAGATGTGCTCATCTGATTGCTTGTACATGGAGGAAAAGCTCTTCACCCTGGGTCTAAGGAGCCAAGGAACATCTGCAGAGTGTCACCAGTAATGGCGTACTCACCAGATCTTGGATGGCATTTAAATGACAAACACTAAATGCACTGTCACAAATGCTTTTACAAAACTAGACTGATTTTAATTTCAACATGCACTTTATTAGCAGACAATAAAAAACCTCAATATCGCACTTCCATTTTCTTGCTAAAAATTTCACTCCTCTTACAGATAGGCATTCTGATGACTATAGTTAAGGAGAAAAACCTTATTTATAAATGAGGCCATGTTTAAAGTTTAGGAATCATTGCATTGCCTACAAATGCCTCACACAGAATTATCTTTGCCCTTTGTAGGAGTTTAGATAACGTTTGTTGATTTGCATTTCAGAAGCGGGGAGAATAATTTTTGATCTTTGCATGAATAGGAAAAATAAATGTTAGCTCATAAATTGCTTGAAACTCTTTATAAAAATTGTACATGTAGATTTTTTTTTCAATCCAAGTATGCATCTACTGAAATATTCTTGCATCTGTGTTTCTAATTACTGTTGGCAATATAACTCAAGACAGTAAATAAGTACTTGTCCAAAAAGGAGAGTGGCTGAACAAATTGTGCTCAGGTCTATATGGAGACATACCTCTCTGTAGCCATTAAAGAGAGTAACATGTTTTCATTAACGTTTGGATATAAAGGGTTTCTCAGATAAGCCAGTATCGTTGTGAACCTTCAATGCCAACTTGATACAGCCCGGAGTCATCCAAAAGGAGAAGCTTTAATTGAGAAACTGCCTAGATCAGGTTGGTCTGTGTGCATGTCTATGGGGATTTCTTTGATCGTTAATTGATGTAGAAGGTCCTGCCCACTGTATTAAGCACTGTTCCTGGCAGCGGTCCTGACTGTGTAAGAGAGCGAGATAACGGGACTGGAGAGACAGTCCGTCATTAAGAGCACACACTGCTCTTGTGGAGGATCTGAGTTTGGTTCCCAGCATCCACAACTCACTAATGCTTGCAACACGAGGTCCAGGAGGTTTTGATGCCTCTGGACTTCCAGAGCACTTACTCCCATGTGCGCACAATAATAAAATAATAAAAATAATATAGTATTAAAATTAGAAATAATAAAATTAATCTCTTAGAAGAAAATTAATTTACAAAAGCTATCTAAGCATGAGCCACAAGGGGAGTGAGCAAGCAGCAGTCCTCTGTGGCTTTTGCTTCAAGCTCCTCCTGAGCTTTCGCTCTGACTTGCCTCAGTGATGCTCGGTGACCTGGGCGCATGAGCCAGAGAAGCCCTTCCCTATGCAAGCTGATTTTGGCTAGAGTGTTTTATCACAGCAACAGCAAGAAACCTACACTCTGGTTCTCTGTGCTTGATCTTGCACAGACTGTCTAGGAGGAGGCATGGAACATGTCTCCCAGGATGCTTTGAGTCAGAGGCAAACGCTTTTACTGTTTGTTCTGTGCCAACTTTTGACTTTTTAAAATTTTAATCTTTTTGACGTTTGGTATCGCTGTGTAGCCACAGTGGTCCTGGTACCCACTAGGTAACCAGGTGGGTCTGAAAGGAGCAGTAAGCCTCCTGCCTTGGCCTTCCGAGTGCTGGGATTACAGACATGCAGATCCACACTCAGTTTAAATATTTTATTTTTCAGACCATGTGAAAATTATTAAGAATTTGAACAACAAATAAAACAATTCTAAACCACATGGAAAGAGTTATGTGCTATGTGTCATTGGGGAATTAGTTTGGCTAATTCTTGTATGTGTCCTTAAATCATGAATGTGTTTTATTTACGTGTGAATTTCATAATCAAGTGAATTTTTCCATGAAAATATTCTTCAAAGAGCCTTTCTAAATCATCTTGATTTTATCCATCCATCTATCTTATCTGTCTGTTCGTCTGTCCATCTGTCTGCACTCCTGTCTGCCCACCTGCCCATCCATCCATCCATCCATCCATCCATCCATCCATCCATCCATCCATCCATCTATGCATCCATCTTATCTGTCTGTCTGTCCATCTGTCTGCACACCTGTCTGCCCACCTGCCCATCCATCCATCCATCCATCCATCCATCCATCCATCCATCCAATCATCCATCTTGTCTGTCTGTCCATCTGTCTGTCATCTACCTATCCACTTGCCTATCTGTATATCTACTGTTTCCTCCAGTGCTGAGGATTGACCAACTATACTACAACTGAGCTACTCCCAGTCCTCTTTATAATTTTGATTTTGACATAGCGTTTCACTAAGTTGTCCAGGTTGGCTTGGGCTTGCAACCTTCTGCCTCCACCTTCCGAGTAGCTGAGAGTACAGACCACTAGGCTTGGCTTTGCATTTGATCATTTACAAAACCAACAAATTTTTAATATATCTGAAGCTACATTTGATTTTCAGATGTCATATAGTGCAGGTAAAAACAGGACCACAAAAGCCAGTGAGCCATTCTTAGGCAAAATTTAGCCATTCAAAAGTTAGAAACAGAAAGTAAAAAGAATTTTGTCCATGTTAAATTATAATCATGTTACTTTATCCACTTTAAAAATATTTACTTGTGGTGTGTGTGTGTGTGTGTGTGTGTGTGTGTGTGTGTGTGTGTGTGTGTGTGTATGTGTGTGTGTACATATTAATGAGTATTCAGATGCCCCCAGAGGCCAGAGAAGGCTGTTGTATCTCTTGGAGCTGGAGATACAATACAAATTTTTGTTAGCTATCTCTCTGGAGTAGTGGGAACTGAACTCTGGACCTCTGCAAGAGTAGTAAATACTCTACTGTTGAACATTTCTGTAGTGCCTTCTGCTGCTTTTAAAGCTGGTCAGACTAAAGTATTAACGCCATCCTCTCTGCACCCCACACCCTTTCTTACGGCACTGGAGACCGAGCTTGAACCTTGGACTTGCTGAGCAAGCTCACGGTCACTGAGCTGTACCCCTGCCCTCCCTTCTCTCCTGCTCTTCTCTTTCTCCGCCAAGGTCTCCATCCATCTCTTCACAAGCACTGTTGTTTTCCTCCTGCCTGGCTTATGCATGGCTTTCTTTTGCTTCTGTAAGGCTCCAGGTCTTCTTTTCAAAGGAAATCATTTAGATGGAGCCGTCTGGGCTATCTCTCTGTACAGTGTGCACAGTGCCCCAGCCTGGGTGTGGTCCATGCAGCTTCTGGCCGAATGGTGATATCTTAGTAACAGCGGCAGGCTCCCGTGGTTTCCTTATATGCCTGGATGTGAGTGAAGCCTAGTGGGAGCGTGAACCATCATGCTCCTCTGAGGTGTACTAACTCCCTGCTTCATATGCCACTAGAATGACAGTTAGAAGCTGCCAACCTTAATTGACCATGATGACAGATTCAGTAACTAGGGAGGTCTACATGTTATTCTCTAATGGAGACATTTCAGAGAGGCAAAGGGTACCCTGCTGGCGACTGGGCTAGAGTGGCCTGGACCAGGCTGTTGAGCATGCTGGGTCTGCTTTGTAGTGCCCTGGTTATAAACACATCAAACAAAAGAAAATACTCACCATTTGTCATTTTGGAACTGTGTGGAGAAATCTCTGCAGAAAGAAGAGAGCTGAGTCAGGGCTGGACTCCCAAGATCTTTAGGGTCTCATGAAGCTGGGGAGATTAGCTACTCTCTTAGAACCATGTAAGACTTGGAGCTGACATAACCAAATTGGCCTTAGCAAAACAGATTAATTTGCTGAGGTATTTGGTCACATCTAAGCATTGGCCATGCCTTAGAAA
The DNA here is from genome assembly GCF_963924665.1 of Micromys minutus. Classification (NCBI taxonomy): domain Eukaryota; kingdom Metazoa; phylum Chordata; class Mammalia; order Rodentia; family Muridae; genus Micromys; species Micromys minutus. The sequence goes on along the minus strand of NC_137975.1, from coordinate 57,575,831 downwards.
GCAACAATTGGCGGCGGCTTTTCTACCCGCCACAGACCACAGCCCCACACTGGCAGATACTTTTGCCCCTGTCTATTGTTCAGATCAATATCTGAGAGGAGAGGTTTCCTTTCTGGCCATCCTTACAGTGGGGATTGCAAAAACCAGTAAACCATGATGGCGGGCAACAGGCGACCGCACTCAGTCGGTCCCAAGTTGAGCGCAAGTGGTCCAAAGCTAATGCAGACATCTTCCTGTAAGATCCCGACCCAGGTCTCAGAAGCAGAGCGTGGGAAACTGGCCTGCCCTTGTGCAAAGTTCAGGCTAACCTGTTGTCCCGAGAGAGGTGGAGGCTGTAGGCTCCAAGGTCATTGTTTCTGTAAGAGATGGGGCTCGGGAGGACTTGTGACTGTCTGTCCCTGTAGTTCCTGCAGGAGTTGGTTGGGGCGGTGTCAGCCTAGGGCCAGGCATAATAGCTGTCTCTGTGGCCACTGTGGTATCTGATTTGGGAGATAAAGCTTCTGGCTCTGCAGGAAATTCCAAGACAGAGACATCAAAATTCAGACCAGGACCTGGGACCCAAGGACTCACTTTAATGAGCTTGGCCTGGCCATTTCAGATCCTTTCAGAAAACTGTCCCCTAAGTAGATGGCATGGCTATCCACTGGACAATAGTACTTGTGATAACTCTAAATAATGTAGTCATTTATTTGTGGTACATTAGAAAGAAAGAGAGAGAGAGGCAGAGACAGACAGACACAGAGAGAGACAGAGACAGAGAGACACAGAGACAGAGACAGAAAGGAGCAGATATTCTCCTGTTCTCTGGAGAAGGTATGTTATATTCTCAAGGACAAGTGGAACTGTATTTGCAAAAGACAGCTGGCACACTGTTTTCTGTTCCGGTTCTGTTGTCTCTTGAGACAGGGTCTGTTACATATCCCTGGCTGACCTGGAACTTGTTATGGAGACCAGGGTGTCTTCGAACTCATAGGGTTCCGACCCATCTACCTGGCTCTCTGTCTCCTGAATGCCGAGATCAAAGCTGAGCGCCATCACACCTGACCGTTCACGAGTTGGCATGACGTGTTAAAATAAGCAGCTTTATCCCAGCTTCCCCAAATGCCCTAGGCAGCATCTGAGGAGACTATTCTGATGTCGTTCCTGCTGGCATGGAGGGTACCCGGGTTTAGGTTCCTGTCTTCCTTGTTCCTCATCGGCAGATGGAGCCCCCTCAACTGGAAAGTGGCCTACCGGCCCCCTATTCTTTTTTCCCTTCCCACTGAAAATGGATCTTCCACTGTGGCACAATCCAGGTTGGGAAGCTTAGTCTGAGCAAAGCGTGGTCGGTGTCCTGGCACCCCAGAGGCGTGGTGTGCCCTGTTCCTGTCCTCTCTTAGCCACTCGCCATGTAAGAAGTGCTCTTACCCTTCCTTGTACTGCATGTTTGTATCTCTTCCTCCCTAAACCACCAACCCTGCAGAGAGAGCATTCACATCCCAGCACCGAGACCACTCCAGTTCACGTCGGAGATTATGATTGTACATGTTTGTCTCAGTGAGGAACATCTGACTAAGTACTTGGGACACAGAGGAAAGGCCGAGGAGATGAGTTGATCATTTTTGTCTCTTGTGTAAACACATGATTCATACCAAAGGAACTTGGGGATTGCTCCCATCTTAAATAAGTCAAGTTTCTACCACTTTCTTCTGTTTACATGCAACATATTCACCAGAAGAGACCCTGTTTTATTTTATTTTATTTTTTTCCCCAATAATACTAGAAGTTGAACCTAGAGCCTTATGCATGCTAGGGCAAATGTTCTGCCAATGAACTACAGTGCCAGCTCTATTTTATTACTATTAATTTTTAAGCTAGAGCCTTCTAACAAAAGTCCTCACCCTGAGATGCCTCAGGACCAGATCTTACCCCAGACCAACTGGAGCTTGTCTCTAAGTTCCTTGTGTATTGAAGATTGAACCCCAGCATAAGGGAAGGTCTGACCAGTTGAGTGAGTTTGAATAATTGAAAACAAAAGTTTCCATATTTGGGAGTGGGAGGAAGAAACAAGGAGAAACCAGAAACAGAATAATGTGCCATTAAAAAGAACAAAGCACTTCGTGGGGACAAAGCACTTAGAGTGTCACAGGGTGGAGAATGCAGGTCTCAGATGCTAACACTGAGACAAACGCTGAAGACGTTGAGCTAGCCAACATAACACTCAAGTGAAGTACAGATCACTGGGCTGGGTTCAGTGGCACATATGATCTGAGCTTTCTGGAGGGTGAGTGTGAAGCAAGCCTGGGTTCCACAGTGAGTCCCTGTCAGAAAGGAAGCAAGGCAGGGAGAGAGGGGGGAGGGGGAGAAGGAGGGAGGGAGGGAGAGGGAGAGGGAGGGGGAGAGAGATGACTTGTATGTGGTATTTCTGTAACTTGACACTTTAAATTGTCTACACTGGTCTGTGACCACTTCTGTGAGGAATTGTCCTACGTTAATTGATGTGGGAAGACCGCCCCCACTGTCGGCGGCTCCATCCCATAGTCACGGTCTCCGGTCAAGAGCGGAGAAATTGAGCAGAGCACAATCATGCAAATGAATGCACACAATCATTCCTTTCTGCTCTTGACTGTGGGTGTGATGTGACTGACTGCTTCAAGCTTCTGTCTCTGTGACCTTCCTAGTGATGGCTTCTGACTGGCAAATGTAGGATTAAACAAACCCTTTCTCCCCTGAGTTGCTTTTTTTGTCAGGATATTTGAACCCAGCAACAGAAGAGAAACTAGAACAAGCATCCGGATTAACTTGTTAAAGATGAAGATTGGCAAGCTGGACTTGGTGGCACACACCTTTAATGCCAGGACTCAAGAGGCAGAGGCAGATGAATCTCTGTGATTTTTGAGGTCAGCCTGGTCTACACAGTGAGTTCAAGGACAACTAGAGCTATACAGTGAGACCCTGACTCAACCTACCCCCAGCCCTGCCATGTTAAAAAAGAAAAAGGCTGTCCAGTAGTTTCTCACACTGTCTCCATCCTTCTTACTCTTTCTTTGGTCTGTCTTGCCAAGGACATGTATGCTATAGCAAGTGCTTTGAAAGAGACAGTACCTCCCTCTGGAACAAAGAGCAGCCGTGTTTGCCATCAATTATAAGACATTCAGGTTCTACGGCCCCTGGCACAGTTCAGCCTGCCACACATACGGGGTTTGTATTCTGGTTCATCCTGTGGCCTGGTGGGCCAGAGAGATATGAATTGATACACACATGCCCCTGCTTTCCTGTGCTGAGTGGGAAAGCCGCCCTTGGGGAAACAACCATAATGAGATCAAATCTCAGATGCTTCTCAGTTCTCGATGAAGGCGAGTATCTACAGCTGACTATGGTCTCACACGTTAATGGTCGATTCTAAGCCATTGTGAATTATGCACATGTGAATTCTGAATATCAAGTAACTTTGGCTAAAAAAAAATAAAATAAAAAAACAAAACAAAACAACAACAACAACAAAAAAAACTAAGCCACTATAAGTTCCGAATCTTTTTGTTTTGGTTCGGTTTTGGGTTTTGGAGACAGGGTTTCTCTGTGTAGCGCTGGATATCCTGGCACTTGCTCTGTAGATCAGGCTGACCTCGAACTCAGAGATCCATCTGCCTCTGGCCCCCAAGTGCTGGGATTAAAGGTGCGTGTCACTACCACCCAGCTATAAGTTCTGACTCTTGCAGAGTTCTGTGGCCTGGGCTTGCAGCGATCAGCAGTGGACCATGACATCTATGTTAAGGGAGTAGGACAGGTGATGGCTTCATATGTTCCCAGGGTTCCTACCTTTTTCAGGAGGGGAGGGGCTCTCTGGCTGTGAGGTCACCTTTGGTGTCACTACTGTTGGCACTGAACTGTAGTGAGCCAGGGAGGGGTCTCCTAGAGAGAGAATAGTCACATGGCATTTACAGTTCCTAAGGGCAGAATCTGGGGCAGTTTCAGAACTACCTACCAATAAAAAATAATCAATGAGTCAGTGCCCATTTATTTCTGGGATAAGGCTAGAAAGCACTGGAAGTAAATATTGTGAAGATTGGTCTCCCAACTCAAATGGAGACTTTCGAGCCCATAAACTGCTTTTCTAGTTTCTTCCACTGGTCAGTCATCAAATATTTTTGTATGGAATGATACATGTGACATCAGTTTTATCATGCTTGTTTTTCATGGGGGGGAAAACAAAGTATCACTCAACAGAGTTCATTTATTTAGGGGAAATATTCAGTGCACAAGAGCTAGAGGAAAACAATGAAAGGAACTGTTGGTGGTATCATGGTGGTGGAGCATGACGTTTGGATCAGATGAGACTTCCTTAAAGTTCCCTCCAGCCCTTGGGTTCTGAGATTTCAGTTACAGGCTGGAGCGACAGCTGTGGTCCAAGCATAAGGACCTGGGTTCTGATCCCCAATACACTTGAAAATCTCTGAGTATGATGACCCAAGTCTGCAACCTTAGTGATGGTGGCAGGCAGCTCGGCACAGCTTACATTCTGCCAATCAATAAGTTCAGTGAGAAACAGTATGTCAAAAATAAGATAGATGGACAGCAGAGGACATCCTAAGGCTGGCCCTTGGTCCTCACATACATGGGCTCATCTTCACACACATGGGATTATTGCTTGAGCATTACTCTCCTGGAGGACCACGAGGCACTTTATTTTTCTAGGGAGCAGAATGAGGATTAATATTCCTGGAAGCTTACCACCAAGTGGCTTCCATCTCAAGATTGTTGGCTTTCATCCAACCTTGGGTGATTTTTTTTTTTTTTAAAGTTGATTCTCACAACCTTCATTGTTTTGTTGTTCTTTATTGTTCGTGCTGGTGCTGGACCTTAGAGGTCCATCTGCCTCCCAAGTGCTGAGATTAAAGGCATGCACCAGCACCTCCCAGATTTTTAAAAAGTTATTGTTGTTCTTGAACATTAATTGGATACTACGGAGGTGACTACAGAGGTGAGTAATGGAGGGGTATTCTGTTTGTTAGGTTTACCCAACTTCCTGGATTTCAGCAAACAAGGACAGTGTATGTTCTCCTGCAGACTTCTGCCTTGTTAGAGATCCAAAGAGCTCTCAGGGTGGTGAGTTTGAGCACACACCTTCATCCATAGACAAACCTACTGCTACCGTCATCCCCAAACAAACACTGATGGTTGTAATAGTTGACATTCACCGGGTTCCTCTTAATTCTACAAACCATTGTTGACATCAGGTTCTTTTTTTTTTTTTTTTTTTTTTTTTTTGTGGCTGACCTGCCAGAGTTTTGCCCAAGGACACAAGATGTTACTCATTCTGTGTGAATGGCAGAGACAGGAGATGAACCACAATCGGGTGACAGAACCCATTGCCCATGTATTTCCATCACAGGAGGGCTGCTTTATGTCCTCCTGGTTTAGTTAGCTCCAGATCTCAGAACAGATCTCTCTGGCTCCCACACATGGGCTATACTCCGTTGGAGATGGGGACAGGGTGGAGACCGGATACTTACTGATGCACTTGAGGTTGGGAGTTGTCCAGTGGGCAACATTTGTGTTCTTGTTGATCACACACTCGGTCAGGGTGGATGTACCAGCTTTCCGTTTGAAACCAGAGTTACAGACATACCTCTCCCTGGAGTTTACACTGTAATTCTTGACCCGGATGTCTGCGTGTTCAATAGATATGGGGGTTGGACATGTGGTGCCTACAAAGTACACGGGAGGGGAGAGAGATGAGAACACTGGGTTTACTCATGGATATCCTCATGGGAGCCTAAGGAAAGCTCTGTAGCTAGGGTTGAGCATATCCCAGGGGCCCCATAGTATAGAACCCAGGCACAAACCCATAGGTATGGTGAGAAAGGACACCCACTATCTGAAAGTCCTCAAGGAGTTTCCTTTAAATTCCATCCGTTCAGTGCAGCTGGCTACCCAAGAGCCATCAGCAAACCTTCCCTTTACCCTCCATTGCCCATCCACCTCTAAGCTCATGATCTCTTGAAGCTATTCATCTTTCTCCATTTGGATCAAGCTTGTTTGAGGGATGTCGCATTGTTGTTTTGGATTAATAGGAAGAGTCTCCACATCGGTGTCCTTGTATGCCACCACCAGCAACCAGCGTAACTGTTAGCCAGGTATACTCAACTTTACCTTTCCTTGGGAGCCTGCTACTCTCACAGAAGAAAAAAGATGCATCAAGAAACCTACAAGGTTTTTGTCAGAATCTCCCCTTCTAGATGTCTTCCCCTTTGGTTCCCCTTAATCTCCACGATTCTCCACAATTCTCCATGACCCTCCTTCTTCACAACCCACCACACTTTCAGCTGAGTGCCTCCAGCCAAACTTCTTTGCAGACTACCATGTTTACCTTCTAAGAAAACCTGTCTTCGCTTAGCTGGTAACCTGGGTCCTAAGGTTCTGTGAACTTTCCCCTCTATATTCGGCCGAGTCTACTTTGCTCAGCGGTGTATTCTTGATCCTAGTATAGCACCTGGAAATCCTAGATGCTCAGATATGTATGGACAGAATTATAGTTAGGCTTGGTGTGGAGCCTTAAGCCTTTGCTCTCAGCACTCGGGAGGCAGAGGCAGGCAGAGCTCTGTGAGTCTGAGGCCAGCCTGGTCTACTTAGTAAGTTCCAGGCCATCTAGAGCTACATAGTGAGGCCTCGTTTAAAACAAACAACAGAAAGAATGGCGGATAAACACTTTTCTTCAATAACAGGATGAAGTTTGGCCCTCTGGTATGATCTAGTCCGCTTGGTTTTATTTCTTATATTTAGTCAGGTTCTCTGATTATCTCACATTTTCAGAAGAAAGTAGGAACTTTACGAACTGTTCCATAAAGGAACCTGCCCCAGAGAGGTCAGCTGTCATGGTAGCCGGAACTGGACCTGCACTGCAAAACTCTAGCTAAAACTGGCTGCGGTGGGAGAGCCTTGTGTTATAGAAATTAGTTTTATAACATAATATCTGAGGGTTCTAGATGAGGGGGTTTAAAATGTTGGCTATTTCTACTGGGGATGTCATAGTTGTTTGACTTCTTTTTAATCCCAGCACGTGGGAGGCAGAGACAGGGGGATTTCTGTGAATTAGAAGCTAACCTGGCCTACACAGCAAGCTGCAGGACAGCCAGAACTACATAGAGAGATATTGTCTCAAAACAACAACAACAGAACAAATGGAACCCAAACCTTTATGTGTATATGTGTTTTGCCTGAATATATGTGAGTTTGTATCCTTGGTGCCCAGGGAGTCCAGAAGAGGTTGTCAGATCTCCTAGAGCTACACATGACTTTTAACTCCTGTGTGGGTGCTGAGAATCGAACTCAGATTCTATGGACAAGCAGCCACTGTTATTAACCACCGAGCCATTTCTTTACCCAGTATTTCTTTTGGATTTTTAAATGTCATTTTATGTATTTAAGGGTTTCACCTGAAGGTTCGTGTGTGCGCTACATGTGTGCATTATGCCCAGTGGAGGTCAGAAGAGGGTGTTGGATCTTCTGGGACTTGCAATCTAGAGTTAGAGATGGTTGTGGGCCACCATGTGGTGCTAAGTACTGAGCCTGGGTCCTGTACAGGAGCAGCAAGTGCTGTTACCTGCTGAGCTGAGCCATCTCTCCAGCCCCATCTTGGGCTTTCTTTCCTCTTGGCCCCCAATTGCACAGAGCTTGCTTGATGTCCTTTTAGAACATTTTTTACTTAAGTTCAGTGGGTTTGAACTTGAAATGGTGTGAGTGTGAATCTACCCATGTTTTCAGGACCATCTTCTCGTCTCCACTGCTTTCTCATTCGCTTTCAGACTTGGGGATTTTTATCGACACGACATTTCACATCTCCTAAGTCTTGACGTACTCTCTTCCAGGAGTCTTTCAACTCTTAGCATTCATTACATCCTTCGAGATAAAAACATTCAGGACTTATCACTGGAGAGGCTTTAAGCTGGACAACGTGTTAGCAATGATTATAACACAGTCACCAATGATTGCCTCCTGACAGAAAGGTAGTAGATTGAATGTATCAGCATCCTGATTTGCTAATAGAGTCCCAGGGAAGTTCTGGAGGGGTGCTGGCCTTCAGTCTAAAGTGGAACCCTAAAGATACCAACAAAGGAATGTCCAAGGAACAGAACAGAGTGAGGACAAGCAGACAAAGGCAAATGCTCCCTTCTTTCATGTTCTTTTATGTGGGCTGCCGCCAGAGGTGTGGCTCGCAAGAGCTAACCAAGAAACTCCCTCATGGGTGTGCCCGCGGCTTGGGTTCTAGTTGATCTCAGATGTCATCAGGTTGACAACCCAGAACATCTATCACAAGTCCTCATCTTGTCAACTTGACACTCAGTTCACAGTCTCTTATGTCATGTTCACTGTCTAAGTGAAAACAATAACCAGGTCATGATTCCACTTGACATTATATAACTATTCCACATATAACTGCAAAGGCATTATATAACTTAGAGTATGTGGAGACTGTCCCATGCCAGGATTTCCCAGGCTGTAGCAGCACAAGCTAAATAAATTTTGACCCTATGAACCACGGAGTCTCAGGTATTCTATTATCGTAACAGAAAATTAACTATTCCTCTTCCTCCTTCTCTTCTTCTTCCTCCTTCCCCCCCTCCTTTCTCTTCCTCCTTCTTCTCTTCCTCCTCCTTCTCTTCTTTGGTGCTATGGCTCAAGCTCAGGGCCTTCCACATGCTAAACAAGTACTCCACCAGGATCCTTCTCGAAGCCAAGATTGTGAGCTGCAGAGGACATTTTTCTTTAGTTACTTCTCTAGTTGTGTTTTTCCAGTGCTGACTTGCCACCCCCTCTTCTTATTAACCACCTCCTTCCTCCACAACCAGCCTCCCGATCCCCCCGTATTGTTAATTCCACTTGGAGTTGTAGCCGTAGCTTTGTTTCCCAGGGCGAGCTCATCACTGATGTGTAGAATCCTTGCTCTGCTGCCCCAGCCGCCTGCTTCCTCCATCTACTTCCTCAGTGATGCTCAGTTGTGTGTGGGTCCATCTGAAGGGCTTGGTAAGACTTGCTGGCTCCAACCTACAGCTACTGAGCTGGGGGATCTGAGGCAGAGCCCAGGACTCTGTATTTCCAAGTTCCAGACAGGACAGGCCCTGCAGGTCCAGGAACTGTGTTTTGGGAACTGCTTCTGTCTACAAGTACAGCAGAGCAAATGATGCTTTTGTTACAACACAAAATCGTGAACAGAAGCCTGTCTGTGCCATATTCCAGGTCAGGCATTGACTCCATAAATGCAGATTTTTTTTATACATTCCTGTTCATATAATCTCCTAAGCATCTACTCTAGGGCTTTAACTTTAAATTTTTTTTATCTATCTATCTATCTATCTATCTATCTATCTATCTATCTATCTATCTATCTATCTATGTATTTGTGTGTGTGTGTGTGTGTGTGTGTGTGTGTGTATGTGTGTGTTGTGCATGCAGCTTGTCAGCTCCATGTGTTTAGCTCTGTGTTTCCAAACTTATAAATCGTCATTTGGAACACTTAGTTGTATGTGACATTGCTTGGGAAATACTTAGGGATGGAGTAATGGTGTGGGGTGGGAAGGAACCATCATAAAAAAATCAATTCAAATAACCTTAGGAACATTTGGCAGCAGACCAGAATGGAGAATCCAGTAAAACACACTAAGCCTGACCTTTTATAACATGTTCCCTCTTTCTGAGAAAGCCCGAACTATGAATGCCCAAACCTTTGGACCTGTGGGAGAGCCATTACATTATTTGTGGCTGGACATTTTCCAGCCATAGATCGGTATCTCCAGAGAGTTGTGAGCTCCCTAGGGAAAAGGCTAGAGGAAGACATGTAGAGGAACTGCTCTTTTTCTTCTTTGCCTGTTTCTTAATGTTATTGTCTTTTTCTTGAGCCAGCAGGGATCCTATGACATCACAGTTTGTTTCGCTCCCCCAGAGAACTGGCAGACCCTGCCATGGGTTGTTTTGAAACCTTGAAGGTAAAGGATCCCAAGAATCCCTTCCTCACACAGGGCATTCCCCGTTTGTGCAGAGGTAACACACACTGCCCAGAACACCCTTTTCCTGATGGCTGGCATTGCTGTAAAGTTTGCTCGGTCCTTCCACACATCTGGAGTGCTCCTGTTCCTAGAACACCGTGTACAGGGTGTAGAAGATGAAGAAGAGGAACACAGCTGGGGGCGATGAGACATTGTAGTCTAATTGCAATGAAAAAGTACCGTCGTGAAAAGGTTCAAGGGTGAGCAGGAATTAGCCAAACGGATAAGGGAAAAGCAAGGCGAGCAGTCCAGGCCAGTCAACAAGACTGCATACATTTCCAAACTGTTCCTGAGGGAACTCAGTCACTGGCCCTGCAGAACATGCTCACTGTTCGAAAGTAGGATCTCCTCTCGATGTCAGAAGCCTACCTGATAGGATGGGAATTGTTAAAAAAAAAAAAAAACAAAGTTGGAGCTGAAGAGATGGCTCAGTGGTTCAGAGCAAACACTGCTCTTCCAGAGGTCTTGAATACGGTCTCCAGCACCCCACAGCAGGTGGCTCCGGACTACCTGTAACTCCAGCTCCAGAGGACCTAACTTCTGCCCCTTCTCTCCTAACTTGCCATTCTCTCCTAACAAGTCTTGAAGGTGGTGCGTGCGTGCGTGCGTGCGTGCGTGCGTGTGTGTGTGTGTGTGTGTGTGTGTGTGTATGTGAGTGAGTGTGGTGTGTTCACAAGCACTGGTTATTGCCTTCAAAGTTGACTCTGATTTTGTGCCTTTTACCCCTTCTGCCCCTCTTGGGTATATGCATAGCACATGGCAGACACTCACACAGACACATACCTACAGACAAATAAATAAGCAAATCTTAAAAAGAGTAACGAAACGAGCAGATGAGCGAAAGGGGAGAGCTAACGGGAAGAGAAGTGAACGTGACCTAGATGCTACACGTCTGCAGTCTCCTGATGCTCCTGTATCCTCTCCCCTGTCCTCAGTGTGGCCTGCATGGCTTGCTTTTACGTCCAGGCCCAATATCGCTCTGCAGTCCTCTTCCCCTTTTGTGCCCCAGGCTTCATCCATCTCCTTAGTGGGGAGAGTGTTTGGCATGAAGCCCCAGGTTTGATCCTGATGCGGTATTAAAGCCTGGCATGTTTTTTTTTTCTTTCTTTTGTTTTTGAGACAGGGTTTCTCTGTGTAGCTTTGTCTATTTTGGAGTTTACTGTGTAGACCAGGCTGGCCTCTAACTCCTGAGATCTGCCTACCTCTGCTGGGAGATTAAAGTGTTTGCCACCACTGCCTGGTTTTAAAGACAGGTATGGTGATGCATGCCTGTGATTCCAGCACTCAGGAGGTAGAAACAAGAGGACCAGAAATCCAAGGGTATCTTGAGCTACATAGCCAATTGGAGTCTAACCTGGACTACCTGAGGGCTATCTCTATTTCCCTCTCTAAGGATTTACTACTGTAGTTTCCTAAGGAGGTGCTATATAAATTTCTCAGCAAAATCCTCCCTAAGTCTAAACCAACATTTCCAACCGTTTCTTTTTGTTAAAAGCTTTTTCAACATTTGTTTATTTATTTGGTGTGCGTGCGTGTGTGTGTGTGTGTGTGTGTGTGTGTGTGTGTGTGTGTGTGTTCACAAGCACTGGTTATTGCCTTCAAAGTTGACTCTGATTTTGTGCCTTTTACTGAATTATAAACCCAGAACATCAACTTCATGCTGAATCCCACAGCAACAATGTTATGATTATTGGTCAGCTGAGGGAAAAACTGATACCTTAGTAACAGCTAAGTCTCCTTAAAACCAGAACATAGTATCTGCCTTGATGTAGTCTTTCATGCTTTTCTATAAAGTGTTTTATACTATTTACAGTCTGTATTGTATTTAGCCTGTGCCTGTGGGGTGTGTGTGTGTGTGTGTGTGTGTGTGTGTGTGCAAGTCAGAGGACAGTTTTCAGGAGTTAGTTCCCTCTACCCCAGGGGTTTCAGGTTTTGAACACAGGTCTTCAGGCTTAGCAACAAACACCTTTGCCAGCTGAGCCGTCTCACCCTGAGCTTCCAGCACACCAGTCTCGTACAGCTTTTCTCAGATGTGCTAAAGGTTTAATTTTTAAAAAATATTTTGATTTAACTCTCAGCTAAGAAAATGCTCCATAAGAGCAGTTGTAGGCAGACCAGTACGGCATCTTCTCTTTTCTTCTCTTATTTCCTTTTCTTCCTTCCATCCTTCCTTCCTTCCTTTTTTTGAAAGTCCAAAAGTTTATTACAAGTACATAATGGGGCAGATACAGTATGAATATCCAGGTACCTACTGTGCCCTACTGTGTCCACCAACTCCTTGGTGCATCCTCCCCTGCCTCCAGACTTAATTATTACCCTCAATTTAATGAGTCCTGTGGTATTTGGAGTCTTTAGAACATCCAGAATCAAAAATGAACAAGGCTAGAGGAAAACAAATCAGTTCCCATACAGTGAGCTCTGGGCAGATCTTTCTGCCCATGGGACAGCAGCTGGTGTGTCCAGGCACACCCAGAAGCTGGTATTGGTGTGCTCAGGCACACCCAAACAGGTGTAACCATATACTGCTTTTACTGAGCAGAGGACATCAGAACCCACAGTTGTGGTCCACACCCGGCCCAGGTTGTACAGTCCCACACATCTGTCCCCTCTTCATGCTAAGAGCTGCAGCCTGTCTGCCTTACATGGCCCAGCTCAGTCAGGAAGTGGTCACACAGTAGTGCATAAGGTCAGTTCTTGGGCAATGCAGAAGGTCAAGGTGGGGCACATGGTGGCTCAGAAACTGACCACAGACCTTGGCAACTTCTTCAGCCATCACAGCCAACACTTGGCTAAGAGATCTGAGCAGAAACTAGGGGAAAGAGGGTTATTGTGTGCCACATGGGACTGTCCTGTTGCTGGGAGACAGAGTGAAGCCACAGGCATATGAAGAGGATGACACATTGCCACCATGGGTAAGGCATTTTCTTAAATTGTGATTGACAGGGAGGATCCAGCCCAGTGTGGGCGGTGCTATGGCTGGGCTGGTGGTCCTGGGTTTTATACAAAAACAGGCTGAGCAAGTCATGAGGGAGCAAGCAAAACAGTTGCACTCATTCATGGCCTCTGCTCCTGCCTCCCGGTTCCTATCGGTAAGGATTCCTGTCCTGACTTCCTTTGATAATGAATTGTGATGTGGAAGTGAAAGCTGAATAAACCCATTTATCTTTGACTTGCTTTTTGCTTGTGGCATATCATCATAGCAGTCAAAACCCTAAGACATATATGATTAAAAACAAAAAATTTTAATGTATATGGTATTTTACCTACGTGGATGTATATTTGCCATATACGTGCCCAGTGTGCCTGTTGAGCCAGAAAAGGACCATGGGTGCCTTGGAACTGGAGTTACAGATTGTTGTGAACCTAAATCTTCGGGCAGAGTAACCTGTATTTTTATCTGCTTAACCATGGCACATAGAGTTTTAGCACAGTTGCTTGCATGAGCTAGGTGTGAATTATGTATGGGAGAATGGGCTACACCAATAAATAGAAATGACTCCTCAGCCACCAGGGGTCACATTTGCTGAGATTCCAGGCATGAGCTTCCATACTCGGCTTCCTTATTGAGTTATTTTAAAAGTTGCTTTAAGGTATCACTGTTTGCCACCAAGTGATATTAGAACCTTGAACAGGGCTGGAGAGATGCCTCAGCCAGTAGGAGCTCTTGATATCCAAGTGTGAAGATCTGAGTTCGAATCCTCCGCACTCATAGATGGTTAGGGGTGGTTGTGTACATCTGTAACCCTATAACTGGGGGCAGGGCGACAAGAGCACCTCTGGCAGCCTAGCTTCAGGTTCAGCAAGAGACCATATGACAGGAATAAAGCATGGAGTTATTGATCAGGCCACCAAATGTTCTCCTTTAGACAAAACATACAACACACACACACACACACACACACACACACACACACACACACACGCTCTTCTTATCCCCCATTTCTCTTTTACATATACTGTAGTACACCAATGTATTGTTATTATTTTTGTTTTGAACAGCAAAATGATCTTTTACCAACCACCAATTCAAAGAGGTATTTATGTTATTCTGATAATTTTCTGAGTGTTTTTGTACTAAGAAATCTTTGCATTATCTACTTTGTGTTTCTGCTATAAAAGAAAGCCTATATTAGGTCTTTTAATAGTGAATGGTCCTCAAAGATAAATATAGGAATACTTGATATTTGGATGCACATGCTTATCAAAATATTGCAGCCAATACAAACAGCCAAATAGTGGTGAGTTATTTAATTTGCAAGGCTGGATGGTTTCACAATTACATTAGAAGCAATATATTTCATTGCATTGATAACTTTTCATTTCCTTTGGCCTTAATTACATCGTTTAATACTACAATCTAAGGATATATAGCTCCTTAGATATCCAGTGTAAGTCTACAGCCATACCATACTGAACTCAATAGGGCTTGTCTGGTCTTGGAAGCTAAGTAAGGTTGAGTCTAGTTGATACTTGGATGGGAGATATCTAATGTAAGCAAGTCTCATCTTGTCTGGTAGGTTTCAAGCTCCGTGAAGATGGTAAGTGCATTTCACAGTTCCCTAGTACTCCTTACCCCATTCTAAGCTCCATAACTACAGGTATTTCTAAGTTGGGAGCTTATGAATACATATATTGGATAAAGTTATGGAAACTGGGACTAACTTTGAAAGTGTCCTTTCAAAGTTCTCACACAGACAGTCCTAATGATCATTAGCATGAAGCATGAGGCTACACCTCTTTCTGTTTCCCAGAACCTGTGGATCAGGCTCCTTTATCAAGTTGGTTTAGAGTCTAAGATGGGCAAGGATCCCTGGCCTACTCTTATATCTGGAGTTCAAGAGTGGTCAGGTTAGCATGCCCCTCCCATTCTTCACATGAGGTCAGCGTTCATTTCGGCATTTTCCTTCCCCGAGTCTACCATTTGAAAAGCGATACATGCTAAGACACCAGGAAAAGAAAATGTGGCTCTTGATTTCCAGAGGCTCACTCTGAATTGACATGCCCAAACAGTCAGGACATCTAGGCTTCCAGAAACCTATTTTCCTTCCTGGCTGAAGCGCCAGCCAGCCCATCATACTTCCTCTTGGTGCAGTAAGTACAGGCTGTACTCACTTAGTTCATCGCCCCGAGAACTCATCCATTCCTCTTTCCTCAAGTTCCTTAACCAGGTCTCCTAATCAGCTTCCAGGGTCAGAAGGTTGGGTGACCACAAGTTGTAGAATGAGACCTGCTCTGTACCGTGTGGACCCAACAGGACTTTTCTTGCTCCCGTTTCCCAGAGACACCGGCTCTGCTTCAGGGTTTCTTTGTCACTCACTGAACTATTGCAGAAGCTGCAATCTCACTTGCAGCCTTCAGTCCCTCCTGACTGGTTTGTTCCCTACATGCCCAGAGCACATGTCCACTGTGCAGCCTAGCAATGTACTTCCTCCATAGACTCAAATGTCCCTGACTGTATTGCCCAAAAGAGTGTCAAGGCACCCAAGGAGGAAAGCCTCCCAGTATCATCTATCACCATATGTGACAAATGATACACCATAAGAAAGAGAAACACCAGTTGCACACTTGAGAGGCAGATCTCTGTCATGGACACCTTGGTCTACACAGAGAGTTCTAGGCCAGCCAGTGCTACACACTAAGGCCCTACCTCAAGGAAGGAGGAGGAGGAAAGGGAATACAGTTTCCCAACATGTTGCCTCTTAAATACTGCTATGCTGAGATAAGCTAAATATCCAGCAGTCAGGGGGCAACTAATGCTGAACATAGCTCTAACAATAAATAATAGTTTAGCTGGGTATGGCAGCACACACACGCCTGCAATCCAGCAGCGAGGAGGTTGAAGTAAGGGAGTAAGGAGTCATTCTTCATCTGCCATATTGCTTAAGACTTTCTCTCCCTCTCCCTCTCCCTCTCCCTCTCCCTCTCCCCCTCCCCTCCCCTTTCCCTCCCCTTCCCCCCCTTCCTCCCTCCCCCCCTCATATTTTCTCACCTGGAATTCTCCTGTCTTTGCCCTGCCTCTCGCCCCACCGTCCTGGGCTGTGCATCCACTCCTATGGGTTCAGGTCCTCAAATCTGGATGGCAAGTATTTTTACTCACTAAGCCATCTCCTCTGTAGCCAGCCATGTATGTGTTTGTTTGTTTGTGCTTTAAGGTCTTAGTATATAGCTCAGACTATCTTTGAACTAGAGATCCTCCTGCCTCCACCTTCAGAGTGCTGGGATGATAAAAAATACTCCATTACCTTCGGTACTAATTAGCTGTTGGCACAGTTACAGCAATGAGCCAAGAGTAAGGACCGACCTAAATAAGCCATGCAAGAAAGAACAATATGTGGTATAACTCCATTTATATAAAATACTAGAAAGTACAACAAATCCAAAGGAGAAAAGACAAACTGTTGCAGAGTTGGGCAGGAGAGAAGGATTTTGGAGGACACAGGGGACGTCTTAGTGATGGGCATATCTGTGTCAGTTTGGCGATGGTTTTACACATTCATCCTGAAACGCAACGAACCGTACATCTTAAATATATGCAGCTTCACTGGAGTCAGTTGTGACCCAGTAAGGCTATTCTTAAAACCAAGATTCTGGGGCAGCTGATGGCATCCGGACCTGCAGAGAGACCTTCAGGCAATGGGGATGCGCTGAGCCGGACCAAAACCACATTCACTTTCAGACTGACATCTCTGCAGGTTATTTCTGGCCTTTTGCCATCCTCTGCTACCCAGTTAAGAGGAATTTATCAACAAAACCCAGCTTTACAGATGGAGGGTGGGGACCGAAGAATCACAGCCTTGGGAAAAACGGAACTCCTTAACACTCCTACAGAGCCAGCCCCAGGCGCAAAGTCTGAGTGGGATGATGAGGACCAAGTCCCAAGGAGACTGAAGCAGCTGCTCACCACCGGGAAATCCTGCTTTCAAACACACTCAGGGCTAAGGAATTTCTAACTCACAGTCCATGGATGACTTCACTGTTCCTGGTCCCCAAATCATGTGCGTATTTGCAAGCATGTTCTTTCACGCACATTTCTGCACACGGCGTACGTAGATTTTTATCAGACTCTGAAGAATTTCATGATTATAAAAAGATGCAAGGTCCGGGTCGGGATGTTGCTAGACCCATCTGTTCTTTCTCTTTCCCTCTAGACGTTTGAGAACAAAACTAGGAGTCTCACTCATTCTTACCGAGATTGGATCTAGGCGACACATTCTGGAACATATAACACTCCCCCTTCTCTGGGAACAGTTTTCTCTCCCTTCCAACCATCCCAGCCCCGAGTTGCAGCACACATGAGAACCTGGGGCTTGTTTCCCAGCGTTCAGATGCGCAACCTGCCTGCCCCACACATTTTCTCCCTCTTGGGGGAGCACAGTGCTTTGCCCAGTGCCTTCCACCTAATTCATTTTGACCTGCAAGTCATGAGGGGTGGTTTTTCCTGGAGCCCCTCCTGGAACCCCACGGGGTGCGATACTCTACAGCTGCGCCAGTGGGCTGGCAATGACACACGCTCACATTTCTCTAAGTTCCTTACACTCGCCGAGCTTGTCAGACCTGCTCTCCCTAAGTCACCAAAATGCCAGTGGGGTCGCCCAACTCCCTTGCACGTGTGACCCGGGAGCCAGCCTAGAGCAGGGCAAGGGGCCACTCTCTTATCTGCGCTCTCCCAGGTTCCCTCCACGTGTCACCCTTCCACCCCCTCCATCCCCCAGACCCTCTCCGGCTGGATTCCGGGCTCCTCTCCGGGAAGATGTGATGCCCCCCCCACCAACGCGGATCAAATTCAGCTGGGCGTTGGGGACCCCCCCCCACTGCTCCCCTGTTCCGGCGCAGGACGCTCCCTACCCGGCGTCACTCGCAGCGGGAGCAACAGCAGTAGCAGCAGCAGCAGCAGCAACCTTGGGAAGGCGTGGACTCCATAGCCCCGGACCTGCTGTGAGGCCATGGCCGATCGTTCCTCACAGTGACCCACCGGGACGGGACGCAAGACTAGGGTCCCTGGGAGGTGGCGAGTTCAGCTCTGGGACCAGCCGGCTACCGGGAGTATTCGCTTTCGCTTTTGCTTTAGCCCCCGGGATTGCAGAGAGGTGCGAAGTGGTGACAGATGTGTGACTCAGCATCCCCACCCCTACTTTGGAAGAAGCCCCGGCAGCCTGCAGTGGCACCCCCTCCCCAGTGAGGCTGCTCCTGTCCCCTGAAGCGCGGACCCCTCACCCGTACTAGCCAGCGTTCTCCGTTTTCATTCCTCAACGCTGTCTTCACTGCAGAGGCGAACTCCTCTGGGTCTACTCTGCCGCTTCGCGCCCACACCTGACTTCGGCCTCGGTCACTTGTCATCTGTCCTGGCTCCTGATCTTGAGTAGTTCCGATTCGCAACTTGAGAGTTTTCCTCTAGATAGCCCCGAGCTTGACTGTCTGCGCTCTGCGTCCCTGGGCAGTCCACTGCGACTGCGTAAGTGTCTGAGTGTCTCCCCAGTGCAGCCAAGAGGCAGTTCTGGGCTGATGGTAGATTCTACACCCATGTCCCTTTCCTGGTGCACTCGGGTTCAGCTCCTGGCTGCCTTCCTGCAGTGGCCCTGGCAATGACCCAGGCCGGACACTTTTTTTTTTTTTTTCCCAGCTGTACCTTTTCAATTCAAGAAAATGCCAAGTGTTTGAGGTGGAAGAAGGGATGAAGGGGAATAGGAGGAGAAGGGATAGAAAAAGGAGGAGGAAAGGCAGAGGAAGGGGGAGGAGAAAAAAGGTATGGAGAAGGAAAAGGAGGAGAGGAGGAAGAGGAAGGGGAGAGGGGGAGGGGAGAGGAGGAGAAGGAGGGGAAATGGAGAGGAGTAGGAAGGAAATTATCTATCTCTGTATCTCGCATTTGATTTCTTTAGCCAATAGACAACTTTTCAGAATCTAAGAAAGACATCCTCTTTTAAGTATGCGGGTTTATTTTTTGTCTCAACTTTATTGGAATTTTAAGTTACATCCCATGCTGTGGAGGACCGGATCTGGCCCTGGGAAACACTGAGTGCGCATTCAGAAATGCCCGTAAATATGTAGATATGGCGTTAGGAAGACAGATACACCCGGCTTTCAGTCTATAGCTCCCTAAATAAAATCTGGCACCATAGTGAAGCTACTGAGAGAATGTGTGATTCTGTTTGGAAAGAATGTAGAGCTATGCGATTGAAGTCTACCCCTAGGCATGGGAGGAAAAGGTGAGCACCCTACCTGCCCCCTTCTCCCTAAAAAGTTTTAAGATTGGCACAACAAATATGAAATACACCCAATAAAAATTCAGAGAGAGGATCAGAAACCACATGTTCCAATCTCTTGACGAGAAAACCTGGAGAGATGTTCAGCAGTTAAAAGTACTGGATGCTCTTCCAAAGGAGCTGGGTCCCAACACCCATCACTGTCAGTAATTCTGGCCTCAGGGGATCCAGCTCCCTCCTCTCTGGGCATCGCACACTCACAGTGCACAGACAAATGTATAGTCAGTATTCATACATGGAAAAAAAGTATAATGAATGCCAAACATTTTATGTGCTTCAAACTTAGAAACACTCCTTTTATGATGGACATTTTCAAATATCAAAACTAGAGAAGTAGCCAAGCACGGTAGTACACACACCTGGAGTACCAGCACACGGGAGGCAGAGGCAAGAGGACCAGAAGCCAGACTTACTACACAGCAACTTCATTACCAGCTCAGGTCACGTGGGATTCTGTGTGTGATGTGTGGGGACAGTAACATAATTTCTTAGTGTCACCCTCACAAACCCAATAAGTGTCCTTAATCTTTTGTAGCCTAAGTGGGATTTGTGACTTCAATGTAGAAGAAGTGCCAGGACTGGACAACGTGGTACAGAGTTGGGTGTAATAAGTTACTTTAAATTTAGGGCTCAGAGATGGAGAAGCCCAGAGAGCTAAAGCACACCCTAGAACAGGGGTGGGTATGGGGTTCTCTGACAGGGAGCCACATAGAGAGTTTGGGTGTTGAAGCTATTTTCTTCAAGAGAGGTTGAGGACCCTATTGATATATATGGTTTAGATGGTAGAAAGGCAAGACACCTTTACTACACAAAGCTAATGGTCTTTTTGAGATTCTCCCACAATGTCCAGGGGGAGAAATGAGGCCCTAGACATGCACATTTCTATGTCAGCAACAGTTACAGGAAATGCCAATTGTGTTGAAATTCTTGCTTCCTGGATAGTAAAGCTTTAACCAGGTTCTAGAGTGAGGGGCGCCTTCTCCTTCTCATGTTCCCTTAATTTTTCTTGTCTTTCTAGCCTGCCTCAAGCTCTGTCTAAAAATCTAAAAGAAAACCAAAAAGACTGTGGACCTAGCCCAGTTGGCAGAATTTTGCTCAGCGTGCATGAAACCCTGAATTCTTATCCTTCATACTGTATAGACCTGGCATGGTGGTACATGCCATGCTCTAGCACTGGGGAGCTAGAGGTGGGAGAGTCAGGAGTTCAAGGTTAGCTTCAGCTACAGGGATTTGAAGGCTAGCCTGGGCTGCATGACATCCTGTCTCAAAAGTAAAAGACAAGCAAAGCAAGACAGTTAAACCCACCTTCTCATCACGCATCCAGATGGTGACCACAGGAAGCCTACTATTTTATCCAAGCAGGAACAGAACAACCCCTCTAACCGAGGCCAACTTGGATGCTATTTTATGTCCCTCCCTAAATACTTAAGCGTGTATGTGGGGGTGATCCATTAAAATGAAAAAAAAATTAACACTATTTCTTAGTAGCATCAAGCTTCTTCAATAAAACTAATAAAATTATTGAACACATAATAAAAATATAATAACTCCTGAGCTGAGTGTGGTGGTTTATGCTCACAGTCCTAGCACTTGGGGATGGAGGCAGGGGAATCCAGAGTTCAAAGACACATCCACCTATCTCACTCCACCCTGAAAAAAGACTGCTTTCTGTGCCCAGTGACGGAGAGTTTTCCCTGTTACTGTTGCCAGGATCTTGTGATCCTTACAGACTGGATTCAGAGGAGACACAGAACACGGAGCAGAAATCGGTGAGAATTAGTATAGACTCTCGTGAGTGACTGTCAAGGATTGAGAGTGGACAGTGACCAAAGACGCTGCTTCCAGGGGAGGCACTGTCACAGGGCTGAAGAGGCCATTGAAGAGGAAATGTCCCTCACAAGGTGACCATGAGCAATGCACAGAGACCGAGCGGATGAGTAGGCTTTACAGTAAGTTCTTAAACTTATTGGAACACAACTTACTGAGGGGTGTTTTTCTGCCTCGGTGATTTAAGAGTTAAGCCCATTTGACTTAACTCTTAGAGGAGAGGATGAAAATAGTTCTTTACAAGTAATTTTGTGGCATCTTGGGCAGCTTAAAATATCACGTTTCCATCCAAGGCTAAAAGGAGGACTCAGATCCCATCTTCTGACCAGTAATTAAGAGACTGAAGTTTCACTTCCTAGTTATCAAGATAATGCGTGCGAAAGAGAAGTCCACCCTCAATGTCTAGAAAGAAGACTGCTAGTGTGTGACCTAAGCCCTTACTATTGTGACAAATGCTTTGTAAACTCCATTCTCTCTCTCTCTCTCTCTCTCACTCACACACCCACACACACCCACACACACACACTCCAGGTTTGAGATATTGTATGGAGTAAAACAAGAGAAGTATTGTCTCAGTTCTAGAGACTAATAGTCCAAACTCAAAGTGTCAGTGGGGCTGAACCACCATGGTTTATAACTGCCCTCCCAGTAGTACTTTGGGGTTAAGGACACACCTCCCTGGGTAAAGTGCTTGCTGCACAAACATAAGGATTTGAGCTCAGATTCTTAAGATCTAGGTAAAAGCTAGGCATGGTATGGCCCATGTCTGTAAAGACCGAACTGGGAGACAGAGGTAGGAGGATTCCTGGGGCTGGCTAGCCAGCTAGGGTAGCTAAAATGGTAAGTTCTGGTTCAATGACTGACACTGTCTCAAATAAATAAAGTTGGAAAGTGATTGAGAGAGGACATTCTGGCATTAACTGCTGACCTGTGTACCAGCAGGGACAAGTACACATGTCCAAACACACACACACACACATACACACACACACACACACACACACACACAAACACACACACACACACACACATACACACACACACACACAATCTTTTTACAAACCACACTTTGTGAATTTAAGATTCTTTAGACTTAATTTTCTTTCTGTAGATCTCAGTGGGCAGAATGTACTTGTGAGCAAGGCGACAGCTTTTATATTTTTTGACCCTCATCTTTGGGATAGAGACTATGGCCCAGTGGTAGAGCACTTGACTGGCATCCCCAACCCCTGGGTTCTGTCGCCAGTACTTCCGGAACAAACAAACATCCAATTCCATCACTGATTTATTTTTTCAAGTACTTGCTAACCATTCGAAAGTGTGTTATGCTGGCTCAAAATGTCTGTACAATTTTTTTGCCTATTGATTTTTTTTTTTTTACTTTAGTTCATTTTGATCTGATGAGACACAAGTTACTAGTTCATTATGTTTTCTTTGTTTATTTATTGAGTTGTTGTATGGTTCAAAAATGTAAACTATCTTGGAGAAAGTTCCAGAGGCCACTAAGATAAATGTGTATCCACAGCTTCTGCATAGGAAATTCTGAAGATGTCAGTTAAGCCCATTTGATCTGTGGAGTAGGTTAGCACTGGTGTTTACTCAGTAGTTTTTTGACTGGATAATCTGTTAATAAGAATTGGGTATTGAAATGTACTACTACTTTTGTTGTATCTGGAGCTATCTGTCCCTGTATGTCTGGTAGTGTAGGTTTTATAAGATTAAATGCACCAATGTTTGGACTTGTGTATTTACAATTATATCTTTTTATGTGCATTGCTATGGTCTCAGTTTCTCTACACAGCAATAGAAACCCCAGCTAAGGGAGCTGGAGGGATTACTCAGTGGTTAAGAAAACTGCTTGCTCTTCCATAGGTCCTGAGTTCAATTCCCAGAAACTGCATGGTGGCTCACAACCATCTGTAATGAGATCTGATACCCTCTCTGGTGTGTCTGAAGACAGTTACAGTGTAATTACATATAATACATAAATAAATCTCTAAAAAAAAAGAGAAAGAAATCCTAGGTAAGAGACACATTATAAATTATTTTAGCAAACATGACCTGATATGATTTATAACTTGAATATACATAATCTAAACATAAGAACAACCTAAGCAACAGCATTAATTTATAGGCTTCAATTCAAGCTCATCAACTGGAGAACTACATATTATTTTTAAAAAGTCTGTGATAGTGTTGATTAGGCAAATCATAAAATGGCCTTTTAGATCATAATCAAAAAATATTTATTAAATAGATTGTAAGGAAATGGCAGGCAACAACCAGAGAACAACTGTAGAGAACAGTCCTAGTTGTTGGCTGGATGCACTTCTGGGAGGTTGGCATGAACCCCTATACTTTTCAGTTGTGCACCTTCTGACATGCAGATCTGAACCAGGAAACTAAGGGTAGATCATTTCAGTTGAAGGGTGTGTGTCAATAGGGTTTAGGGCTACAGCTCTGTGGTGTCAGGTTCCAGCAGTTCAGCATTGACAGTTTATAACTCTCCTCAACCTATCTTGGGCACATTCCTCTTGGGAACCAGCTTCATTTTCTGATCTTTTTTTTATAGTGACTTTCTCTCTACATGTACACATAATGATATTTTATATTAGTAAAATGTCGGTGAGAAAAACAATCAGAAAAAGGAATGGTTGCCTTAAGGCAAGACAAAGGTCTATTTCGGAGAAAGGCTATAGAGGTAGTCTTTGTAAGAATCAAAGTTTCTATTTCACTAACAAGATGGGGTAGTTATAGAACAGAAGAGAGGGTTAAAAAAAAAAACCCAATAAAGTTAAAACGTTTCTTATTTTGTCCTAGAGTTGGCCATTGGTAAGGACAGACTGTGAATTAAAGAATTCTAAGTGATCAAGTGATGTGCATTAATTTATGTCATCTTGTTATTTTTGTGGTGTTTTCTGGACCTTTTGTGATTATCTGTTCTGGAATAGTTTGTTCCCTGTGCTCTCGTGAGTGTTTATCATTATCTTCAGACCAAAGTATTCTTTCTGGTGTTTTATGTAGAGATAGCTTGGTGGTCATAAATTTATTTAAAGTGTTTTTTTTTTATCATAGGAGGCTTTTATTTCTCCTTCAATTTTAATAATAGTTTTGCTGAGTATAATAGCCCCAAAGCTGTCTGGGAAGCAACTGGTTACTGATGAATGCCGGGGGAGAGAGAGAGAAAGAGAGAGATAAAGACAGACAGAGAGACACAGAAAGAGACAGACAGACACACAGACTGTCTTTTTTGTTTATTTGTTTGTTTGAGGGCTATAAACAATGGTCCAGTGGGTATTTTTTTATTATACGTTTCTTTACAAGCAAAGAGTATAAACTACTGTTGAGACACTATAGGACGAGTTCAAAGTTGTGCTGTATCTGAATGTGTCTTTGAGCCATGTTTTAAAGCATCTCTTTTAGCCATGAGGCTTTCAGAATGTTCTTGCTTGAGTTAGTTTTGTTTCCATTTTCTCATTCTTCATAACTGGCACTGTCACCTCATCGACCAGCTATCTTCCTGTTGTTCCCACCAAGGTCTCATATCTTCTTTCCATTTCTTCCTCTGACACATCAGGTTTTACTCTTCCTCTTCTTGTGCCTATGTCTTAGTCACTGTTGGATTGCTGTGAAGAGACAGCACGAGCAAGGCAGCTCTCAAAAAGGAAAGCATTGAGCTGGGGCCTTGCTTGCCGTTTCAGAGGTCTAGTCCACTACCACCATGGCACAGGGCGTGATGGTATCTGTGGGGCTGGAGCAGATGCTGAGACTTCGGTCCATAGGCCAAGAGAGAGTGGCACTGGGCCTGGTTTGAGCTTTTGAAACCAAATCCCAATGACACACTTCTAAAACGGCCACACTTGCTTCAACAAGGTCACACCTACTTCAACAAGGCCACATCTACTTCAACAAGGCCACACCTACTTCAACAAGGCTACACCTACTTCAATAAGGCTAGACCCACTTCAGCAAGGCCACATCTACTTTAACAAGGTCACACCTACTTCAACAAGGCTAGACCCACTTCAGCAAGATCACATCTACTTCAACAAGGCCACACCTACTTCAACAAGGACACATCTACTTCAACAAGGCCACATCTACTTCAACAAGGCCACACCTACTTCAATAAGGCTAGACTTACTTCAACAAGGCCACACCTACTTCAGCAAGGCCACACCTACTTCAACAAGGCTAGACCCACTTCAACAAGGTCACACCTACTTCAACAAGGCCACACCTACTTCAACAAGGCCACACCTACTTCAACAAGGCCACGCCTACTTCAACAAGGCCATGCCTACTTCAACAAGGCCACATCTACTTCAACAAGGCCACATCTACTTCAATAAGGCTAGACCCACTTCAGCAAGGCCTCATCTCCTAATCCTTTCAATCATTTCTTTGTTTATTTTTTGCTTTTTTCCATATATAAACTTTATCCCATTTGACAGCACACAAAAATTTAATCTTAAAAAGAAAATATGCACCCCTTTGTAAGTCAAAGTGAAAGTTTTAGTTCTTTAATTGCTCTCCAGAAAATAGTTTAGTGGTAGAAACCATACCACTGTGGGCCTACAAGAAGTCTGCAGTCTTTGAAAAAATTAAAACCACCTTCAATATTACTTTTATATTTTAATGTACAAGAACTGACCAATAACAAGAATTTACATAAACTAAAACCAATCCTATTAAACAGCATAGCTTGTATCTGAACTACTACTTTCACATGGAAAAGAAATACTAAAAAAGATTTTTGTATAAACATTAAACTTTTATTTATAACTTTATTGTCTTATCTAAAACACTTTGTAGTGGTTTACTGCCTAAAAATTCCAGTTTAGATTAAAATCCACAGAAATCTGATTCTACGAATAGAATATAATCTTAACTTCAATGTTTCTTTTTTTTCTGCCATTTCCTATCATGAGGAAAATAAAACTAGGAAAACGGAGGTGAAGCAACAGTTCACTGTGCTATCAGAAAGCATAAGAGATTCCATTTTTTTTCAAAATATTTAAGTCGGAGACTTTCAGACAGTCCATAAACAAGTCACTAACTGTGGTTAGTGTTCCCATTACAACAATTCAAAATGTATTGTTTCCCACAAAATCTAAAGCAGCCTCCAGAGTCTATCATAGTAAGGTGTCAGGTGCTAATAAACACACTAATAGAGACACACCTCAGACAGTCTGTCCCAGGGAGTCAAGTGAAGACTCAAGGTAATTGTCCAGTGTCTGAAGACTCCACAGTGATTTCAGTGAATGACAGATTTCATTTGCTTCAAGCAACTGAATAGCTGACTTGAATCTTTACTTGACTAGAACTGAGCTAGATCACCGTCTACTGCCAGTCACACTGAGCACGTATTACTTAGATCCGCTGCAAAATTCCACATAGTTCTTCAGTATAAGCACATGGTACATTTAGTACTTGAGACTATATCAAAGCCTTATTAGTTCTGATAATTTCTCAAAATATATTTTATGCTGAAAAGGCATGCCATAATACTAGTAGTCATCGATGTAAACATTTTCAAAACTACATTTTTTTTAAATCAAAGAGTTTATTATAAAATATCATAATAGAATATGCAATTTTTATATAAGCATGTCCTTTAAAAAATAAACATAAAAACAAGAACTTTAAAAACAAACCATGGTGGAAGTAAACTAAATGAATTATGATGTAACTATTCTTCTTTATTCCTTGGAAAAATTTAAGAATTAGAGACCCGTTATCCCTTTGGGGTAGCAGCTCTCAAAGGCAGAAAACTGTTCAGATCTCTCGTGTTTTTTGATCTCTGCCATGACTTTAAAAACTGATCCTTGATCATATCAACCTTCTCCTTCTGCACAGCTCGGGTGTTATTAGTTCCATCAAAAGGTTCTTCAACATGGATGTATTTATTTCTCCACTCCATATCCTCAGGCCTTGGGATGGCTTTGACTTCACGAACTGAAACCATCTGTGTATTCCAGTCAAATTCTGTAGCATGATATTTAAGGAAGCCCAGGAAGAGGTCCCCAAGACTAGATTCATTCTTCGAGAGGTAAAGAGGAGCATTGCATGGAGCGTGGTGAATAAGGTGCAGCTGTACAGAAGTCCTCAAAGATTCTGGATAAGCTTTTGGAGGGATGGGAGGATGGGTTCATGTAAGGTTTGTAAATAGTGCAAAACCATCAATATAGACTATAGCTGCTTAAAGTGCCTCGACTAGCATCGTTCATCTCATGGTGACTTGCTCACTTCTTAATCACCAGCACAAATAGACGAACTCGGTTTTCAGGGTATGCATAAGTTCTGAGAAAGAACGTGTTTCTAATTCCAACGGTATTGTTTACACTTAAGTCGAATTCCACACAACCGACTTTATCCCCGAACTTCACAATTGGCACTTTTGCACGAATCAGCTGAGGTCTCTCAATATAGCCAGAGGGCCGGGTACAGAAATGCTTATGGCCTAAGGTGGGTATGTGTCCAGCTTCAGTCTCTGGTTTACTGGTTCTCCTTTAACAGCTAAGCATCAATCACCATCACTGCTTTGGGCAACAAATCCATTTAAAGATGATCCAACCAAAAGTGTCTGCTTTGTGGGAAGGGCAGCTGGATCTCTCTCTGCGGCTGAGCTCTACAGAGTTCTTTCTTCTTTCTTTTCTCTTCAAGTCACTTGCCTGCTGCTGGCAGGTTTCAAAGAACTCTAGCGTCTGCTGACTCAACTTATCTTTGGCCTCAGGCAGTGTGATTTCTCTAGGTTCTAACAGCGGAATTTCTCAAAGAGGTGGAACACATCTGATTGTGTCTGGTACATGGTGTGTGTGAAACAACTGTGGCATAGAATATCTCCGGTGACCTGATAAAGGCACTAGCTGGTTGGTTATAGTTGGCTCTTGGTGGGCTGAATGGATATGCTGCTGTTCACCATCAAGAGGAAAGGCTTTTTCATGGCTTATTCTCTTCCTTCCTCTAAATAACGGGATGCTGAGGTCTGTATTGGACTGACAGTTCCGTATGTCAGAGGCCATAAGGACACAGGTTTAGGTAAGTCTACATTTTGAAGGTTGAATTGTGCATCTATGAGTTGCTGGTGTGAATAAAGCTTTGGTGAGAGAGCAAAGAAGTTATTGTGCTGTTGGTGGGTTGGAGTGAAGGGTGAGTTTGAGTTTGGAGACATGCTCTTGTTCACTAAAGGTAAACATGTATTTTTCTACCGGTGTCCACGCTGAAGGGTCGAGCAGGGCTCAGCCGCACTGCCCGCCAACACGCTCCTGAGCTGGAGCTGCCTCCTGAGCAAGCAGAGGTTGGAGCCTCCCTGTGCCCTGGGTTGTGCCCGACAACCTAGGACCAGTGGGAGGGGGGATGTGGGGGGGTGAGAGCCTAAGGCCAGGCCCTCAAGAGGGTGGAATGTTGGGGGTGGTGACAACAAAAAGATAGGGGCAAAAAGGCCAAAGACTAAAACATCACCTAAAAGGAGGCCTTTTTCCCTTTCTTTCTTTCTTTCTTTCTTTCTTTCTTTCTTTCTTTCTTTCTTCTTCCTTCCTTCCTTTCTTTCTTTTTTCTTTTTTTCCTTTCTTCTTTCTGCCTTTCTTTCTTTCATGTATATTTTATTGGATTAAAAAAATTTTACATTACAAATATTATCCCCTTTCCCAGTTTCCCCTCCAGAGCCCCCCTATCCCATTCCTCCTCCCCCTGCTTCTATGAGGGTGTTCCCCCACCCACCCACCCACCCACTCCTGCCTCCTTGCCCTGACATTCCCTCATACTGGGGCATTGAGCCTTCACAGGACCAATGACCTCTCCTCCCACTGATGCTCAACAAGGCCATCCTCTGCTACATATGCAGCTGGAGCCATGGGTCCCTCCATGTGTACTCTTTGGATGCTGGTTTAGTCCCTGGGAGCTCTGGGGGGTCTGGTTGGTTGATATCGTTCTTCTTATGGGGTTGCAATCTCCTTCAGCTCTTTTAGTCCTTTCTCTTATTCCTCCATTGGGGACCTCATGCTCAGTCCAGTGGTTGGCTGTGAGCATCCACATCTGTATTTGTCAGGCTCTGGCAGAGCCTCTCAGGGGACAGCTATATCAGGCTCCTGTCAGCATGCACTTCTTGGCATCCGCAATATTGTCTGGTTTTGGTGGCTATATATGGGCTGGAAATCCAGGTGGGGCAGTCTCTGGATGGCCTTTCCTTCAGTCTCTGTCCCAAACTTTGTCTCCTGTGAATATTGTTATTCCCCCTTCTAAGAAGGACTGAAGCGTCTGCACTTTGGTCTTCCTTCTTCTTGAGCTTCATGCGGTCTGTGAATTGAATCTTGGTGCTACTCCCATGACTAAGCATTCAACTATGTACGCCTATGGGTCCATTTTTATTCAAACCACCACAACTTCTTCATCTGAAGCACTCCTTTCAGTTTCGGGATTACATTATCTGAATGGCGTTTGTGCTAGTTGATTTCTGTGTCAGTTTGACACAAGCTGGAATCACTGGGAACAGAGAATCTCAGCTGAGGAAGTACAAGCCTCTGAGGAGTTTCTTGTTTGATGATTGATATGGGAGGGCTGAACTCACTGTGGGCAATATCATCCCTACACAGGTAGTCCTGGGTGCTATAAGAGAGCGGGCTGGGGGTTGGAGAGATGGCTCAGTAGTTAAGAGCACTGATTGTTCTTCCAGAGGTTCTGAGTTCAATTCCCAGCAATCACGTGGTGGCTCACAACCATCTGTAATGAGATCTGATGCTCTCTTCTAGTGTGTCTGAAGACAGCGAGGGTGTACTCTTATATATAAAAATAAATAACTGAATCTTTGAGAGAGAGAAAGAGAGAGAGAGAGAGAGAGAGAGGGGGGGGGGGGAGAGGGAGAGAGAGAGAGGGCTGATAGATTCATGGGAAGCAAGCCCAGAAGCAGGTCAAAGGGCAATGGGCAATGTGTGGGAATTGTTTCTCTCCTCCTGCCACGTGGATCCCAGGGGTCAAATTCTAGCTGTCAAGTTTGGTGGCAAGTGCCTTCCTTGCTGAGCTGTTTTGCTGATTTGAAAGAAGCATTTCTGTTCATTAGAAAGCCAGCAGTGCCTATTAGAACTTGCTATCCTGCCAACTAGTGGAAGAGGCCATATTTACTACAGATCCAACGAGGAAGCTATAATTTATTGTTTGGAAAAGCTTTAAGTTGATATATATGTTCACTGTACATAATAATGAATTTCATTATGACATTTTAATACATGTATATAAAATGCACTTGGGTCATATTCACTCTCATTACCCTCTTATCCCTCTACTACTGATCCCTTTTCTCATTACAGATAGTTCCCCTTGTATTTCCACACTGTGTGTGTATGTGTCTATGTGTGTATGTGTCTATGTGTGTATGTATGTGTGTACATGTCTGTGTCTATGTGTATATGTATGTGTCTATGTGTGTATGTATGTGTGTATGTGTCTATGTCTGTATGTATGTGTCTATGTGTCTATGTGCATTTGTACATATATATGTATATGTGTATGTATGTGTGTATGTGTCTGTATATATATGTATGTGTATATGTATGTATTTTTGTATATGTGTGTATATGTGTATATATGTGTGTATGTATGTGTGTATGTGTATGTATGTGCATGTGTACATGTATATATATATGTATATGTGTATATATGTGTGTTTGTGTATGTGTCTTATGTGCATTTGTACATATATATGTATGTGTATGTGTGTATATATGTACATGTGTGTATGTGTATATGTGTGTATATGTATGTGTGTATGTGTGTATGTGTATTTATGTGTGTGTACATGTATATATGTATATATGTGTATGTATGTGTATATGTATGTGTATATATGTGTGTGTATGTGTACATATATATGTGTGTATGTGTGTGTGTGTTTGTTACACTCAGAAGCTGTGATTACACACTCATGACCTGTATAGGGCCCACCAACACTCCATCATAGAGGTAAGGGGCTCTCTGAGCATTTATAGACAGCTAATGATTGCTGGGGAAGGGAGAGAGATTTTCTTCAGTGTTGAAACAACTGGTAAGAAGAACGTGTTTCTCAACACTCCACCCAACTCTATCCTCTGGCCCTTACATTCTTTCTTCAAGTTTCTGTTCTATAATCTTACATGAGCCATGGTGGGATAAATGTCCCATTGGTGGCTGATCATTCAACAGTCTCTTTGTCTTCCTCTCTGTCTCTTTCCCTGTCTCTATCTGTCTCTGTCTGTCTCTATCTCTCTCTCTGTCTGTCTGTCTGGTTTTTTTCTATCTCTTTCTTGATAGGTTTCACTGTATAGCCCTGACTATCATGGAACGTACTCTGTAGTCTAGGCTGGCCTAGAACTCACAGAGATCTTCATGCCTCTGCCTCCTAAGTGCTGGAGTAAAGGCATGTTCCAGCAGCACCCAGCTCAACAGTGTCTTATTATCAGAGCTTTGACTAGTTATAAGTCTCGCCAATAACTACTTGTCACTGCAATACAAGAAGCTTCTATGACCAGAGTTGAGCAAATAGTGTCCTATAGGTAGAAACGTAAGTATTCTGGAGACAATTTGACAGGTCATCTTGTCCATTGAGCAAAACAACAGCAGATGCTTCTCTAGTAGAGCCTATGACCTTCTCAGCCTCTGACTTCTGATCAAGTTTACTGAACCAGGCATGAGCTGAATGGAACGGGCCTCAAATCTAATCATAAAGTAGTTGATCATGCCATAGTAATCACGCCCCTGTTGAACCAGTGGGCACATCCTGCCTGCAAAGTCAGCGGTATAACATACAGGATTTATAACTGAGTGAGATTGTTGTTGAGAGTTCTCCCTCCCAGCCTACAGAGCACCTTCTAACGCCATGACAGCTAGCCAGCAAGAAGGAAGAAGCAGCTATACTTTTCCATGTGGGTCCAGAAGTCTGTGTATCAATCACAACCAGCCAGGTGGCCTTCAGTAACAAAAACCTCGCACTTATTTACGGTTTGTAGCCATACAAATGTGTCTTGTATTTGAGCTACACCGTACAAAATTGGCTAACAGTATACATTCTAATCAATCTTCACACCTTGACACACTGATAGAAAAAAACCTTATCTTTAAATTTACCAGGCAAGGAAATCGAAGGGTAGATTAGTTGATGAGGCAGGTATTGTCCCTTTAAGCTTCAGCTTGGGGAATGGATATGTATGCATCTATCAGATTTCTTGGCTAAATCAACTCATGTAGCCTTGCTTGAGCTTAAGAGTGTGGTGAGGGTATGGCCCCCATGTGAACCGCCAAATATGTATGAACATTTATTTGTACCTACTTTGAGATCATATGGTGGATTCTTCTTGTAGCCAATGTATCCCATAAGCTGTCTTTTAGGATTTCTTTGAATTTTTAATTACTAACCATGATTGCCAACTTGATTGCATTTAGAATCACCATGGAAACGCATCTCTGTGTGGGTCTATGAGGATGCTTCTGAGCAGGAAAGATCCACCCTGCATGTTGGCGATACCATTTTATGGGCAAACCAACCACTACCATTCATCTCTGCTTCTGAATTTTTAGATGTGATTTTCTTCTTCCACATTTCTTGTCATAGTTTTATACCAGGATGGGCTGCATTCCCTGGAACAGCAATCCCAGACAAACCCTCTCTTAAGTTGCTTCCTGTTGAGCACTTGACCACAATAACAAATACAGAATTGTAGCAGGTGTTTTTGTCAACCCCAAGACATCTTCAGGGATGGGAATTGTTGGAGAGGAAAGGAAATGGCCACAACTTTCACGTGTGTCCTTTATGGAGCAAAACTATCATGTGTTTTTTTTTTCCAAGCTGGCCCTAGAACCTAGGGTAAGAATCATAGTTTAGAATCAGAGTAGTTAATGTCTGATTCTAAGCCCTTGGTGTCCTTGTTTGAACATTTTTCACCCCAAGTTTATTTCCTTTATCCACTTCAGTAATTTCCTAGATTAATTATTAATTCAATTAGAATTTGGTTTACAATTTGACCTCAGGGCCAAAGATGTCCTGTGATGGAGAGAGAGTAGAGGAGGCAACAGCCGGCATATCTGTGGGTGTCCAGTCAATTCCAGGACAGTGCCTACCTAAAGACCTTCTTTGCTGTGGGCCCATGGCAGGGTCCCTGAGCACTTTCCCCTGAGAGGTATGCCTGCTTGTGCCCTCACATAACCATGCCTTACAAGTTGAGTAGGTAGGAACACTTGGATCTTGTTTGGAAAGAAAAAAATCAGAGGGTCGTCTCCAATTCTCCCTTGTTTTTTCGTAGTCCATTTTGCAGGACTTGTATTCATAGTGGTTGGTCTCAAAACACAGCTAGCCAGTTCTAAGTTCTCAGGCACCAGTTTAACAGGGACTTGGGGATCATAACTGCCTCTCCACCACAACTCACAAAGCATCTTTGTGAGGATGACTGGAGCTTTGGCCCAAACCACTTCCTGTGCATCTATCTCTCTTCTTCCCATCACAGAGAGGCTGTGAAGAGGTAGGAAGGAAGTCAGTTCTGTTGTTTCTTGCTTCCCCATTTTCCTGGTCACACAGGAGGTGGGATGTTTTTCAACCCAGCAGATTAATATATGGTGATTTTAACTCCCCCAGTTCATGCATAGGTGGTGACAAGGGACATGCACACAGTCCAGTTCCTTAGCTCGTTAGCTGAAATACAGAATGTCACTCAGTATCCTGTCATTCTAGCTACAGAGTTTCTGCACGTAGAGTTTCCAAACCTCCATCTTTATATATGTGGGTCAAAGGTTCTCCTCATCTACATTTACCACTAGAGTTCAGGTTTCTCTGGGCTGTTTGCTCAGCATAGGGGGCACAACATACAACTCTAGCTGCAATTTTGGAGGGGAAAAAAAAGGGAGGACCCGAGAGTATTCCAATATTCTGATGTCTGACTCAGATTTTTTTTTTAAAGTCTGGTGTGCCAGAGTGCTCGCCTAACCTGCACTAGGCCCTGTGATTTATTTCCAGCATGGTGTAAGTGGAACATGGTGGTATGTGCCTGTAAGCCCAGCACGCAGGAGGTAGAGACAGAAGGACCAGAAGTTCAAGGGTATTCTTCAATACACAGGAAGTTCAAGGCCCAAGAAAAGCAAGTTAATTGCTGGGTAAGTTGATGCACATATGAAATGCCAGAAAGCTGAAACAGGAAGATTGTAAATTCAAGACTAGCTTGTGCTGCATGGTGAGACGCTGTCTCATAAAAAAAAAAAAAAAAAAAAAAAAAAAAAAAAAAAAAAAAAAACCACCAGATTTGAGGGTTTTTTTTTTTTCTATGTCACCAGTAGTATTAGGTTTATCCAAAGACCAACTTAGCTCCTTGAAGCCTGTATCCCCAAGTTCTGCCTCTAATATATAAGTGTTGGGGAAACAACTGTACTATGGTGTGAGTGTGGAGTTCATAGGATAGGTTAATAAAGTCATGTCTTTATTTCTAAACATATGGAGTTTCAGAGATTGAATTTAGTCATCAGATTTGGCAGCAAGCACCTTTGTTTCCTGATTCATTTCACCGGTCCCTTTCTATGAGGTTTTGACATATGGTCAAGAGACCAGACTGAAAACATCCAAATTCTTAATATTACAGCAGAAGAGGAAATGTATGTTATCCTTCACCCTCGAAGAGTGGAATGGAAATAAGAGGAAGGGCTTTAGAAATCCCAGAAGCAGGGTGGAGAGACGGCCCAGCAGTTAAGAGCACTGACTGCTCTTCCAGAGGTCCTGAGTTCAATTCCCAGAAACCACATGGTGGCTCACAGCTATCTGTAAAGGGATCTGATGCCCTCTTATAGTGTGTCTGAAGACAGCAACAATGTACTCACATTGAAAGGAAGAAAGAAAGAAAGAAAGAAAGAAAGAAAGAAAGAACTCCTAGAAGCTTTCTCTTTCCCATTCATGTCTTACCCAGAAACCCCATGTGATAGAAATGTCTCCATAGGAACTCATACATTTAATCTCAGAAACTTACCTGCTGGAGAGGAACTCTCACGCAGAGAGTCATTTAACACTTGAGTTCATTCTAGGTCAAATGTTGATTCACTCTGTCTGTCTGTCTGTCTGTCTGCCTGTCTGTCTGTCTGGCTCTATTAAAAAATTTTGACGCTAACATTACCATAAGAAAAATTTTGGTATGGGAAGAGGACATGTCCATAGCTGATAACAGTGCAGGTGTTAGTGATGGTTAATTTTGTCCTAACAAGGTCAAAGTCTAGCGGCCTCAACTGAAGTGGCTTTTCCGATCAAAGTACAGTCCAATACAATCAGGCATGTTGCAACTCCTCCCTGGCATCAAACTAATGTCTAGACTTCTTCCACTTTGTCTCTTTGTCAAACTTAAAATGGGCTTCTTGCCATTGGGCTGTTCTGGCTCCCACCACAAGGCCACGTGCCTGCTGGTAAGAAGAACTAAGACAAGAAATGCAACTTAACATTCTCTTCAGGGCACACCCTGGACATCACACACACTGCTTCCACTCCTATGTCTGTGTCCAAAACTTAATTATATGGCCACATGTAGCTGCAAAGGAGGCTGGGAAACGTCGCTAGCTCGGGAGGGAGATGTTCTGTTTTACTTTTCTGTTTCTGGGTAAGAAATGGCTTACTTTAGCTCATACTTCTAGTTCACAATCTATCATTGAGGAAAATCAAGCAGAAACTAAAGCAGAAGCCATGGGAGAACACTGCTTACTCACTGCTCATGCTCAGCCCATTTGTTTATATAACCCAAGTCCTGGTGCCACTCACAGTAGGCTAGGCCTTCCCATACTAATCATCAGCGAGGACAATCTGATCAAGGGGAGTCTTCACCCGAGGTTCCTTCATCCCAGATGTCTCCAGGTTATACCACATTGGCAATATAAGCTACCTAGAACACCAGCAAGATGTGTTCTTTTAAAACATGGAGCTTTGATTACAGTGGAAAGAAGGGAAGAGTAGACATAGGGCGCCATAGAAATTTCTGTCATAAGGATTCATTTTCCATTGCTTTGCATCTCATGCTTGATAATTCCCACATCTCAGCTATACCTGAGTCTGGCTGGGATGTTCACATGAGTCTCCAGACCATCTGAGACTCATGTGAACTGTGAGGTAGAGCTCACCCCTTCTTCCTGTGTTATCTCTGTTGATGATAAACACATGGGGTTCCAGGGATTGAATTTAGTCATCAGACTTGGCAGCAAGCACCAACATCAACAGAGATAACATAGGAAGGAGAGGTGAGATCTACCTCACAGTTTTGGAGGGTAAGGCATAGAGGGGGTACATCTCTGCCACGTTGTGGAACTCCTCACATAGTATCTTCCTGGAGCAGCAGGGAGGAAGACTGGAAGCAAGGCTGGGCTGTCACCCTCAAAGGTTCACCGCCAGTGACCTGTCTCCATAAGTAAAGCCTCACTTCTTAAAGGTTCCAAAACCCAAAGCAGCACTGCTAACTGGTGTTTGACCACAGGAGCCTGTGGGGGGGGGGGGCTCCAAACCACAACAGCTTTGTAGAATCATTTGTCAGACCTTCTTTATGTTGTTAAAAAAATTATTAAAACCATTCGAAACTATTGAGGATCCCCAAAGGCTTTCTTAATGTAAAATAGTATCTACTGATATTATTCATCTAAAACTAAAACCAAGAAAAAATTTAAGATATTATTTATTAATTCTTTTATAAGCAACAAGATAAGTCCATTATATGTTAACACCAGAGTGATGGTATCATGCATATAGCTTCTAGAAAATTCCACTCTACACTTGTGAAGGAGAGTTAAAATAGTTAAATATCTTAGTATTATAAAAAATTGTTATCATAACCCCATCTCCCATAATGAGTAATGGCAATAAAATTCAGTTTAATGGGGTTGTAGCCATGGCTCAGTGGTTAAGAGCACTAACTAGCTGCTTTTTTTTGGAGGACAGGAGTTTAAGTCCCAGCACCTACATGGCAGTTCATAACCACCTGTCCTAGGGAAATTCAACATATTCTTCTGACCTCTCTGGGCACCAGGCACATACATTAAAAATTAATTTTATATAAAAATTATAAGTAAGGCTGTTTTTATGAAGCGGGTGAGGGGTAAGGCAGGGTTTTGCTATGTAGGTGAAGCTGACCACAGACTCACTGTGATCCTCCTGCCTCAGTCTCCTGAGTGCTGGACTTACAGGTGTGTACTGCTACCCACAGCTCTTTAGTAAAATATTAACAATTTTTTTCTTTTCCAAAATTAGTAGCTTCAGATTCTACTTAACTTTCCTCCCTGCTGCACCCCCACAAAAGATTTTGGAAAGGGGAGACCATAGATAGGAGAAGTCTGGCTCATACTTGGTCTTGTGAAAGACTCAAAATGGCTCTGTCTGTCCTTTGAAAGATTTTCATAACATTTTCCAGCCTTTTCAGACACAAAAACTAGAGTGTAGGCTGCTTGTGAATCCCCTAAAAACACTGTGAAATATGAACTTCTGATGACTCATCTGAGAGGAAATTTTATGCAAGAGATAGAACAAGAATGCTCTCAGGAGCCTGGGCATTAAAACCAGTTGCTTTTTGTAGCAGTGGGAGAGGAGGGCACACAAGGATAGCCCAGTGCCTCACAAAGCCGATCTAGAGATCAGCATAAAGACACCACCCCGGGGCTGGAAAGATGCCTGGGGTTAAGAGCACCGTCTGCTCTTCCAGAGGTCCTGAGTTCGATTCCCAGCAACCACACGTTGGCTCACAACTATCTGTAATGAGACCTGGTGCCCTCTTCTGGCCTGCAGGTGTACATCCAGGCAGA
This sequence comes from Micromys minutus, assembly GCF_963924665.1. Classification (NCBI taxonomy): domain Eukaryota; kingdom Metazoa; phylum Chordata; class Mammalia; order Rodentia; family Muridae; genus Micromys; species Micromys minutus. Next base: position 57,537,952 of record NC_137975.1, on the reverse strand, counting down.
ACACTGAATCCGTAATAAATCTTAAAAAAAAAAAAAAAAAAAAGACACCACCCAGGAACTTGTGTCAAATTGTACATTTACTGACTCAGAGATGGGTTGGCTCTGCAGTCTGGTGGTCTAGATTGGGGGATTGGAAGGGGTATTATCTGATAATGCCTGGGACGCCCATTCTGTAGTTAATCTTTTGTATACTCACCACCTCTGCTTCCTTCTTTCTTCCTCCCTTCCGTAAACTTGAAAGTATTCGTTTCTTTCCAGTGTTTTCATGATGCATGCCACGTCCGTACCTGCACCTTGTGTGTTCACCTGCAAGTATCAGGTCAGTACAGGCTGAACTGAGAGTACAGTTGACGGCAGTCGTCAAGGAAACCAGCTTCAGGCAAAGCATCCGGTTCCTAGAGTTCATGTCCCGGGACGTTTGCTTCTGCTCCGGGCACTGACCCTCGACACAGTCCTCTGAATATTGACGCTCCAAAGTTCCCACAGCTTCTCCTCTTTGTTTTGATGTGATCTAAAAGTCGGTCTGTCACAGTTTCTGTCCAAACTGAAGCTTCGGTGGAAAGGGGGTTTCCCTCTAGAACTGAGCTGAGAATGGAGCATTCTCGTTGCCAGCCCAGAGTTTTAAGGGCTGGTCGGAAGAACCAGTTGGGCAAACAGAGGTTGAGAAAGGAGCCGGCCATGCTCGTAGCTAGGATGAGCTTGTGAGGGCGGAAAGGAAGAAGGGAAGTGGATGGGTGGGGGATGGGTGGGGACAGGGGAGGAGGAAAGAGGAAGAGGAGGAAGAGGAGGAGGGAGTATTTACATTAGTGCTGGGCTTTACTCGGGCTTCCCTAACTGGGCAGTAACAATGAAGTCAACCTAAAGCTACTTTTTTCCCCCTATATTATATGTTACATGAAAAGTGACCACACCACCCCAGGTCCCCATCAACGCATACACACGAAAACAAAACACACAGAGCACCATTGGGCCCTCTCTCCCAAAGACTTTAGAACGGCTGTGTTGAAATGGTTAAAGCCTATTTTTCAATGGCAGAGTCCAATTTAGTGATGGAGTCGCTGTTTCCCGGTGTGCCGTTATGTCCCGGGACTTCAGTTTTAGAACCGGGGCGGGAATCAAAAGGACACAGGCACACTCAGAGTTGAATGTCTGACTTCTCGGCTTTTGCTTGAGTCTCGCGATTCCCATCAGCTTTCCTCGGGCTCTGACTTTTCTAGTTTGCTAGATGTCTCTTCTACTCTTCCTGCTGGAAGAAGATTAACCCCGTCATAGCCACGCATGCCACGGTATACTAAGAACGACACGGTCTCCGCCCAAACCCGTGTGACCTGAACAGTCTCCCTTGAACCCTGACTGAGATTCTAACTTTGAATTCTACCTCAGAACCTCGTTACCTCCCCACCTGACATAAACCAGCCTCAAGACTTCTGCATCCTTCCAGAAGCCCAGAACTGGCTGTTCACTCAGTCTGTTCTCTGTGCGTTGGCCATTGAACCCAGTATTTTGAGAAAAAGAAGAAAAAGGTCATCTCACAAGACAGTTAACCCCAGGCTGGACGGCAGAGATATAGCGCTGAATGAGTCTGAGCAAGTAGAGGTCTTACTGGACTGTGCTTGTGGCTATCCTCCAAGGAGTGTATTGCTTGAGAACTCCTATCTGAGGAACCCAGGGCCCCTCTCAGACTCATACCTCTCCCTTACTCCCCATTTTTATCCAGCGTTTACCAATCATAGTAATCCGAGAAATTCTTTTCTGTACCCCTTTGTTCATTGCCTCTGTTCAGTCAGATCTACAGTATCACTGTCATCAACCTCCAGGCAGATTGATTCCATCATGATGCAACCAAATTGCCAGCACATTGCCATGGCATGCAGATCACCCAGAAGCCCAGGGTTACTGTTTCTCTCCTAGGTGAGGTGATCTGAGGTGCTGTCACTATCAGCATCATCATCCTATAGCCCAACCTTCTCCCAGACTTTGCCACATGATTTCACACTTCCTAGGGTGCCCCAACTTTCTCTTCCAGGAGCTGTTTCCTGCCTCCTTTTGCCTGACACTTCAGAGGACATCCACTCAGTAAGTAAACTGTCTTTGAATCCCATGTAGATTAAATGTCCTTTCTGTTCACATATCTCCATCTTAGACTTTTAACAAATCTCCACCCCCCCCTTCCTCCCTCCGTCCCTCCTCATCTCCCTTCCTACTTTTTCTTCTATTCTAAGGATTGAACCCAGGGCCTAGAAACCATTCTACTATTGACCTATATCCTCAGCACCACAAAAACATTTCAGTGTTTACTTTTTCTCTTCCAGTCTATTAGTTTCCACTAGCAAGGCATGTTGTGCGTGTCTGTGGTCCATGGGGGGCACCATCCACTTGGCAGTTGTGGACTTTCCCTTATTTGGTCCTATGGAATAATAGCTGCTGAGCTGGAATAAGAGTTGCCATTAAACATGCTGAGTGACTGGTGTGAATTGAGGCATCTTGTTTCTAGCTAGTTTTGCAATGACAGGAATCGTCAATACTTTAATTGTCTACTCAATGAATGTATTTTTGTAGTGAACTTGGAATATGGTTGGTACAGCTAATGAAGTGTGTGTGTGTGTGTGTGTGTGTGTGTGTGTGTGTGTGTTGGATGTGGAAGCCAGAGAACAACTTGAGTGTCATTTCCCAAGAGCCAGCTACACTGGCTTTTAAGACAGGGTCTCTTCCTGGCCTGGAACTTTCCAAGAAGGCTAGGCTGGTTGTCCCATGTCAGCCAGGAATCTGCTGGTCTCTGCCTCTCCCTCTCACAAAGAGCACTGTCCTCTGTTTTTGAGTGTTTTCGTCTTCGAGATACCAAACAAAAAGGTCCATGCCTGGTAGATGCTCACCCTGAACAGGAAGAAGGTCTCACAAGCACCGTGGGCCTAGACTGACAGGTATAGTACATTATGTTTTATCTCCCACAACTCTAGAAAAACACCTTAAGGAAGTAGGTAGGCTGTCGGGGATGTGAGTAATTCCTAGCGCAACAACTATAGGGTATCCTCGTTTGGACCGCAATGACTTCTGCTTCTTGTTCCATTTGAGGAAAATTAGGAGTAGACCACATGAAATAAGATTCCCATCCATTGGGTATGTTATTAAATATAACATGTTATTTAAGAGTACCAGGGCTGCCAGAACCTGCTCTGGCAGGAGTGGCACACCCTGGACATCTTGATTGTCAATTTAACACAACCTGAAGTTACTAGAAGGGAATGTCAATGAGGCATTACCTAGATTAGGTTGTCTGTGAGCATGTGTGTAGGGAGTTGTCTTCATTACTGCAATCGACGTGGGAAGACCCAATCTAAATGGGTTTGGGGCCTAGACTGTATAGAAAGGGGAAATGAGCTGGGCACGAGTGTGCAGGTGAATTCATTGCTCCCTACTTTCGATGGAGGTGTGATAGGAGTAACTTCTTCAGGTTCCAGCCACCTTAGCTGCCACGAGAGGGTGCACTGCATCCTGGACGTGCAGGTCAGATAAGCCCCTCCTCTCTTAGGTTGCTTCTGTCGGAGTATTTTATCACACCCACAGAAGACAGAACACCTCACACAGTTGGCTCTAATGAGGATGGATTTGGCTTTTCTCAAGATGGCTTTACATTCCTAACACTCTCTCTCTCTCTCTCTCTCTCTCTCTCTCTCTCTCTCTCTGTGTGTGTGTGTGTGTGTGTGTGTGTGTGTTTATGAGATCCCATGTAGCCCAGGATGACCTCGAGTTTTGGATTTCCCTGCTTCTGCCTCCTGAGTTCTGAGATTAGAGGTGTATGCCACCATACCTGGTTTCTTATGGTGCTGAGATCAAGCCCAGGCTTGGTGAGCATGCTCAGCACCCTCTCTACCAACTGAACTACAGATCCCTCAGCATGTTATTGCTTCCTTTATTTTGAGACAGGTCTCACCATGGAGCTGAGGCTGACATGCGATTTCCTATGCAACCTGACTGCTCTCAAACTCAAAATCATGATCTTCCTGCCTTCAGCTCTTGAGTGCTGAGAGCAATGAAGGTAGTGCCATACACAGTCTTCCCCACCCTGCATTGTGTGTGTGCATGTGGGAGAGATTTCTGGTTTCCATCCCACACAAAACTTCTTACTAAATCAAGGCTTGAATTTTGTGTATCCTTAAGAAGACATTATATGAGCCCTGGTAGATATTACTAACCAAGATTCTTAGAGCCTAAAACTGGAAGGAACTCCAAGACAGGTAGACACACACACAGACAGAATACAGAGCTTCCCCTGCTCTTGCTGTTCCGGGGCTCTCCACTGTATTTAACACTAAATGCTAAAACTGTTTTGAAAGCCTCATGAATACCCAGAAACCTTCATCCATATCATCAAGCCTGGTCTACCCACGGTTCCTGTCCCCTCTCTCCATCCCTTGCTACCCCCCATGCTGGTTTCTAGTGGAGGATTGGCAGAGCTGGAGAAAGGGCAGGATTTTATGATCTGTTCCGCAACATTGGTAAACCTTGATGGATGGGTAGCAAGGTGGAAAATATCTACACATGACTAAAACTCTTGCTATCTGCACATTCGGGAAGTCTAGGTTTTCCTAATCTTCAAACAACACAGATCTCTGAGAGCCAGGCTGATGTTTGCTAATGTAACCGGCTCAGAACTGGGCATCCATGTTCGGTAAGGGTATGTGTGCCATGGAGCAAATGTATGTAGAGGATAGAGGCCAACCTAGAGTATTGTTCCTTAGGAAACTGTTCACATTATTTTTGAAATAGGGTCTCCTAATGAACCTGGAGTCCACCAGTTTCTCTAGGCTGGCTAGTCAGAGGGTATGTGGGATCCACCTCTGCATTTCCCTCAGCTCTGGAATTATAGTTATAGGTAGGGCTTCAAGTTCTAGGCTACGTTTATGCTACCGGTTCAGGGACCAGACATTGGGGTGCTAGGTCCTTCCAGTGTTGGACTCACCGTCTATGTTGCCAGGTGAGCCCACTCAGGAGGAGGATGCTGATGAGAAGGAAGATGCAGCTGGCCACTGTCAAGAGAGAAAGGGAGTTCAGGTTGGGGTCATGCTTTGGGGAGGCACAGGGTAGGGAGTTGGGTCCATAGAGCGGGTGAGAAAAATCCCAAGATGGGCAAGGACCTCCTGAACACCTGGGGTCTACAGTGTCTTCTTTCTTTCCTCCTCCCCCTGGGGATTTCTTAAAAGAGGCTGGTACTTGTCCTCTGGACAGTCCAGCTCCACCTGAGGAAGCCCCAGAGGACAGTCCTCACTAGCAGCATCTTTCATGAAGGAAATGCTGAAACAAGATAAGAAATCCTAAGCACACTGATTATCTCCTGGAAGTGTACCCACTTCCCAAATGCCGACTCAAGAAGCGTATTCAGTGGTCCAGGATGTGCAGCTCTGGGGCCTGTCTTTGCCTCCTACCAGGAATATCTGAGGTGCTTATAGACAATATTTTTTTCTCTCCCTGGATCTTTGCTTTGTCCTTTACTGAAGTTTGGTGAGGGGGTTATTGTTCTTGAAGATACGTGTGGAAGAAACTGCTTTTGGGCGATTTATGGTTTAACTCTGATGATGCTCTTGGTTTATGTTGATTGACAGGTTCTAGAGTCTCATTAGAGATAAATCTCTGGGCATGTCTGTGAGAGGTTATCCAGGTTAGGTTAAATAGAGTTAGGAAGACCTGCTCTAAAATTGGGGCTCCCTTTCATGGGCTCTGTGAAAAGGAGGGTAAGCTGAGCATACCCTTTTATTTCTCTCTCTCTCTCTCTCTCTCTCTCTCTCTCTCTCTCTCTCTCTCTCTCTTTGAAACAGGGTCTCACTGTGCCATTCTGGCTGTCCTGGAATTCACTATGCAGACCAGACTGGCCTCTGCCTTCCAAGTGCTGGGATTAAAGGTGTGTACCATGATACTTAGTTTTTCTCTGATTCTTTTCTTTTTTTTTAAATTGATTTTTAAAAAAGATTTATTTATTTTATGTATGTGGGTACACTGTCACCGTCTTCAGACACACACCAGAAGAGGGCATCAGATCCTCATTACAGATGGTTGTGAGCCACCAGGTGGTTGCTGGGATTTGAACTCAGGATCTCTGGAAGAGCAATCAGTGATCTTAACCACTGAGCCATCCATCTCTCTGGCCCCTTTTCTCTGTTTCTTGACCACAGATGCACTGTGATCAGCTGCTCTGTCTCCTGCTGTCACGGGTTCCCCATAGTGATGGACTGGATCCCGGAACTGTGAGTCAGAATAAACCTTTCTTCCCTTCTGTCTGTTTTGTCAGGCCTTTGGTCACAGCAACACAAAAGGTAGCTGACACAACTCCCAACATACTACAACTGATGCATGAGGTTCTGAGCAGTGATGGCAATTAATGTCATCTTCTACTCTTAGAAACATCCGTGAAAGAAGGGGTTATTTCAACCAGCCGAACTATCCACGTCTTGGCATGCTGCCCCATTTGTCCATGAATGGAATGACCTGGCCCACCTGCTACCTGGTACTCCACTGTGAGCACCAATGTCTCCATAGTTGCAGTTGCTTCTGTGAGTTGTGGGGAGTCTGTGGAAAAGAGAGACAAGGAGATACTTATTTTATGGCAAGCATAGGACTGCATGAGGCTGGGAGAGGAGGGGCTTCCTGGTAGGTTAGTCACTCAGATTAGGGGAAGGGATGTGAGGGGCCAGGTAAGCAGAGTCTGTCTGGAGACCTCGACCTCTGTCTTGTGGTTTCTCCTTCTTTAGAGTGTTTGTGTGTATGTGGAGAGGGTGTACACATTTGTGTGTGTGCACATGTGTGTGTGCACACATGTGTGCAAGTGCCCATGCATCATATGTGCCTATGGAGGCCAGAGGTCGACATCAGATGTCCTTTTTAATTGGTTACCTTATTTTTTGACACCCCTACAGACCCTGAAGCTCACTGGCCCAGCTACACTAGCTGATGGCGAGCAAGCTGCAGAGGCCATCATGTCCCTGCCTCCCCAGTGCTAGAATTACAGGTAATCACTGCCTTACATAGCTTTTTAAAAAGCTGAGCGTGGTCTCTGAGAGATCAAACTCAGGTCCTCATGCTTTGCATGACAAGCACCTTAGCAACTGAGCCATCTTCCCAGACTGCCTTGGGTTGATCACATTGCTATGGTCATATTGCTTTGGAGAAGGTAGCAACTAGGGCTGGCTTTCCCTCCTCTTCGTATTCATCTCGTGAGAGGCCATTCAAGAACCTCATAGCCACTCATAGCCACTGTCTGCCCCTGCCTGGTGGCCAAATCCTGTTTGTGGAAGTTCTCTCCATACCTGTGGTGGTGATGGGACAGGGAGTCTCCCTCTCTGGAAAAGAATCCCTGCTTCCTTGAGATTCTTCACTAGCTGCAGAAGAAAGAAAGCAATGTATTTGGAACCAAGATCCTAATGCCTTCCTCCCCCCACCATCTGGGGCTCCTGGCCCTAGATATACCTGCTAAGGCATGGCACCTTCTTGGAGCATGTCTCTTGGACAGCTCCACACCAGGGGAACTAATAGCGTTAATGAGCCATAGAAAAGCATGTAAAGGGGAATTCTAACCCAGACAGAGACTATCTATGGAACTGTGGACAAGTATCTCTCCAGGCTTTGAACTCAGCCCTAGATTCCATTCTTGACTTGGAAATGGGGTCAGAATAACACACACACACACACACACACACACACACACACACAGAGAGAGAGAGGGGGGGGGGATAGAGAGAGAGAGAGAACAACCACCATGACCAAATGGAACTTTGACAGTTCCTTTGTGATCGGTGACTCAGAGTGCTGGCTAGTTTTACATCAACTTGACATAGGCTAGAGCAATTGAAGAAGAGGGAACCTCAGTTGAGAAAATGCTACCATAACACTAAGCTGCATTTTCTTAATAACTGACTGATGTGGGAGAGCTCAGCCCATTGCTGGTGGGGCAACCCCGAGCTGCTGGTCCTGGGTTCTATAAGAACAGGCTGAGCAAACTGCAAGGAGCAAGTCAATAAGCAGCACCCCTCCATGGCCCTGGTATTAATTCCTGCCTCCAGGTTTCTGCCCTGTTTCCTGACTTCCTTCTATTGTAAATAATGATGTGGAAACATAAGTCCCTTCCTCCCCAAGTTGCTTTTGATCATGGTGTTTTATCACAGCAATAGTAGCCCTAAGTCAGACACCCAGGGTCTTGCCATTCCACATCTTTCAAGGAATATTATTGTCATGCCCTGGCCATGAGGGTGACTCACTGGAGGCAAGTTATGAGGAGCAAAGGGCACCCCAAGAGAACCACGGAGCAAGTCATGAAATGTGACAGATGGCAATAAGCAAAGAAACCAGGAAAACTCATGAGACAATATGAGCAGCTTTTGATTATGGAAGTAGGAAGATTTCAAACAAAGATGGCTGAAGACCTCTGTGCAGGCAGGTTGTATGTGAGCAGGACCGGGTATGTGAAAACACATGCTAAAGCAAACCACTTCCTACATACTTTCACTTCTCATTGAAGATCAGGGGAAACCTTTACAAGGGACTGTAATGACAATGGAGCACTGTACCCATGACATAAATACAAAGAAGAGACATGTGGGTGGGACGCTGAACTTTCCCTCGTGAACTATGGCATATCTTAGCCATTGGGAAGAAGCTGTGAAGGCCCAGGCTTGGCTAGACACAGGCTGTTACTAAGAGACAGCATCCTGTATAGTTTGGAGCACTGGAGATAGCCTCATTTCCCTGCCTTTTACCATCTCTATTTAGAGTAAAGGGGACCTCAGGACTTCATGTGTTCTGTGTTTTAAAAGGTGAGACCCAGAGGGTCAAGGGGCTTTCCCAAGGTCCCAGGGCAGTGTGGAGTCTCACCTTGGTCCAGATGAGGAAAAAACGGGATGGACACAAGAAAGGAACAACCTACCCAGAAATTGATGGTGTACTCGTTCATCTACACACGTGAGCCGGGGCTGAGTCCACTCTGTCTTCCCACACATCATCTTGCAGACGCTGGTAGCAGGACTTCTCTGTAGAGCCTTGTATCCTTGAACACACGCATAGTGAACTCTTTGTCCTTCCATGAAATGATAGATTCTCTTGCTATCTTCATGTTCCCATGGAGGAGGCTCCCTGCAGTGACCTGGACGAGGGAGAGAATTCTGAAGGCAAGTTTGGGAAGGCACAGGGAGCGCCTCTAGGTTACCTCATGCACCCAGAGCAACTCTAGTGGCTAAAACTGGACCTTGGTTCTTATTTGTTTCGCTCTTTCACCGGACCTTCAAGTGTTGACAGAATCCAGCTGTCAGAAATGTAGGCATCGTAAGACGGCATGGAACCCAGGGTTGTGCAGCTGTTTCCTCTGAGTTGGAATATTCCCTCACGGAGGAAGGCTCCTTAAGACTCAGAAAAGATAAACAAACCTCCACAGATGTGAAGATGCTCTGGCACCTCACCACCTCTTCCTTCGCTGTTACATAAGCAGTTATAATACGTGAGGGAAAAGAGACTCAGACTATTGGAGCCTTCTGCCAGTCCTGCAAGGAGCTCTGGTGATACAGTCATCAAGGGTTTTCATCCATGCTGGGATTTCAACCATGCAGCTGGATTTGAGTTATCCATGCTCCCAAGAGTTAGCCCAATGAATTCATTGGTTCATTACATGATACTTGGGTGGAATCAGTTTTTTTTTTTTTTTTTTTTTTTAGTTTGAGGTCAGTGCTCTATCACTGTTTGTTCAGGTCTCCCCAGGAAAAGTCACATGATCATCACTCCTGCCAGGGTCTGATAGTTGATTAGTTGAGAAAGACATAGGTAGGTGGACCGGCAGTGGGGGCGGCAGGTGATGAGGGGATACTTGCTGAGAGCACGGGGTGGGGGTGAGCTTTTCATTTGACCCACGCCACAAAGACCCTGAAGGTTTTTGGAAGATAAGCGAGCAAGGTTCTCAGCTAAGAGACGCAGCAAGATGGAGCATACGGACAGATGTCTCTGTACGGAAACTGAGTACGTGAGGAAGAACAAATCTGAGTGGCGGTTAGTCAGCCTGAGACTTGGGGGAGTTGACCAAGGTTAAAGCTAATGTCTGCAGGAGGCAGCCACTGAGAGGATATCATGACAGAGAGAAACGGATCGTGATCTTTGATTCAACCACAGCTGGAGCGTGACTCACACTGACCCTGTCAAGCCCCTAGACCCAGCAACTTCACACTCAATGGGATGAACCCAGGCTTGGCAGGACTTCGGCCCCAGAGATCATGACCTATTCTAAATTAATCTTGGAATTCCCTACCAATGGCCCTCCATTTAATTAGGCAGAACTATATATGCCGTCAAACTCTGGATCATAATTATTCATAGGTTTAGAACTTTCAAGATTTTCAAAACACCCAAGTACCCAAAAACAATCCACCAAAGAACTACATACAAGCTCTCTTCCCCCACAGGAAGCTGGGTGTTCCTGACCTGAGCCATTTTCTGTTACACTGCACTTTGCAAAACAGCACAGGGGCTGAGCTTTAGTCTCAGAACAAATTATTATTTTTAAATCGAGAAAGACCACAGTTGGCAGAACCCATTTGAAGTCTATCTTTTTCTTTAGACTCTAAACTATGACAATTTATGAAAACATCCCTCAGCTAGAAACAGCTTGTCTTCTTCTTCTTCTTCTTCTTCTTCTTCTTCTTCTTCTTCTTCTTCTTCTTCTTCTTCTTCTTCTTCTTCTTCTTCTCTCTCTCTCTCTCTCTCTCTCTCTCTCTCTCTCTCTCTCTCTCTGTTTTGGGGCTGAAGAGGGTATCATACAGTTCTGGATGGCCTTGAACTTCTCATCCTCCCACCTCTGCTCCCCAAATGCTAGGATCACAGACATGTACAAGTCCACACAGTTTATCTGATTGTCTCTTGAGTAAGAACAAATATTGACACCCCACCAACAGAGACCTTTTGGTAACTGCAGAGTTTGGCACCGGTTCCCAGCAGAGCAGAACAAACATTAAATGTATTTGAGAACACTATTCCAGGATGGAGCTGGGGGAGGAAAGGGGCTGAAAATATCACACTGCAATAATGCTTCTAGAGTGGACTTTACACACATGCACGCACGCACGCGCACACACACACACACTACTGGACACTGTGAGTAGATTTCAAGTAGTTAAAAATAAGCTCTCAGAAGAAAGAGAGACCAGAGGTCTTGTCTTCACCCTGTTATGACTTCTGCTAACCCATTTCAAGGCTCTGTGTCTTAGTTTCATTGGTGATCAAGAACTTCTTCCTGCTCTCCAATTCATTCAGCCATGGATTCAAATGGGATTGTACAGGATATAATAAAGTTCTTTATAAGGTTATAACTTTATCATAAGACTATGGGGTCTTCTTATGGCTCACTGTTTCCTGCAAATCTCAGGTCTAACACTAGCAATCTCTCTTTCTTCCTGACATTGTGGCTTCATTTAAGTATAATCATTTCATCCAGGAAAGTGTGGGCAGACATTGAGCCTACTCGTCCACACCCCATTAAGTAGTGAATACATGTCTGGGGTTATCCATTTTACAACTGTTCTGTAAAAGGCAAATTTCTATCATTGGTTCTGCTTGAAGTTCATTGGTTTGTGCTTAAGAGAAAATAGGAGGGATTCGTAAGGGCAGGGACCTTGGTCTACTCAACTGCTTTCTTCTGTGGGCAGAGCCTAGATTGCACATATTCCCAGCACATGGTTTTGAACTGAATGGAGTCTGTAGGAGTTGAATTCTTTGCTTCCAAACCATAGCCTATGTTACTATCAGAAAGGGTGGCATGAACTGCTAAGCACCGTATCTGCCAACAATTGGCAGCGTTGTCACGTGCATGGAATTCTGGGAGGAGGAGAATGAGTTGCACCTGCCTGCTGAGAGCAGGACTAATCTCCCTCCTTTGGCTCATCCTTTCTGTGTAACCAAAGGCCAGTTCCCTGGAGCCAGGTAGAGGATAGTTGTCTTACCTGCAAAGTTCTCTCGGTGCACAGACTGTGTTGATTTCTGGACGTCTGTGGTTTGTTGCTCTTTCTGGTCTTCAGGTTGAGGTGTAACTTGCTCTCTTGAATTGTCATGGGCTAAAGAATTTGGGAGAAATGAGGCAAATAAATTCCCAAATGCTCAGAAATAGAAAAGGCTATCTGTGCGGTCATTTACCCTGGGACACCTCTCTGGTGCCCAGGGATGTATCTGTGCTGGGTGTGCAAAGATAAACAAACAAGGCCTCCCTTGTGTAGGGCTTGTGGGACCTTGTTACCAGACAGGCATGAGAAATGGCAAGCTTGAATGAGCTCAAACCCTGGGAATCTCAAAATTGTGAAGGGCAGGAGTGGAGCCAGTCCCTGCCTGTTTCTACCTGCTCTGGAATATGTAACCATGACACCCCACTGAGGTCCATGTGCACGGGGTCCCTAGCACAGACACCTGGAATTCTTCTCCTTGCTAATGAGGTGTCTAGGTATTCCTGAGCCATTGGGCAATGAGCTTCCCTTCCTGGGTATTCCTTCCCACAAAAGGAGGAAGCCCCACTGGCTCACCCTGAATAAAAAGTATGTAGTCACTTCTACCGTCAAATAAACCAGTGTAAACAAGCAAGGATCATCTCCCTGGTCTTAAAGAGCAGTGCCCAAATCTCCCGAAGAAGGTTTTCTCTCTTCCAGACCCTCCATACTCCTGACACTCTGAATCAAACCAGGTTCTGCCTGTCTCACAAATAAGTAAAGCAAATGTAGAATAAATGTTTTTTTAATAACACACACACACACACACACACACACACACACACACACACATGAGACAGAGATCTCACTATTTGGTCCTGATTTTCCTGGAGCTCACATTATAGACCAGGCTGGCTTCAAACTCACAGAGATCCACCTGCCTCTGGCTGCTGAGTGCCGGGTTTAAAGACCTGTGCTACCGCCTTCAGCTCAGCTAGGAGGGAATTTTTTTCAGTCAACAGCACAGCCATGGAATCTATCAGATTGACTCAGGTTTAGTCAAGAACTTAGCAAGCCTAGTTCCTAGACCAAGTAGACTTCATTAAATAACATTAGATGAGTAGATGTTACAGAAGCCTTTGAAATCTGTTATACACAGAGTTGGCCACCATTTTGGGGGGAGCTGAAGTCTGTCTCCTTTTATCTCTAGTTCCTTTCCCACCCAGGTTACAAAGGGGACACTTACAGTTGCTTGTGCACTGACATTTGTTGCTCCAGGAGTTTCCTAAACAAACTATATAGATCAGCTCGCTTGGTCTTCGGAAACCTCTCTTGCATTCACAGTTTAGGATGGTGCCATTCTTGTAGGAGAGGGCTTTGAATGTGGCATTGGGGACCTCTGGTGGGTCAGACAGACACATCTCTGCAAAGGCAAGAAGAATGTTGGTGACACATGAGTTTGATTGTGCAGTAGCTTGCTCACACATTTCGTCTCTATATTTAAGGATTGGTATGTATTCCACTGCCTCAGAAGTTCACACTGTGGTTCCTGTCCTGGTTGGGTTTTACACCAGTTGGTCACAGGATAGTCATTTGAGACAAGGGAACCCCAATTGGGAAAACACTTCCATAAGATGTAGGCCAGTAGTGTGCTTTCTTAATCAATGATTGATAGAAGAGGACCCAGCCCATTGTGTGTGGTACCACCCTGGGCTGGTGGTCTGGGTGCTATAAGAAAGCAGGCTGAGCAACCCATAAAGAGCAAGTCAGTAAGCAGCATTACTCCATGGCCTCTGGATCAGCTCCTGTCTCCAAGGTTCTGTTCTGTTTGTTTGAGTTCCTGACCTGATTTTTCTCAGTGATGAAGTAGAGGTTTAAGCCAGGTGAACTCTCTCCTGACCGAGTTGCTTTTGGCCATAGTGACCCTACCTAAAATACGTCCTTAGAAATCTTTGTATTACAGATGCTTCTATTAGCAACTGCACAGATGTCTAAATGATCTACGTGCTGAGAGTGGGAGGCTGTTGGATGCTTAGCTCCTAAGTGTGGCATCTAGACCACTCCCTCCAGGTTTACAAAAATCCCACTAGCACACTTGTATTGCACATTAAAAGTAAGAATACAGCTAAGTACGAAATGCTAAGCCCCAGGGAAGTTATATTAGTCAAAAACAGGAATCTATTAGAAACAATGAAGGGTGTGAGTAAGTATATATTTGTGAGAAAGTTCTAGATTTTTTTCGAAAGAATTGTTTAAAATAAAACAATAACACTGTGTGGTAGGCCTTCTATTTATTTTAATTGTGCGTGTTGGAGGGGTAGGGGGTTGGGGAGGGTGAGCACATGAGTGCAGTTCTCTTAGAGACCAGAAGAGGGCGTGAGATCTCCAGAGACAGAGGTGACTGTGAGCTGCACAGTGTTGGTGCCTGAAACTAAACTCAGAACTTCTGGAAGAGCGGTATGCATTCTTAACCACTGAGCCAACTTGCCAGTCCCTACAGGATAGATCTGGACACCTATGTAAATGTTAAACATGTGACAACTTTGGCAAGAAAGTTGATGTTGATGGGCCTTTAGCTTTTTTGATTTTTCTAGCATGTCTAAAATGATACAATGCTAACTAAATAGAACATAGAAAATTACAAATGAATAGTAAGTATTTCCAGGGAAGGCATCCAAAATGAAATAGTACTGGAAGCACACATAAAACAGTAACAGAATAAATTAAACAGAACATTCCAATATGTATTAAATATATATCTGTTTAGCCAAAATGAAGAAGCATAAAGAAATAAAAATGCAAATGGGGCAGCTAGGAAACAGCAAGAAGGCAGATGCCAAGATCAAACCATTACCAGTGATTACATTAAACATAAATGAACAGTTTTTTTTTCTAAAATAGGAGCTTTCAGACTACAACAAACAGCAGGGTTCAACTGCATGCTGTCTATAGAAGAAAATGTTTAAATATAAAAACCAAAATAAATTGAGTGAGAGAATAGAAAAAGATATGCAGAGATGAGCATAAGAAAGCTGATATGACTATGTTACTATCAGAAAGCAGTTTCATGGGAAGGGACATGTCACATAGCTAAAATGCCTCTTCCCATCAAAGTCCCAAGAATTCTACATAATGGCATATGTGGCCACCTCAAATCGCATGTCATAAGTGTATACGGAGCTAATTAAACAAGACCTAAAGTTAATTGAATTTACACAACAGATCATAAACTACTCAAGAATAAATTCACCCAAACCTGCAAGAAGACAGGAATTGAAAATGGCAAAGGTATTTCTGCTGAGAAAGTTTTCGAGACGTAAATAGAGAAACATACAATATTTATAAGTTGAAAGATTGAGTTTTTAAAAAACATGTCAGCTTACCTCCAATTCATCGGTTCAATGCACATTTTAGTAAAATTGGAAAGTTGTTTGCAAAGTTCCTTGGAAGTGTCTAAGACAATTGTAAAATGAAGTGTATGCTTGTAGACTCCTAACAAATCTGTTACCAAGACCATCAATAAAGCTAGTCACTAATACAGCAAGCGACCAGAATAAAACAAGTACAGCAACAGAATGTAAGTTCTAGAAACCCATGAATATTTAATTACTACTCCCCCTCTATTTGCCAAAGCAATTCCACAAAAAGAGAAAAACATTCTCAATACATACTCTTGAGTCATGTGGATAAATGTGTAAAGGAAAAGAAATTCCTTCCGTAGATAAAACTTATTTTTCCTCCATATTAAGAACACACACACACACACACACACACACACACACACACACACACACACATCTTACACACAAGCATTGGATTAAAACTGTAAAGCTCCTAGAAGGAAATAAAGGCAAACAGCTTTAGAAGTTATAGATAGGTAAAAGATTTCTTAGGACACAACATGCACCAAGTATAATAGCAAATCAGGGCTGGAGAGATGGCTCAGTGGCTGAGAATGCTTGCTGCTTGTGCAGAAGATCTGTGTTCTGTTCTCAGCTGCCTGAACCAAGCAGCTCACAAGCACCTGTAACCCCAGCTTCAGTGGGCCCACCCTCCCACTCCTGCCTCCAGATTAAAATTTTTATAAAGGAAAAAAAATACAAAAGTATAAGCTAACCTAAATTTCAGGGGGAAATGGAGAAGGCATGGCAAACTATGAGAAAACTATCTATAATGTATATATGACCGTCTTTCTCCCCAGAATAAAGACCTACATTGAAACTCTAAAGGGCAAACGACTCGGCGGCAGAACAAACACTTGAAGAGTCGTGTTTCCATGGAAACATATGATCATCAAAAGGACACAAACTCAAGTGGCCCCCACTGAGCTGTTAAGAAAACGCAGGGGCTGGAGAGAGAGATGGGCAGGTTTAGTGTGCTTGACAACCAAATCCGATGGCCCGAGTTCAATCGACAGATCCAAGGAGAAAGGAGAAAACCCACTCCTGAACATTGTTCCCTGACCTTAACACCTGTGTGCTTATGCACTTCATACACATGCAAATATATTTTTAAAAGAAAAAGAAACACCATGAAATTGCCCATTAGGATGGGTGAAATGAAAGAAAAAAAAAATAAAGAAGACAGAAAACCCCACTAAATGTTAAATGTGAAGGGAACCAGAGCTGCTGGAATTCTTTTACATAGCATTGAGACCACAAGATAAAATTACTCGGGCAAACTGTTTAAGGCAGCAGTTCTTAACCTGTGGGTTGTGACCCATTTGGCAAGCCTCTAGCTCCAAAAATATTTACATGCCAATTCATAACAGTAGCAAAATGACAGTTCTGAAGTAGCAATTAAACAATTTTTTTGGGTGGGTGTCACCAAAACATGAGGGACCGGGTTAAAGGGTCACGGCATTAGGAAGGTTGAGAATCACTGGTTTAAGGTATTTAAAAATGGGAATTGGCTAAGGAATTAAGAGCTGGTACTATTGCAGAGGATGGAGATTTGGTTTCTAGAACACACACTGTGGTTTGAAACTCTCTGTAACCCAACGCTGTCTCCTGTCCTCTGTAAGTACCAGGCATGAGTATGATATATATACATTCATGTGGGGAAAATACTCATAAGCACAACATAAATCTAAAAAATAAAGGATATACTTCAAATATTGTTAAATATACACCCATGTGTATAGAAATTCCACCCTGAGGTGTTGGACTCGATTCAGTCCTACACAGCCCATCCGAAGGAGTGAAGTTTTACATTGCTGGTCTGAAGGAATGCAGCATGGGTCGCTTTCAGGCAGGCACGCAGGAACTCAAACTGGGACCCATGGGAACAAATACCAACAGGGTGCTGATGTTGAGTCCAGGCCTGTGAACTCTGGCAGGTCAATGCTCAGCGGGGTGCTGAGATTAAAACCTCACCATGGGGTGTGCTAACCCCAGCCTGGCTCTCAGAGGCAATGCAGAGCCGGGATAGGGCTCCTGAAGAGAGCATTCACTGAGGAGAAGGAGCCAAAATTGAGGAGGAGATTTCAACATATGTGCTTCATGTTTGCTCCCTTCTTTCCTTTGTTCTGTCCTATTTAAACAGCCTGGGATCTAACTACCCTCTTGCCATTCGTTTGCCTCTGAGATTGGCCATAGTTGTTTATCTAGGGCTGTGTGTGTGTGTGTGTGTGTGTGTGTGTGTGTGTACAGGGGAGGGACTTAGGGAGTAGCTGATCTGGTTAGAGTCTATGTCACCTTCTCCTGTGGAGTCCTGTGGCATGGCTAGAGCTTTGAACAGCTGCCCCATTGTGGTATGTTAAGGCATAGTGGGTTTACAATCCGTGAGTTTAAAAAGCACCTACCATTTCATGAGTACCTTCATAATAATTTTCAGGGCTTCAACTAAACTCAGCTGGTGGTTTGTGCCCCCAGCACTGCCTGTCTGCTCCACACTGAGGGATTTATCTCAGAGTAGTGAAATAATGTACACATATAAAAAGATTGACACAGACTTCTAGCAGCCTGATTAATAAGCTACCCATGTTGGGGCAGGGTGTGAAATACTTATAATCCCAGATCTTGGGAAGTTAAAGCAGGGGAATATGAGTTTGATGCCAGCCTGGGCTACTCCAGACCTAGTCTCTAAAACAACAAAACCAACCCAATAACATATGTACCTATCCTTGTGAGAACAGAGTATAAGTTTAAAATGCCACCCAAGCATTCAAAGGAAAGAATTCCTGCCACACACACACACAAGGGAAATCGCAAATAAAGAAGAAGAACTAAAGAAGCTAGTTATTCTGTATGATCCACTTACATGAAATTTAAAAAAAGAGAGAAAGAGAGAGCATGAGAGAGATTAAACCTAGAGACATTAGGCCAGTGGTTTCTTGTGGTGGGTGGAGTCAACTCAGAGGAGACAGCAAAAAGAGCTTTTTTTTGCCAAAATAACATAGAGTGTGGTTAATATGCTTGTTCACAGTTGTCAAAACTCATCAAGTTGCTTCAGATCTATTCATACAGCATCCCTATAAACAGTTCTTCTTATGTACACACACACCACCGCCGCCACCACCACCACCAACCACAATAATAATTAGTAAAACAAAACGCAACCTGAATGTTTGGGTTCTGAAGAGATGGATCAGCTGCTCTTCTTGCTCATACCCCACAATCACAAGGAGCAGTTTTTTTATTCCAGGACCCATGCAGCAGGCAGGATGTTGCCCATAACAGCAGCCCCAAGGGGTAGCGCAGACAGGAGAACAGCTTGGGCATACTAGCTTCCAGACTAGCTGAGAAAGTATGAGCCTCAGGTTCAGGGAGAGACTCTGCCTCAAAGGAATAGGCAGAGGGTGGCAAAGGGGAGCAGGTAAATATCTTATGGACTTTAATAACACTCAGGCATAAGTTCCAATACAAACAAATGTGCACACAGTCACACAGGCACAGATACACACATTAAATAATTAAGATAGTAAATAAACCCTTTTAAGAATAATTTGTTTATAACTAATTTCACTGTGACAAAATCAATTAACTTAGCAGTTCTTGAGTAACTACTCATCAGCGAGAATAGTCAAGGATTTGTCTAAATCGTATTTAGAATCTGGTACCAAACCATAAGCCAAATGGTTTGCCAAATGCATAACTTTGAAAAGGGTCAGATGAGTTATCTTTGGGATAATTTGGCATTCTTTGGTGTACGGTGGTGTTTTTCTAGTCACAGCTATGCCATGGAAATTTCCAGTCATCAAGGACTAGTCCAATGTCCAAGGAGGTCATGTGGGGACATGAAGATAGTTGTAGAACTTTGTATCCTGACAGATTTTTTTTCATTTCTAAAAGAATATTTCTCAGAATTGCTTATAATTCTCTCCTCCTAAAAGGCCTTTCCAAATGTGTTCTAGAAGATATCCAAAGACTCTGAGGCAGAAGAGCCCATGGGAAGGGCAGCCTTGGGGATTTTTTCCCTTTTAATCCCCTAAGAGTAAATTTGGGTTATTCTTAGCTCTTCTCCCTCTGGTGTCATAAAAGAAACATCAGCACAACAGCCAAAAATGAATAAAAAAATAATTTGTTTAGAAGGTTTTCAGTGAGGTCGTAAAGGAGAATTCCATGTACACAACTCAGAAAAGGAATCCAAATTTATTGTCTAAAATAACATCAGGTGATATGTGTCTTCACTCTCTACTTTTGCCTCCTGCATATCCCCCAAAACCTCTTCTTCCAAATTCACCCCCCAGGCCTTTTGTGCTTTAATTCTTGGAATATGGGAATATGAGTCCCAGGAGACTCCTACCTCAGACTCCGAGGTATATGGATGTGGTTTTGCGTTTCATGTAGGCACAGGGCCAAAGAAGCAGCCAATGCAGTTGTTAATCAACCTAAATCAAGGATTTGGATCAAAGACCTACACTGGGGAAGTGGACACCAAGCTCTTCCAGAGTTGAACATGACCCATCTTATGTCAGATTCACTGTGAAGGGTGAGAGAGAACGGTGCTTGTGGTTTGAATGTGGATGTTGCTCCATAGGCTCCTATGTATGAACACTTAGTCCCCAGCAGGTGGCGCTGTTTGGGCGATTGTGGAACCTTTAGAGATAAAGCTTTGCTGTGGAATGAGGTCATTTGTGCTTTTCTCACCAACCCCTTCTGCTCCCAGGAAGAGACCTCTACATATAGTAACGAGATCAAGGAGCACAGACTTGACTCAGTACGTCTTACCCTGACTGCCATCCTCTTTACATGGTTTGATGGCTTCGCCTCCACCCATTTTTTTATTCCAAGGGGAATAAAAAGCTTCCCCTTGTTTTCTTTTTTTTAACAGCTTTTTAGAAAGAGAATAAAACTGTAATTAATTGTGCCTTGATGTTCCTCTGTGTCCCTTGAATTAAACGGCCCTATTGGCAGCTGAAGCGTACTCGGAAGACAAATGGTCCTTTTATCAGTAATACAGCGCCCCTACTGGAGGACAACAAGAGAGCTCACTGGGGCAAGCATTCCAACCACCTGAAGATGCAGACCAAACTGTTTCTAATAAGCTCTCTAGTGGTGTTGATGCTTTCTGTCTACAGCCACACTGTGGGTAGCTAAGGTTTAGGGGGAACTTCTGGCTGGTGCATCCTACTTTCTGTCTGTACATCCTTCTCAAGGACCTTTGCCCTCCAGTACACATTGGGCAGAGCCTTGATGCTTTGGAATGTGCCTTCAAAGTGGTTTGTGTTTTGACTCTGGATCTAGTCGGTGGCCAGAGGAAAGATGGGCGAGTGAGAAACGCTGTGGGCTGGGAGACAGTAGCACTGTTCATCTGTGTCTAAGATGAGAACTTGTCGGACCCCTGTGCCATAGATAAGTGACATGAAAGTTATAGAAAAGTGGAAGGGCCCCCAAAGAGATAGTGGACAGAGTTTGAGAGTCATGGGAGAGTCAAGGATAGGTAGTTTTGTCCGTAGCACAGGCCCCATGGAAAGAGCTGCTTCTCCCTGGTCCCTTTCACCTTTCTGTTTATGGGGAGTGGAGAGGGAGATTAGAAATCACTCACCAAGCATCATATCTGCTAGACAGACATTGACTTAGCTTTATAAAGGACTCACAAGTGAGTCACTTGATGAACAGTCTGGTTTTTGCCTGAAACATCCCCTCCTGCATCAGATCCAATAAGAAAGCCAAAGATAATGTCAGGATTGTCTCCAGCCCAAATCAATGGTTGGGCTTTAATAGTCAGTGGTTGTATATGTGTGTGTGTGTGTGTGTGTGTGTGTGTGTGTGTGTGTGTGTGTGAAAGACAATTCCATAGAACACGACGAATACCATTTAACTCAATCAAATGCCCAGAGTGGTAGATTCATGAGGAAGAAACTGTCCTTTCTGTGCCCTTTCTGTGAATTGTGGGAAACCCCGAGAGAAGACCTGAGTTCTCCAAGTTCAGAGATCTTCCTTCCATGGCAGAGAGTTAGAACCTCTGGGAGACAAGATGATGCCCCCACCCTCCCCATCTGACAGCCATCACTTGCAGGGAGACATCTCATCTGTCTAAGCTGTCTGGGTACCAGGTGGTGTTTATTGATGTTGTGGTTCAGCTCAGATCCTTATCTATGAAGTCAGAGCACCCAGGCCCCTCTACTTGGGTTTTTTTTCTTTAAGATGTAATAACAGATCTAATTTCTGAGCTCTGCTTTGTGTATGTTACTTTCAATGCTCCCTGTGCGGCCACAAAAGGAAGATACTCTCATCCGGCTTCACACAGCTGAAGACTGAGGTTCCAAGAGGCCAGGCTACCTAAAACCACATTCTCACAGTGGTGGGAACTGAAAGCCAGGAGTCTAATGGCTGCCTTTATGTCTGTCCTTTAAAAAACAAAAACAGTTCCCTCTGACCTTCATGAACTTGTTTCAAATAGAAAACTCACCTGTTGTTAGGAGAGAACAAGGAAGGGAAGAGGACAGAATGTGGGTCTCCAATGCTCTTGAGACAAAAAGTTAGAAATGAGCACAAAAACCATACACTCTTCCCCTTCTGACCTGCTTCCCTTAGTGACTGTTACCATCTGGGCCAGTTCCACATGTTCCTGACCTTCACGTTCAAGAGACACCACACTCTGGAGTTCATACACCCTCTCCGCTGACTTTCAAGACTCATACAATGCAGCAACTGCCCACCTCTGTGACAACAGCATCCTACCATTTCCCTCGGCGCCACTTCTCTCTACCCTTCCAACCGCCTGCATAATCCCATCTAAACAAAGAACTAACCTGAAGTGAAGCCCAGCCAGCCCTTTGGCTTGGTGAGTTACCGCTGGAAACAGCCCCATTCTTTCCTCTCTTTCATCTAACATATGCTAAGTTCTTGGCAAAGAAGGTTGATTTCGTTCTTGCTTCTACTTTAAGTATCCAGGTACCAGTCAAATAGCAGGTGGCTGCTTCCTTGACCTGTCAGTCATCAATATGATGAAAACAGCATCCCAAATGCTCTAAGACAACACCTTTCTCCACATGGGTTTGTCCTTCTGGGCTTTTGACATTGGTGCCCATTGGGGAGAATCCTGGGCCCTGCCTCAAAGCCAGGTGTGAGGTTATCCTTGACTGGAGTTCAAAACTATAAAGCCTGTGTGTGTGTCTTTTGTTTGGGAAAACAAACCACTGAGGTGGAAAATAACCTGGGCCAGGATCAATTTATTACTTAATAATTATTTCAACAACCAGTTGTACACTTCAAAGCCCTCCTCCCCCGTGACAGTTTCCAGGCTGTTCCCAGCTCCTTGTAACCCACTATTCTCCACTTTTCTTTCTCTCTCTATTTCCTTACCTCTTACGACACTCTGGTCTCTATCCTTAGTATCTCCTGATCACTGCTATTCTCTCCTGCTTCCCTTGGCCTGGCCATGGTCAGTCTGCTTCTTTTCCTCTCTGCTTTTTCTCATGTCTACAGTATAAACCTTAACCATACCATGGGAGGAATCATGTTAGCAGCTTCTTTACTGCACCCCCTTGCATACAGTAGGTTAGTGTGGTGGTCCTTATTGATTGTCACACAGGAGGCACACCAGTGAGAAATTGTCAGCATATTAGG
Source organism: Micromys minutus (assembly GCF_963924665.1). NCBI lineage: Eukaryota > Metazoa > Chordata > Mammalia > Rodentia > Muridae > Micromys > Micromys minutus. The sequence continues at coordinate 57,515,001 of NC_137975.1, read as the reverse complement.
GGTAGCTGTGTGTACTGACTTGTTTTGTGTGTCAACATGATACAAGCTGGAGTTATCACAGAGAAAGGAGCCTCCCTTGTGGAAATGCCTCCATGAGATCCAGCTGTAAGGCATTTTCTCAATTAGTGATTGAGGGGGAGGGCCCATTGTAGGTGGCACCATCCCTGGGCTGGTAGTCCTGAGTTCTATAAGAAAGCAAGCTGAGCAAGCCAGGGGAAGCAAGCCTAGCAATGTGGAAGTGTAAGCTGAATAAACCCTTTCCTTCCCAACTTGCTTCTTGGTTTCATGTTTTGTGCAGGAATAGAAACCCTAAGACACTGTGGTAGTTTGAATGTAATTGGTCCCCAAGGGCCCAGAGGTAGTGGCACTATTAGGAGGTGTGGCCTTGCTGGAGAAAGTGTATCATTTTGGAGATGGACTTTGAAGTCACGTATGCCCAAGCTATGACCAATGTGACACACATCTCTTTCTGGTGCCTGCAGATCTCTCTCATGTCAGACTCTCAGCTCCTTTTCCAGCACCATGCCTAGCTGCACACTGCCACGTTTCCCACTGTGATGACATTGGACTAAACCTCTGATATTGTAAGCCAGTCCCAAAAAGATGCTTTTCTTTATAAGAGTTGCTGGGGTTATGGTGTCTCTTCACAGGAATGAAATTCTAGCTAAGACAGTAGCCTCGGAAAACATCTGTGAGAGATTGTCTTGGGTGCTTAATTGATATCAGAAGACTCATCTTAATTGTGAGATGATTGCTCCCTCGGCAGGAGTCCTCGGATGATCAAAATAGAAGGAACAAATGGGACACTAGCATTCATGCATTCAAGTGCTCACTTTTCTGTCTGTGGTTGTAACGTGACCTTACCTTTCGGGAGACCATAAGCTACTGTGTTTGTTCTTTTGTTTTTTTTTTTAAATGTGGTCCATTGTGCCATTGTGGTCTGACATGTGGTTTGGGTTTGTTTGCTTGTTGCACGTGTGTGTGTGTGTGTGTGTGTGTGTGTGTGTGTGTGTGTGCGTGTTGAAAAATGGTCTCTGTATATAGCCCTGACTGTCCTAGAAATCTCTACATAGACCAGGCTGGCCTCAAACTCAGAGATTCACCTGCCTCTGCCTTCTAAAAGGCATTAAAGGATTAAAGGCATATGCCACTATGCCTGGCCATGTGTTCTTTTTATTGTTTTTTGTCTGATTACATATATATTTATGGCGTGTGTGTACACACACAAATGCTTAGATGCTGCAGTCTGAGTGTGGAGGTCAGATTAGAACTTGCAAACACTAGATCTCCTAGGTGGGCCTCAAGATTGAACTCAGCTCTTCAGGCATTATCTTCCCTCCTGGTTGATTCAGTGTGTGGCCACACCAGGATTCACTGTAGACCTAGGAAACTGCAAGTAGACTATGCTTTCTACTATATGGATGTAAAGTGTGTGCATGTCACAGTCAAAGGGAAGTTGAAGGTGCTCCATTAATAAGCAGGGGAGGGGTAGCGGTCAGGGATTTGGAGGAGGTGGTGAGGTAGTCAGTGCTGACGCCTCACTTGCACCTCAGCACTAAGTGCTTTGGCTTGGCCATGGTCTCCTGCTCTGAGGTTCTGAGACAGTCAGAGGATTAGCCAGTGACGAGCATTTTCCATTCCCGCAGGCACAGGGACAAGACTGGCCAGTGAGGACTGTTAGCATTTCCTCTAGGCTCTGCCCAACAGTTACCTAGCCATAGTCAGGTGCTAGCCTGGCTTGCTATAAAAAGGATTGTTGGACCTCTCCCTCCCTTTTCTTCTTCCTCCCCCTCCTTCTCCCTCTCCCTCTCCTCTCTCATCCTCTCTCTCTCCATCCCTCTCTCTCTGTCCCTCAGCATGTTCCTGGCAGACCTCTTCCCTTCTTTCTTTCTCCTCCTCTCCTTTCTTTCTGTCCTTCTTTGTCCCCTTCCTTCCTCTGCCTCTGCTCCTTTCCCCAAACTCCCTTCCCTTATCCCAAATAAACTCCATTTTATACTAGACATGTCATATACTGGGGTGTGGGGTGGATGCCTCAGCATGGGCCCGCTAACACACCCCCTCTGGCTGCATTACAAAACATACCAAGAATAACACCCATGTGGCTCCTACCTTAGAGTCCTGGGGTTTGCTAGGGTAGCTCAGGGATATGAATATAGCCTTGCAGTGTCGTTGTCAAGGTGGCTGGGACTCAGTCTCTGTGCCATATTGTCTGGTTTGACTAGAAGACTATGTCCACCCCCAACACACACACACACACACACACACACACACACACACACACACACACACCATAAACCATATACATCACACATGCCACATGCACACACACATACATACACACACCCCACATACACATCCCTCCACATACACACCATATGTACACACACTTCATGTACAAACACACATACACCACATCACATACACCACACACACCACATACATCACGCACATTACATGCACACACACCACACACACACACCACATACACTACATACACCATATGTACACACAGCATATGCACACACACCCTATGCACACATACCATATGCACATATACTACATGTACAAACACACACACACCATACACACCATACACACCATACACACCACACAATCAAACACATACACCACACACATGTATATGCACACACAGTGAACTCTGAAACCAGAAGCAGGGATAAGAAGCATCTGTATCACCTAAGCAAGAGGGAAGCCTCAACTTGCTTAATGTTGCTTGTCAAGTTTGCCTTGTTTTCCTCACTAGTCTTTTCTCACTCCTTTATCTAGTTGTATTTATTAATTCTCTAACTCGGACTTTTCCTATTATATTTCCTAATATATATATCCTATTTTCATTATTGTGTATCTTTTGTGTGTTTGATATTAGCTCTTCATTTTCTTATGGTCATTGGTGGTGTAGACACCATTTCGATAGGGTTTTGTTGTATAAATACATATAAGAATTGTACAACATATTTGCTTCTGAGCCATTGGCGTTGCTGTTGGTGCTAAAGATCAGGCCCAGCACTGTGAACACACAAGGTGGGAGGTAAGATATACTTCCATCCCGGATGAGAGAACTTACACCATATTCCATTCATTACTTAGTCTTGCTCAAACTTAGGCAACATCTCAACAAGAATAATAAAGGAGACGAAAGACCCAAAATGCAGAGGCATGGGGTTGAGATCAGGGCTGAAAACTCAACACTGTATGCAACAGAGAGAAGTACACATTGTACTCTCTCCACACAAGAGAGAGGTACTGCTTTAAATCACCTTTACACTCTTCCAAGTTACATAATACGCAGTCTACAGCAATAACCGGAGAAAATGCATCTCACATACTGCAACGCCTCTAACACAACTCCTGAACTATCAAAGAGACCACATTCATTAGAATCCTATAGTAAAATCAGGTCAACCAATCAGATGCTATAAAATACAGCCAAGGAAGCCAAAAACCACAAGAAGGAACCCAACTAGAATTAAGGCCAACACTCACTACAGAACAAACTGAGGTTCCAAAGACCACTCATAAGAAAAGGTTAATCTATAAGAAAATCTGTTAATTGTCAGAAAGCTTGATTCATGCATATTTATGTAGCTGTGCGCTCGATATATAGGAAATGTACATTCTCTTCACCATACACGGAACCATCACAAAAACCGAACTCCTACTGGGTATCAGAGGTGGTTTCTACAGGTATCAAGGAGTAAGCACCACACAGATTCATTTTCTAACCTCGGTGGGATGAAATTAGATGTTACCCACGGACAACAATAGAACTTCACATTTTAGAAAAGAAAGCGTAAACTTCTAAATAAATCCATGGATCAAAGGGGAACTCAGAAATCATTCTGTAAAGTACTCTGTCCTGAATGGTAATGAAAATGGTAACCGCAGTGCCCTGAAGTACTCAGTCAGCACAGTACCTCCAGGGAGGTTTGCAACACCAAAAGAAAATACATGTCTAAAGGACAAATACTGCCAAATTAAATACTAACGGAAGGAAGTTAAAAACAGTGAGACAATGTTAAAGAAGATCAAAACTGCAAAGGAGGATTGGTCAACAGCAATAACAACACAAACCAGCAGGAAATGTCAACCCAATTAAACGCTGTTCAAGTAGATTCTGAAAATAGCCAGGACTAGAAGGAGCAAGAACAGAACAACAGTACGAAGAAAAGGGAGGTGTGAGGTGGAATCTCAGGGTTGTTTTGATTTGCATTTCTCTGATGACTAAGGATGTTGAGCACTTCCTTAGATGTTTCTCAACCGTTCAATATTCCTCAATTGAGAACGTTTTGTTTAGCTCTGTACCCCATTTTTAATAGAATTGTTTGATTCTCTGGTGTCTAACTTCTTGAGTTCTTTGTATACCTTGGATATTAGGCCTCTATCAGATGTGGTGTTGGTAAAGATCTTTTCCCAATCTGTTGCCTGCCGTTTTGTTTTGTTGACAGTGTCCTTAGCCTTACAGAAACTTTGCAATCTCATTAAGTTCCATTTGTTGATATTTGACCTTACAGCACGAGCCATTGGTGTTCTGTTCAGGAAATTTTCTCCTGTGCCTATGTGTTCTAAGGTTTTCTCTACTTTCTCTTCTAGTAGTTTCAGTGTACCTGGTTTAATGTAAAGATCTTTGATCCACTTGCACTTGAGCTTTGTACAAGGAGATAAGAAAGGGTCTATTTTCATTCTTCTGCATGCTGAGTGCCAGTTGGACCAACACCATTTGTTAAAGAGGCTGTCCTTTTTCCATTGAATGTTAACAGCTCCTTTGTCAAAAATCAAGTGATCATATATGTGAGGGCTCATTTCTGGATCTTCTATTCTATTCCATTGATCCACGTGCCTATCTCTGTACCAGTACCACCTCACACCAGTCAGAATGGCTAAGATCTAAAATTCAGATGACAGCAGATGCTGGCGAGGATGAGGAAAAAGAAGAACATTTCTCCACTGTTGGTGGGTTGTAAACTGGTACAACCACTCTGGAAATCAATCTGGCAATTCCTCAGAAAATTGGACATAGTACAACCTGATGACCCAGTTATTCCACTTCTGGGCATATACCCCAGAGATGCTCCAACATACAACAAAGACACATGCACCACAATGTTCATTGCAGCCCTATTTATAATAGCCAGAAGCTGGAAAGAACCCAGATGTCCTTCAATAGATGAATGGATACAAAAATTGTGGTACATTTACACAATGGAATACTACTCAGCTATCAGAAACAATGACTTTATGAAATTCTTAAGAAAATAGATGCATCTACAGAATATCATCCTGAGTGAGGTAACCCAGTCACAAAAGAACAGACATGATATGCAGTCACTGATAACTGGATACTAACCCCAGAAAGCTCTGAACACCCCAGAAACAACTCACAGACTATATGAAGTTAAAGAAAAACAAAGGCCAAGAAAAAATGAAAAATCATTATGTTTAATCTTTACACACCAAGAAAACTTTGACTATTTCCAGGTTACATCTTGTTTTACATGTACTTTATGCTCATTGTAACTAGTAAGATTTTAATGCATACTATCAAACCTTTAAAAAAATCAAGTACTGACAAAAGTGTATTCATATAATTTTATGCAAAAATGCTTTTAAAATCTGTACATTTATCTCTGTTTTTTAAATAAAGTTGTTCAATTAAAAAATAATAAAAATAAATAATACACATAAAAAAAAAAAGAAAAAAGAAAAGGGAGGTGTAACTACGGATCCACCAAACACTCGAAAATGAGCCAGATTGCAAGTTCAAGTCCAGCCTGAGGCACATGGAGACACCTTGTCTTAGAAAGAGAGAAAGAAGCTGAAGGAAGAGGAGAACTATTCCTAATAAATCAATAGTTTGAAAGGTTATCTCATGCACAAATATACAAAACAGGCAGCAGATGCTTAATGCAGACTATTTCAGAGGGTGTCTTACATTTCTTTCTTCCTGTACTTTTCTATTGCTGTGATAGGGCACCATGACTTACAAAGGAAACATTTAATTTGGCTTAAGGGTTTCAGAGAGTTTGAATCCACGATGGCAGAGGAAAAGAACAGCTGACAACTTAGATCTTTGTCCACAGCCACGAGGCAGAGAGACAGTCCTAGGGTATCACATGAATCTTTTGAAACCTCAAAGGCCACGCCTCCTAATCCTTCCCAAACTGGAAATTCCACCAACTGGGGACTTTGAGTCCTGATGTTATTTGACCTACTGTTTCGAGAGGCCCAGCACTCTCAGGGTGCAACAAAGAAGCTGTTTCCATAAGGCAGGTTTTGGAGAAAATCCTGCGCCTTCTTGGCAGTAATTGCACAGAAGACGAACAGTAGGTCTAGAGGAAGTAGGAATTTGCTCTTAGAAAGAAAAACAGACATCGAGCTGAGACGTGCCCTCTGTCACACGCAGCTACCTCTACATTGTCGAGTCTTGGAGTCTGTGTCTCTTCAGGGTTCAGTGGTACAGCGGTTGGGCCTGTCTTTTTCTACCTCTCCAGTCACTGAAAACAAGCTTCAGCACTTGAAAGAGTTAACCACAGACTTACCACAGACTGTCAACTTGATTTAAATTAAAGTGTTATCAGATTAAAAAAGAAAGAGAGAGAGAGAGAAAAAAAAAAAAAAAACAAGCAGGGAAGAAATATTCCTTTTTTTTTTTTCTCTGAAAACTAAAGACAGTTTTCCCCTCAAATCTTAGAAACTGATTTCTTGGGAAGGAGTCATATTTTTAGCAGAGCTCTGCTAAATTGGTAAATCCCACCCACAGTCTTCTGAAAAAAGATGGAGCCTTCTGAGAAGTAAGTTGTAGTCATGAGGGCTAGTTTCAAATGGACATCTGTGGGATTTCCCCTGCGTTTGTAATTCTAGTACTCAAGAGGCTGAGAAATCTGACTACCAGAGTTAGAGGCCAGCCTATCTGTATAGTGAGTCAGTTCAGGATACACAGCTGGACTCTGTCTATAAATATATAAATGTGTGTGTGTGTGTAAACAAACAAACAAATACAGGCTGGAGAGAAGGCCCAACAGTTAAGAGCTCTGGCTGCTTTCCCAGAGAGGCCCTGAAGTCAGTTCCCAGCTACCACAGAGAGGCTCAGAACCATCTATAATGGAATCAGATGCTCTCTTTTGTCTGATGTCCTCTTCTTTCATACACCCACAGCATGCACATACATAAAATACGTAAATAAACAAATCACTAAAATAAACAAATAGATAACTAAAGCACAATAAAAGCCCAGAGCAGTAACCATGGTATGGGACAGCTATTTAAGATTAGAAGGGAAACAGAGAACAAAGAAAAAGTCACGAAAATCTGAGATACCCAGGAGCAACTATGCCGATCACTGCCAATACCCAGGTATAAACATTTATACCATATGTGTGTGTGTGTGTGTATCATATATACTATATATTATAATATACCATATATATCATATATATTGTAATATGAATGTGTATTAAAATATATGAAACCAAGGCTGGGAGATGGTTCCATGGGTTTGTCACAAAAGCATGAGAACCTGAGTTCATTTCCCCGGCACTCTATAAACGTGTATGGCTGTGCACACTCAAACCCTGACACAGGAGGATACGGGAAGCAGAGACTGACGGACCTCTGAGCTCACTGGCTAGACAGCCTACGTTAGCAATGGCAGAGATTATATTCTCTAAAGAGCAAGATAACATGCGCTGGCCAATAGTTCCTCAGCATCAATAGATAAAAATTACCTCAAAGAAGTAGCCTCTGAAGAGACAGTGAGAAAGGGAAAGTGAAGCCTGGGACCAGACAGGGAAACCTAGAAGCCCTCAGGCACACCTCCCCACAGGGGTACCAGCCAGACGCCCGAGGACATGGCCCTTTTAATCTAAAAAGACTCTTTAAAAGTTTGGTTTACTTTCCTTTACTCAAGGAGTTTTCTCTTTACAAAGGTTCTTTTTCGTTCTAAATCAAGCTCTGAGCAGAGGTGTTACTACCACAAGGACAGGAAGCACATACCACGGTGATACTCAGCTGAGTGACAGGCTTGGCAGGGAAAGCCACCGCAACCTGCCCACAGTCAGCAAGTGTCAAACATACAACCTGGTGTCAAGTCACTGGCCCCAAAACTCCCTGGAAACTCTCAGGGTGCTGGGCAGGAAGAGGCTGACGTCAGTGTAGATGTCGGGGACTTCAAAAGAAACTTTTAGAAACATTTCTTTTGCCATTACCCGCAGCATGATAAACCGACCTTTTCCTTGGGGACATGAGCCTGTTTGATTTTAGGGCTACTTTCACTTACATATATTCATCATGGTTTTTTTTCATATGTCACTTTATTATGCATACTAGTCTTGTAGTTTATTAATGCATCTTTAAAGCACTGGATTTTTTGTTTTTCTGTTTGGTTTTTGGGTTTTTTTGTGTGTTTGTGTGTTCTTGTGTTTTTGTGGATTTTTTTGTTTTGTTTGTTTATTTTTGTTTTGTTTTGTTTGGTTTGGTTTTCTTTTTACAGCAGAGTAAGAACTGGGTACCAAGCTCAGAGGTAAAGTGTTTGTCCAGTGTGAATTGAATCCTGGGCCCTATCCTCAGCATCACAGAAAACAAAAACCAAAGTCTAGTGTGATAATATACTTTGTAACCCCAACACTTGGGGGATGCTGAGGAAGGAAGATAATGAACTTAAGGCCATCCTGGGCTGTGTGGGAAGTTCAAGGTCAGCCTGAGTTAGACTCCTTATCTCAAAAAACAAGAGCTCAGTGGTAGAATGATTACCTAGCTTAGCATGGTAAGGTCCTGGGTTCCATTATTAGAACCACCAGACGTGAAAGAGGTAACAGGAGGGCAGGGGAGGGGAGGGGAAGGGAAGGCAAGAGAGGGGAGGGGAGAGGAGAAGGGAAAAGAGGAGGAGGGGAAGAGAAGGGAGAGGAAGGGAAGGAAAGGGAAGGGAAAGGAAGGGCAAGAGCGGGGGAGGGAAGGGGAGAGAAGGAGAGGAAGGAGAAGGGGAAGGGAAGGGAGGGGAAGGAAAGGGAGGGGAGGGAAAGAGGTAAGGCTAGGGATAGGGAGGGGGAAGGGAGGAGAGGAAAAGGCAAGGGAAGATAAGGAAACTCACTAATTGTGTGAATTGGATTAATGTTCCATTCTTTCTGCCCTCCCTCCCTCTCCTTTTTTCTTTCTTCCTTGAAGAGGCCATAGACGTTGAGGACAGGAAGAAATATCACATGAACTCAGACATGTGGTAGTTGGCCTATAGATCATGCCTCTAAGACTCCTGAGCCTGTCTGTCCCTTGAAGGGCTCCCAGTGTCTCCTACCTGAAATGTCCTGCAACACATTTCTTGAGCCAAACAAAACACACAACCTCTGTGCAACTTGTTCTAAATTCAAAATGGAAAGTGTTGGATTCTCATAATCCAGCCATTCATGCTGACAAAACAGCCCTCTGAGTCCTTCCCTCTCTTCTAAATGCACATGTCCTGGGAGGCAGTTACTAGCTTACAGAGTAGTGGACAGTGGCCTAGCTGTATTCTTACTTGAGTCTCAGCCATTGACTTGGGTAGCAAGAGTTCGGGCAGTGTTTCATCCCTCAACAATGAACTCTTGGAGGCCGAGAGTTGGGTCTTATTCATCTCTGCCTCTCTCACCTTGTGAGAAGTTGCTCAGTAGATCGTGAACGAATTAATGAGAAGACACATCAGCAAAGCAAGAGGAACTCTTGGAGGCCGAGAGTTGGGTCTTCTTCATCTCTGCCTCTCTCACCTTGTGAGAAGTTGCTCAGTAGATCGTGAACGAATTAATGAGAAGACACATCAGCAAAGCAAGAGACAGAAGTAAGGAGCAGTTCTCTCACCTGTCACATTTACTCTTCCTCAGAAGCACATACCCATCTTTGTCTTTTGTTTTCTTTTATTACTGAGAGCACAAAAGAAAAAAAAAGTTTCTGAAGGAGGTATCTATTTTGGTCCCACACAGAAAACAGTGGGTGATTCTGTGGGCAGAGATGGCAATTCCTGAACAAGGTATGGTGAGTCACAGCCAAAAGTGCTCAGAATTTCCTCTGCTTTGCCAGCACCTGCACAGACTTGGCTGCAGCAGCTTCTTTGAAACACTATCAGATGCAAGGAACCCCCCCCCAGGCTGCTCTTTGAAGGTAACAGAAGGATTCAGAGAAATCGGGATTTAAGCCTAGAAGGGTCCCGACCAGACTGAGAGAGGCAAACATTTGAACTCTAGACACATGCAAGTGAGGCTGGAGGAATCAGGAGTTTCAGGCTGGCCTTAATCACATCACGAATGTCTAAGCCCCCCTGGGCTACATAAGACCATGTTTCAGAAAGGAGAGGGAAAAAAGAGAGAGAGGCTGAGGCCATGCTAGGGTGTAACATCCTGTGAGAGCAGGACTCACGCTTGGATCCCTACCATCCGGGTCAAAGTCTGAGCATGATACATGTTTGTCACCCCAGCAGAGGGCCTGGGGAAGACAGGGACCACTGCGGCTTTCTGAACAAGTGGTCTAGCTGAATCAGTTCACTGAGAGACTCTGTCTCAAAAAAGATAAGGTAAAGAGATAAAAGAAGATGGGATGGGAACCTCTGACCTCATCTCACATGTGTGTACATATATGAATATGCACACACACACACACACACACACACACACACACACACACACACACACACACACACAAATACAAGAGATTTAACAGATAGGCCATTCTGGTAGACTGTGGAATTACTATGTAAGATGGCCATGGCTCAGGATAGTGGGTAAAGATACTGTAAGCTCAGATTCTAGAGATTTCCTAGTTGTGTTACACCAGTTACTGATTTAACTGACCAAAGACTCCACTGGTCAACTATAAAGTGAAGATAATAAGAACTGTTTTTTATTTTATTTCCGGGACAAATTATGTAGCGCTAACTGGCTTAGAATTCTCTATGTCGGCAGTCCTCAAGCTATGGTTTGCCTCAGAAAATCAGGAAATGCAGATATTTAGATCCCAGTTCATAAAAGTAGCAAGATTACATTTATGAGGCAGCAACAAAAATAAATTTATGGTTTGGGTCACCACAGCATGAGGAACTGTATTAGAGGGCCAGAGTTAGGAGGGTTGAAAACACTGCTCTAGGTAGAGGAAGCTAGCATAAAACTAGCTAGTCCCGCTGCCTTGGTTTCCCAAGGTTTATGTTTAACATAAAGGCAGAGACCACAGTGCCCAGTACAACTACCTTATTTTGAAAATTGAACAGAGAGATATGAAAGGTACAGATTTAACACAATACTAAGAGATTGTACATAGACAGTGAGCATAAGCTTTTGTTAATCATTACTGTTTAAAATGCTTCCTCTGGAACTGGAGGGAGACCTCAGCAGTTAAGAGTGCTTGTTGCTCTTGCAGAGGAGCTGAGTTCAAGTCCCAGCACCCACATAGTGGCTCAAAACCTTCCACAATTCCAATTCCAGAGGATCCAATGCCCTATTCTGGCCTCCTTGGCACCGAGCATGCTCAAAGTGCAGGCCAAGCATCCTTTTGGATGAAACCATTTGCTGTTGGTAGTCCAGTCATGTGAGCCTAAGCCTTCTGCATGTAGGATGTCTGACGCTACCTTGAGAATTGCAGGCCAAAGCCTGGTGAACTGGCAGAGTAGAAGTAGGCTGTCATTTTAGAAGCTGTGGAATCCTGGCCTTGTGGTATGACGTCAACAGGGCTGCATCGGAGTTAAGAACATAGATGTAGGAGTAGAAGACTCAAAAATTCTTTGACTATATTCAGGGTGTCATGTGGTACTGGCAATGCTACTCAGTAATCCATCATGTTAAAAAATCTACTAGAGACAACTAATGCATGTGGGCACTGGAGGATTTAAGAAGGATGAGAAATATGCAAAGTCTTATGTCTGAGCAAAAGTATTTATTATTATTATTATTATTATTATTATTATTATTATTATTATTATTATTATTGTACATGTCCATGTAGGTACATCTACATGTCTGTGTGTCTGTGTGTGCCATCCATATTTTCCCTTGAGATACGATTTCCTATCAGCCCAGAGCTCACTGATTTGTCTGGTAGACCAGTAAGCCCTAGCAATCTGCCTATCTCTGCTTTCTCAGCAACAGGATTACAAACATGTGCCATCATGTTCAGCTTTTTTATGTGGGGAAAGTATTAATTTTTATCAGAGAAACACTATGCACTTGAAACTCATTTTGTTCAAACATCTCTATGCATATATACATATATATGCATATATACATATATATCTAATATATTCGATATAGTTAATCAGCTTGGTTGTTCTGTTCAGCTCCTCAGTCTTCAGTTGGCCTCAAATGGATAATGGTCCATGCATACAGCTTCAGCAGAATCATCACACAATACTGTCTTCTAACATTCTGTTATTCTTAAGTATCCTTCAGAGCTAGGTTCTCCAAAAGTCCTTCTCAGAGGATCTTCAATTACACAGGCAGTATGCTGCTCTCTATATTCTGACCACTTATAACATTCATAGACTGTGTTATATAGACTGAACAACCTTTGATCAATATTTGGTCTTCTCTGGAGTTGTTTCCCAGTTTAGCCTCAAGCTCTGTGGATAGGTAGTAAGCATTTTTTTTTATTGTTGCATGCTAGCCTGCTGCTCAGAACTGGGCCCATGCACTGACAACGCACATCGCATATTAGAGTCTGTTTGAACTAAATTTCAATCCACCAAATCTTTCTCCAAATAGAATGCTTTAGAGCAAACTTCCCAGGGGTCTTGTAAAGTTTGAGAAGTGCTCCTCTATTCTCAAGGGATTAAAACGAGGCAATGGAATTAGACCAGCATGGGAACCATTTGTATTTTTCCTCCTCCCTCCCTCCCTCCCTCCCTCCCTCCCTCCCCTTCTCTTTCTCTTGCTGTTTGTTCTTTTTTTAAAAAATAATCTCACTGTGGAGCTCTGTGCTGGCCTCAAATCCACAATCTTGCCGCTCCAGTCTCCCAAGTAACATGGTCACAGCTGTGCACAAACACCATGTCCTGCTATTTTACTTCTCTACAGTATTAGACAGATTTACTCCTCACTACATCTTCATTGTTTGGAGGGACATAAAAATATTGTCATTGGTCTTCTCCCCTGAGAGTCTGACTTCACTGGTCTGAAGAAGTCCCAGTCCCCACTACTTTAACAGACATTCCAGATGCATACTGTCATTGCAGCTGGCGTTGGGAAACATGGTTCCACAGAGAGTCCCCAGTGAGACCTGTGTTTTCTTGTTGATAAAGGCAAAGCCCAGGATGACCATAAAATCAAGTAGCCAAAAAATGTGGGCAACATTAGAGTAGAAAACACACAACATTTTCAGAGATCACTTAATTGTTGTTTTCCCTTCAAAGGGGTGATTTCCTTGAAAATGTGGCAGAGTTGGGAAGGGAACCGAATGTTGACTCGTTGGCAGATGTCGGCTTTCCCTTGGCAGTCTTCCTGATCCGAATCACCCAGCAGATGTTTAATCTTGGTGTTGGAGAACAAGGGCTATTTGTACCTTTTTCCATCCCTGTCTTTCTAATGCATGAGTGGATGACTGCCTGGATAAAGAGACATCACTTCTGAAAATCAGGATAAAGGCATACAAGAGATATTGTAATCAAGTCATCGAACGGTCTGGGTTTACTGGGCAGAAGTGGAGACAGACACAGGTGATCTCCCAGGTGGCAGCCAGCCTGGTCTCCAGGGTGAGTTCCAGGACAGCCAGGAAAAACAACAACAACAAAGAGGCCTAAGCTCAAGTCCAGCATTTATTTGAAATCCATTTAGAGAGAAAGAGCTTATAACAAATTAAAAAAGAATTATTCTCATTGATGTATGTATCTATATGTACATGCAGGCCAGAAGAGGTCACTGGATCCAAATAGGCAGCTGTAAGACTCCTAAGCATGGGTAGTAGGAACCAAACTCCACAAGGGTAGTATACACTCTTAACTACAGCGGCATCTCAGGTCTGGGATTTATAACTTTTTGAAGGAATGCATTAAATACTCTCTCTCTCTCTCTCTCTCTCTCTCTCTCTCTCTCTCTCTCTCTCTTAGGGAATGTCTCAAGTTTAAGAGAAGAAAGAGATAGATTCCCACTTCCTTTGCAAAACATGGTTATAGTTTGGTGGAAGAAATCCCCATAGCAAGCAAACAGACAGGAGAAGACTTCACCAAAACACAGTGGTGCTTCTACCCTACACCCACAACTTGAGCAGTACAGAATTAGTAATCATACTGCAGGGCACTGCACTCTTGAGAGTGGGAAATAACCTAGAAGCCAATTATCAGGTTTTGGTCTGCTGATACCAGGTGACTTTTCAGTCCACATGTTACCGGACATGTCTTCAGTTGGGAACTTTTCTTGTTTCCAAAAGTACTTCAGCATGAAAAGGAGTGTGTGTGTGTGTGTGTGTGTGTGTGTGTGTGTGTGTGTGTGTGTGTGTGTGTAGGTCTTTTTTAATTTCCAGAATTCTTGACATATAATGATGGAAATGGAAGGGGATTTCAAGATCTCTGCAACAACCTTCTCCTGTTGCAGAAAGAAATTTTCTGAAAGCTGTGACTTGCTAGGTCTTGCCTTTGGTTTTTTCTAACATTAAGCAACTTGTTTCATAGTACACTTCTTTAAAAGTTTATTTGCCTCCTAACTCTATTCTTCACTGACCACTGGTGGCATGCTCTTACTTCTTAAGGGAATTTGGTCTTTATTTGTAAAATGTATGGCCATCACCGGACAAAGGAAACACAGTTAACATGAACAGCCACTGTGGGCTGCTGCCTGTCTTCATGGTGTTCATTGCTACCACAGCAATGATTTCCACAAGACATTACACAAAAGTATATAGAATTCTCAAAGTTTTTGAGTGTGTGTGTGTGTGTGTGTGTATGTATGTGTGAGTGTGTGGTGAATATGGGAAGGTATGAATGTGTGTGTGTAGTGTGTGTGTGTGTGGTGTGTGTATGTATGTATGTGTGTTTGTGTGTATGTGTGTAAGTGTGTGGTGTAGGGGATTGTATGTATGTGTGTGAGTGTATGTGTGTTTGTGTATATATGTGTGTGTGGTGAGTGTGTGGGGGTGTGTATGTGTGTGAGTGTGTGATGTGTGGGTGGTGTGTGTGTGTTTGTGTATATTTGTGTGAGTGTGTAGTGTGGGGGAAATTTGTCTGTATGTGTGTATGTGTATGAGTGTAGTGTGTGGTGTGTGTGGTGTATGTATGTGTGTGAGTATGTGTGTGTGTGTGTGTGTGTGTGTGTGTGTGTGTGTGTGTGGTGATGTGTGTTCAGGACTGGAAAGATGGCTCAGTAGGTAAAGTGCTTGCTGCATTAGTATGAGGACCTCAGTTCTTAATCCCTAGCACCCACATAAAGGCTGAGTATTCGGCTGGAAAGATAGCGCGGAGGTTAAGAGCACTTGCGGCTTAGGCAGAGGACTTGAGTTTGCTTCCCAGCACCCACATGGGAGTTCAAAACTATCTGAACTTCCAGTCCAAGGTGATCCAATGCCCTCTTTTAATCTCTGAGGGTACCAGGCAGATTTGTGGTGCATATATATATATATATATATATTTGGGCAAAACATTGATACATCTAAAATAAAATTATATATATATATATATATATATATATATATATATATATATATATATATATATATATTAAAGCAATGCATACCTTAAGTATTAGCCCTAGGAAAGCAGAAATAGGCAGGTTCTTGAAACTTTCTGACCAGCCAACCATGTAGTCCCAGACCAGCAAGAAACTCTATCTCTAGACAACGACAATAAAAACTCCAAACAATAAGAAAACAAATGCATAAAATGTCACCCAAGGATTAATACCAAAGTTAAATTTTTGTCCCCACACTCATTAACTTGCACACACATCCACACAAACACACATGTGCATACATGAATGCAAAAATCCTTGCCTTTGGGAAGGACTGAGTGATGGAGGGGTTGAGTGTGAGAAGCTGTTCTTTCAGAGCATGGCCAGTCGACACAGGAGCGAATGAAATAAATGATTGTTTTGTTCAATGTTCAAAGCTAACTGGAGCACAGACATGGGTTGAAGACCCTTAGAAACAAATGTTATGACTGGTTCACTAAGTATTCCCAATGCTTAGCCAAGCCCCATGTCTCCAAAGTCTCTTGGATGATGAGCAAAGCCACAATAGCTATATAAAATGGTAAAGAAGCTGAAGGGCTACTGGGAAGCCTGCATTTTAATAACAGAGCTGAAGACGGGAAATTCTAGCGTGGGCAGTAGACTTTACCAGAAGGGATAGTTAGATAAATGTATCAACTTAATGCGTTTCCACACCTTTGGTCTTTTGACTCTAGAGGGATAAGGATTTGATTACAGAATTCCTAGAATGAAAAATGATCAAGAGTCAGCTCAGAATTTCCATAATTCTAAGAAAGGTGGCTTCAGTTAGCTGCTGCTGTGTTGGCAACATGAGGGAGAATTCTCTTTTAACCACATCCCAAGACCAAGTGATATAGAGACTAAAAACACCCAGGTTGACTAATACATCCCCTGAACCACATCACAACTTTAAATGGTGGCTTTGGAAATTTTCAGAATGAAAATTCTACCTTATGAATCAGCTAGAAATTGTATCTGTTGACAGTCTGTCTTATTTCATTAAAGATCCCTTGCCCCCAAGAAATAGAAAAACTTGTTTACCTTTCTAGACTTTCTTAAAATTATATATATATATATATATATATATATATATATATATACACACACATATGTATGTGTGTGTGTTTGGCCCACATCTATGTCTATTTGCCATGTGTGTGGTACCTATGAGGCCAGAAGAAGTTATGAGACCCCCTGGAACTGAAGTTATAGATGTCTCTAAGCCACCATGTTGGGTCTTGGGGTCATCCTGGCCATCTCTCCAGCATCATTAATTGCTTAAACTGGATTCTTCCTGGAGGTTAAAAAAAGCTGAAGTGAGATTATCTCTTGCCCTGGGGTAGTTTCTGAGCTACTTGATGACCTCAACAAGCCCAGCCATTTCTTTCTCTTTCCCACAGGAAACCAAATTGCCTCTTGACATATTTCCTTGCACCTGATCTCTTTCTATTCTCAGCCAGAGTCACCTCTGGTCTTGTTTTTAATAAAAAAGACAAATGGGATGTGAGTCTTGCAACACTGATATTCTGATTTGGGGGTTACTTCTACTGATTCATGACACCCACGCTGTAAAGTGGTTAGAAGTTGTAATAAAATGTATACATCTGGTTCATCAAGTGTACTCTATAAACGGCATTCCCTGACATTTTAATGTAGTTTTCTGTTGTCTACCAAATGAGTTAAAGCATTTTAAGTTGTGGGCTAGGAATGCAACTCAGGGTTGGAATGCTTGCTTAGTTTGCTCAAGGCCTTGGATTTGTATCCCCAACAACACAGAAAAGAAAAAGATTGAGCTCCCCGATCAGAGCTCCTCAGGCACATCTGTGTCTCCATTCATGTGCCTTCTCATCTAAAATCTTTCCCTTATAGAAATTCACCAGTCTCTAGGGCAACATGAACACTACCTTTGTGAGGCCTTCTCTGACAGTGTCACACCCCTGTAGCTCTAGGCAAACTCCCACCTGTGTTCCTGTCATTTCTCCCAAGTAATGAGCCCTATGAAGTCAACCACAGCTCATGAAATAAGTTACTGGGAAGGAACCCCTCCAAGACAGAACGTGCATGACTGCAAAGACTCGGTTGCTCTGAGTTGGACTAACCTGGCAAAGACACTGTTGAGGGAAAGAAAGATACTATTGAGAAAGAAATCACATTAAAAGCCTTGTAAAACCATAAACATCTTAACTCCAAAGCCAAGATGCTCCTAAATGGCCCAACACAATGTGACTACTTGCCCCCAAGTAAGCAACCAAGCTTTGTGTATAGGTCAGAATTTTACTCTTCTTAATACATTTGTGCTGGAGTCGTTAGAGACTAAATTCCTAGAAATTAAGAACATGAAATTGTAGCCTTTCAAAAAATATATTTTCAGCCTAGTGTGGTGGTGTGCACAGAAGCAGGTGGATCTTTATGAGTTTGAGGCCAAACTAGTTTATGTGGCATATTCCAGTCAACTCAAGACTGTATAGAGAGACATTCCCAATTCTCTGTCTCTGTGTATGTATGTGTGTGTGTGTATGTATGTATGTATGTATGTATCTATCTATCTATCTATCTATCTGTCTGTCTACCTATCTATCCATCTATCTACCTACCTATCTATCTCTATATCTATCACCTATCTATCTATCTATCTATCTATCTATCTATCTATCTATCTATATTTATCTATCTATCATATATGTATATGTACACACACACACACACACACACACACACACACACACAAACCTTATTTCTCTTCCTGGATTAGCAAGAAAAAAAAATAGTATTAGGAAATTCACCCTCAATTAAAAAGAGTTGTTTGATGCCTGAGTTATGGTGGTTTTATTTCTTAAATTAATACCTGACAAAATCCATGATGATGGAATTCACAATTTACATACATGTCCACCATGTGCATATACAGAAGCTACACCCAGAGGAAAAGAGGAGAGTCATGCTCTGAAAATGAGGATATTTATGTTTTCGGAAATTGCCATAAAATGACATTTACAAGAAACTCCCCAAGACAGCAAAACCAAACCATCCCTGGGAATGAAACGTAAAAGGGAATATGAATGAGAAATTCCTTCCTGCTATTATAAGAAAGGCTGATAGATTAGGGACCATTGAGGCACAAAAATAGGTCCTGGTGGACCACAGACAAGAGGCAGAACCCATGATTCAACTCCCCCTTCAGAGTTTTCCACCTAATTGCTCCCTCTGGTTGTATAGCTGGGGAGATACAGGCTTACCAAGATTCCATTAGTCTTCCCAAAATTCCCAGAGCAATTCCTGGCTTCTTACCTGCCTGACAGCTGGGTACTATGGTGAATGAGAGAAACCCCAATATCAGCAAGTGTGGCTCCATCTTTGAGGAATCAGGATCGAGGAGGGAACTGGATGAAATTCTCTGCGGAATGTTGGGTCAGCGTCTTTTCTGCATCCTCCTGGGAGAATGCCAGAACAAGGGCTCAGTCCTCTCGGTCTGTCATCTTGGCTTTTACACAGTGTCAGTGACAGCCAGGAGTTGTTCTATTTAAGCATTAGGCTGATCTGCTCAGCAGGAAGTCGTAGTCCTACCTACTCTCTTCTGTGATCTCATCTAGGAAGTGTTTTTTGATGACAATATAGTTTGCGGTAATTTTTCAAACCAGTTTTTTTTTTTTTTTCAAGTTCAATTACTGGGAGGTGTGGGCAGTGTTTGATGAGAAGGATCGGGCTTCACTTATGAGTCCTTTTTTTGTGCTTTGCCTGTACAAGGAAAGGGGGGATTCCCTGCCGTGGCGGGGGGTGAGCAAGCACTTCTTGGCAGTGGTCTCACTTAGGGTTTTGTAAGCTGAGTCCTCTGGGGGGGGTCTCCTCTAGAAGACTTGACCAAGACTGAGAAGCAAGGTCGTGAGAGGGTGCGGAAGGGCACCTTTAGCCAAAGACAGGCATTTCGTCCAAATTGGCCTGACCCTAGATCCCTCCTAGAAGTGTACTGAGTTCAAGGCTTGCTGTAGGCTTAGAGGATGTCAGTAATCAAACAGGTCTGCATCGGTTCAGTTCTCGAAAGGTGCTTTTGAATAACTCTGATGCACGGTTTATTGTTCCAAGGGGATGGGATCCACAAATGCAGAAGAAGAACTGTTGTCCAGATGTGTCTGCAGTTGCGATGGAAGATTTTGAGTCTAACTTCTCCCTGGAGGCCTTTCAAAACCCTTTGTGTTCTCCCGTAGTGTCACCAAGCTGTCTTGTCTTCCACCATGACTTTTTACCTCTATCCTGGTTGCAGATCTTCTTGTTTTGCAAATAAGATCTGATGGCATCTTAATTTCCTCCCTTGAGGGAAAAATGCATGACAGCATCTAATCAATAAACCTATAGACCATTTACAGGAGTGTCACAGGCACATTGAACTCTTAAGAGTCTGAAGATCTTAGGATGAAGGTACCTCATGGGCTCTGGAGACAGGCTACATCCAATATATTTTTGAAATCAACACTGATTTCATAACACATATGGGTATTCAACTGTGATGCATTAAGACACATGAACGTGAATATATAACAAGCATACATTTCAAGCCATTTCAGACAAATGGTTGTGAACGCATGTCCAAGTTTTGTTTCAAGCCTGATGAAAATGGGTAGTTTCCACCAAGTACATTTCAAATATTTCTTTCCTGGCAAAGACTTTTAAGGAAGATGCAGTAGTCTAGGTAACCCCAACAGATTAATGTAAGAAACATTTGTCTAAAGGTCACAATGTTCCTTCAGGACAGGTGGTAAGTTGGTCAACTGTATAAAACTAAGCCTCAGCACATCAGGAAGTTGCTCAACTCTCTTAACAGAAATGTTTGGTACTTCTCAGAAGAAACTGCACGTCATATCAGACACCCAATATCTGACCCAGATTGCCTCTTCTTAGGTTAGAGGTGAGCCTTTGCCCTTTCTGGCAGTAGAAGGTAGTAATTGCCCAGTGACCATGATGAAGAAGAGCAGAAGATGCTTAACAAAGGGAACATTATGAATGACTTGTTCAGGAAAGACATGAGTGTTGTCCTTGAAGGGTGAATGTAGCCTTTTTAAGTGGGTCCTGCGGGTACCATCTGTACTGGATAGCTAACCAGAAGAACAGTTGAGCGGGAGGCTAAAAATAATGTGAGGGTAGAAATGTCAGTCGGATTGATGGTGAAGAGGACATCGAAGGGTGAACTCTAAGTCACAGGACGTGTACAAACAGGGTGGAACAGTGTACTGGCTGGTTCTGTGTCAATTTGACACAAGCTGGAGTTATCTGAAAGGAGACAACCTCAATTGAGAAAATGCCTCCATAAGCTCTGGCTGTAGGGCATTTTCTTAATTAGTGATGTATGGGGGAGGGCCTAGGTTATTATGGGTGCTGTCATCCTTGTCTGTCGGTCCTGAGTGCTATAAAAAAATGCAGACTGAGGTGGCCATAATGAGCAAGTGAGGAAGCACTCCTCCATGGCCTCTGCATCATCTCCTGTCTCCAGGATCCTGGTCTGATTGAGTCCCTGCTGTCGTTGCATCTGAAGATGGACTGTTATATGAAACCGTGAGTGACATAAATACTTTCCTCCCCAAGCTGCTTTTGGTCATGCTGCTTCATTACAGCACTAGCAATCCCAACTAAGATACCCAGGAATGCCAGAACTGTGGGTACGCTGGGAAGAGTAAAATTTCAGGAGAAATGAAGGCTGAGAGATGTTAAAATACTTCCCAAGGCATGAAATAATAAAAACCTAGATAAGTTTATTAGAAATGCAAATAACATGGAGGCTTGCTGACAGAGTATTTGCATAGGGAAAAATGAATCTGGGAGTAGAGAGAGGTCAATTCTACTAGCTTGAGTGAACCACATGGTTATTAAATGAATGGTAGAGAGACAGATTAGCTCCACTTACAGGAAGGAGTTAATGGTCCCTGTAGGCAGTTCTCTCATACTCGTTGTATGGGAAGGTCTTTGAAGATGATCTTTTTTTATATTGAGTATTTTATTTATTTACATTTCTAATGTTATCTCCTTTTCCAGTTCCCCCTCCGAAATCCTCCTATCCCATCCCCCCTTTCCCTGCTTCTATGAGGGTGCACCCCCACCTACCCACATCCTCCTACCTCCCCACCCTGTCATTCCCCTACACTGAGGCATCGAGCATTCACAGAACTAAGGGCCTCTCCTCCATTTGATGCTCAACAAGGCCACGCTCTGTTACGTATGTGGCTGGAACCATAGGTCCCTCCGTGTGTACTACTTGGTTAGTGATTTAGTCCCTGGGAGCTCTGGGAGCTCTGGTTGTTGATATTGTTGTTCTTCCTATGGAGTTGTAAACCCTACCAGCTCCTTCAGTTTTTTCTCTAACTTCTCCATTGAGGATCCCGTTCTCAGTTCCATGGTTGGCTGCGAGCATCCGCCTCTGTATTTGTCAGGCTCTGGCAGAGCCTCTCAGGCGACAGCTACATCAGGCTCCTGTCAGCATGCACTTCTTGGCACTGCAATAATGTCTGAGTTTGATGACTATATAGTCTGGATCCCCAGGTGGAGCAGTCTCTGAATGGCCTTTCCTTCAGTCTCTGCTCCACACTTTGTCTCAGTGTTTCCTCCTGTGAGTATTTTGTTCCCCTGATTAAGAAGGATTGAAGCATCTGCCCTTTGGTCTTCCTTCTTTTTGAGCTTCATGTGGTCTGTGAATTGTATCTTGGGTATTCTGAGCTTTTGGGCTAATATTCTCACTAACTTCTAACATAAGGGTTGTGTTGATCAGAGTTGAGATTGGAGAGGAAGATGGACTTGAACTGAGGGAGCAAGGTGAGGAGAGAAGTCAGATCCCTGTCACTTTCATTTCCTGGCCCCCTGCCTTGTCAAGGTCACTTCAGAAACACTTCCAGCCCCAGAAAGCATAGAGGAGCCTAGGAGAGGAAGAAACAAATGTGTATGAAGTATCAAAGGAAGCCCAAAGGCACGCACGGGCTAAGGAAGAAGTGCTCAGACAGTGGCAGGTTCTCCTGGCTGGTGAAGTCCCTTCATTCACTCTTTTCTATTGCAGACAATGCTACTAAGAACTCTACTGATGTAGGCTACAGTTATTCCTACCATGCCACAGAACGGCAGGACTGCTTTCTTCCCTCTAACTGTGTTTTGGTACCTGAGGGGCTGGAAGGTGGCTCAGGGGCTAAAAGCACTAGTAGCTTCTTTTGGGGCACTTTGTTTAGTTTCCAGTACCCATGTAGCAGCTTACAACCATAACTCTAGTTCTAGGGAATCTGTCTCCCTCTTTACACCAAGGACACTGCACACACACACACACACACACACACACACACACACACACACACATACACAGAGAGAGAGAGAGAGAGAGAGAGAGAGAGAGAGAGAGAGAGAGAGAGAAGAGAGAGTGCAAAAGACTCATACATATAAAAAATAAAGATAATTAAGCTGAGAGATGGCTCAGTGGTTAAAAGCACTGTCTGGTCTTCCAAAAGACTAAGGCTCAATCCCCAGAACCTACATGGCAGCTCACAAATATCTGTAATTTCAGTTCCAGGGGTTCTGATGCACTCACACTGATGTACATACAGGCAAAACAACAGTGATCATAAAATAAAAATAAGTAAGTAAAACTAAATAATATTCTTTAAAAACAGGTATCCGTTGGATTATTTTATCATTACTTTCAGTTATTGAGACATGGTTCAGGATGGGGCATAGTTCAGTAATAGCATACTTGGTTAGCATATATGAAGCGCTGATTCCCAGAATATCTCTGTCTCTTTGCCTCGCTGGCATGTTTAACCTGTTAGTAAGGCTTCACCAATTAGAGATGCAAAGAATAAGACTATTTCTGCTATAGAAAAGATGCTGAAGGGCTGGGAGATGAATCAACAGAAAAAGTATTGGCCACAGAAGTGTGAAGACTGGACCACAAACCTCCAAAACCCAAGGGAAAAGGCAGACAGTGGCTGCTTATAACGCCAACATTTGGTGGATGGGAAAGGGATCCCCAGAACAAGCAGGCTAGCTAGACTCTGAATCAGGGCAACTCTGGGTTCAGCAAGAGACTTGGCTCAAAAAATGAAGTAGAAAGTGAGCAAGGAAGACAACCGATGTTAAACATTTGTGTGCACACATGCACACACCTAGAAACTCAGATACCTACACACATGCAACCATGTACACATGTGTGTACTCCACATACGTATATATGCATAGGAACTGAATTAATAAAAGGAAAAAGAAATGTGGTGGGAGGAGTAGAAAGACTGGGGTAATTTGGGGTGCACAATTGAGAGAGTAAAAAAATCCTAAAAGGGGGGGGGTGGCGGTGACACATGCCTTTAATCCCAGGGGAAGATTTGTGAGTTCAGCTCTCTGAATTGTGAGTTCAAGGTTAACCTGGTCTACAAAACGAGTTCCAGGGCAGCCCAGGCTACACAGAGAAACCCTGTCTCAATAAAATAAATAAGTAAATAAATAATCCTAAAAATCATCTGACAGTAATTATTTATAGTTCCTTTTACAGTAGTAACCCTTTCCCCCAACACTTCAAAGATGTTCTTTTTAAATTATATTATTTTTTTCTTATACATTCTGGAGTTGAATCGGTTTTGAGGGTGTGTTATATAATTCACAGCACAGCTTTCTTTGTGTGCCAGGCATAAGAGGGAAGAGTGTAGCTCAGCATCTCATGAGCTCTCTGTCTCTGTCTCTCTGTCTCTGCCTGTCTGTCTCGCTGTCTCTCTATTTCTGTCTGTCTCTCCCTCTCCTCTCTCCTCCCCATTACTTCTGCCCATTAATTGTCTCTTGCTGTCTTGAGGAGAAGTTTACAGAAAGAAAGAACGAAAACTCAGATCAAACCGTTTCATTTCTGTCAAGCAGGCCACGAGCTCATGTTAACTGGGTACCTGCAATTAAGCAGGCTGTTACACTGGGCTCTGAAATTAAGGCCTCATCACTGCCCATAATCTACTAAAGGAGAAAAAGAAACCGGCCCTTGAAAGGGAAGCAGTTGCTCACTGATCCTTGGCACTATCAGACTTGCTCGTCCTACTCGAGCAATGCTGCATAAAAGCTCCCTTACGATGTCATTACACTCCTCTCTCTGAAGAGCCCTTGCTCATTTCTGGTCTCAGAATTAGAGGGAAGAGGAGGGGAAAGGGCCGCTGTGGAGGGGAAGAGAGGAAAAGCAGAGAGGATGAGAAGAAACCAGAAATGAGGATGAAGAGGAACAGAAAGGAGGGAAGGGGAGAGGAGGGTAGAAGAAAGAAGAGGAGGGATGAGGGAGAGGAGAGAGGAAGAATAGAGAGGGGAGGGATAGGAGAGAGGACTGGAAAGAGTAGGTACAAAGAGAGGAGGAAATGAAGGTGAGGAGAGGAAAGTTGAAAAGGAGAGAGCTGAGAAGGAAGGGGCTTTCATTTTCTTGGACAATGGCTAGTAGCTCAGGGAACCCATAATTTATATATTTATTGCGTTTCTGGGTGAGGTAGGGGTGGGTTTCAGCCTATGGGGCACTGAGTGTTTATTGCATGGACACAGTCTTGGATGTCTATGTTAGTGCTCACAATGTCACCTTTACACGGTTCATGTGTTTGTGAGTATCTCTTTTTTTTTTTTTCTAGAATTCAATTCCATAAAATACTAGTTAAGGATCTAGAAAGTGGGCCCTACGCCAGAGTGTGTAATCAAAAATAAATAGAAAAGGATTCCTACTTTCAGAGAGCTGGCAGTCTCATCATGGAGATGGGGAGGCAGGGGCAGACAAGTCCCTGTTAACTGTAACACATTCCAAATGGGTAACAACACGAGGGAGCGTGGTGGAGAAGGGACGCAAGCAAGCCTCAGTCTTTGTCAGGTGACCACTAGAAAGATGATGTCACTGTGGTTGATAACTTCCATTATTTACAGAGATATGGGAACTTCAGATTCTGCCCTATTTGGCAGCAGACAAACAGGCGTCTTTCTCTCAGATTGGCATTAAGAGAAGACGGCAGCCAATTCTGTGAAATCTACAGGTGCATCCTGTTATTGTGGCATGGGGCTGAATTTCTCAGCTTGTAATTTCCACTAGGTTTTACTAGACAGGGTCCTGTGGAAAACCAGAATCCACCGTGCACAAAGGAACTGTCCTCTGTGCAAATGCTGAGCTCCAGATGTGGGTATCTGACTGGTGATTTGCTCCCCTAATAAAGTACTGGGAGACCAATAGCTTGTCAGACTCACAAACTCAGTGACCACACTGAAAACCAAACGTCAACTTTGCTGTCATTTGCAGCTTATGTTAACTAGCAGACAGATTCTGTGTGTGTGTGTGTGTGTGTGTGTGTGTGCAGGTGTTTGCAGGTGTTTGGTGACCAGAGCAAGTTGCTGTTGAATTTATTCCTCAATCACTCTTCATCAAAGTTTGAGACCCAGTCCCTTACTGAGTCTGGAACTTGCCAAGTTTTGCTCAACTACTTGGCTACCAAGCCCTGTCTGTTTTCTCAGCACTATGATTACAGGGCACTGCTGATGTTGAAGCTGAACACCAAACCTAGGTCTTCATGCTTTTGCTGCAAGTACTGCATTGGCTGATGCACCCCCCTGATCCAGATCCATGATCACACTTTCTATTAGGTCATTGCCACATAGGTATCAGGAAAGGCCACTGACCTCCTCTGACCTGGGTCTAGCTCAAGGGTGGAGCATAGTATAGCTCAGTTTCTCAAGCCAGAACCGATAAACTCTGGTGACTTCTGGAGGCAAAGATTGTGGGGTTCTGAAGCACTGGTCTGTGGGTTTGGGGGGGAAGGTGAAGTCACATCTGTGTCACCTTTTGTCTAGACAGCTATGCAACGATAACTTCCCGACTGACTTCACTGACTCAAACATTCTGCTATCCTCTACCTTTTTCCAGAAATCAAAAGCAGGGCCAACAGGTGCCTGGCCACTGAGCTAACCCTCACACGTTCTTCAGTCTCATCCATTTCTTCCAGGCAAGTCTTCCCGAAGAACACAGTTCTCCCCTCTTCCAAGCTAATCTTAGAAATGGCCAAAATCGCCATTTCTGAAATGAACCCCAGCTTCTTTAGTCTGATATCTACACTTTTCTGATATTTTCACACTTTTCCTCAGACCTCCCTCTTTCACATGGCTTCCCCACTTTTCCTCTACGTTTCCTGTTCAATCACTATCCCCTCTGTCACGCACCCACGCTTCCCGCCGCTAGGAACAGGCGTGCAACAAACAGATTCTTCTGCCGATAACCTTTATTGAACAGCACTTTGAGCAGGGGGCTTCTTGAGCAGGAAACTTCTCTCTGAGCCGGGGATTCCCTATCGGGTTCTACTGTCTAATCGACCTCTCACGCGCAGTCCCCCACGAGCGATCTCTCTGTCCAGTCTCTGTCCACGCGGGACCTCCTGCAATCTCTTTTACCGAGTCTCTCTCCACGTGGGATCTCCCGCAACCTCCCCTATTGGGCTTCTCTCCACGTGGTATCTCTCCGCCATCCCTCCACGTCTTCCTCTCTCACCTCACGTGGGGGAGAAAATGCACTGCTATATATGCCTAAGAGACTTGTGTTGCTACCTGATTGGTGCATCCTCCTGTAGCTCAATCACGTGCCCCAAGAGTGGGCTGTGACTTATGTGGTGCATGCGCATTAAGTCTCTTGGCTGGGCAACAGCTCTGTTTGCTGAGTTCTCGGCGGGAAGTCGGCGCCATGTTTGGGTGCAGCAAAAACGGCTCCCTACACCCCTCAATGCATTCCCTCCCTCTTTTGGTTGTCTTTGAAGAGTCTGTGACCCCAAAGCTTACTCTTTTTTTAAAAGTTAGTGTATAGGATTATACAAAGAACTGTTTCACTATGACATTTTCAGACATTCGTATAAAATTCTTGGTCATATTTATACCCCAATTACTTTTCTTTAATTTTTTCCTTTTATTAAAAATAATTTTTCCATCATGTAATATATCCTGATTATGGTCTCCCCTCCCTCTCCCCTCCCTCTACTCCCCCCAATTCCCTTTCCCATCCCTTCCCTTCCAGACCAACTCCTTTTCTGTCTCTCATTAGAAAAAAAATAGGCTTCTAAAGAATGATCCTGTGCCAAACCGCGCCGTGCCGAGCCGTACCAAAAACTAACACGTTGTATTAGACCAAACAAATGGAAGGAAAAGAGCTCAGGAGAAGGTACAAGAATCAGAGTCCCCTCATTCGCACATTCTAAAATCCCATGGAAACACCAGACCGGAAGCCATGATAAACACACAAAGAACCTGGTGCACACGCCTGCAGGCCGGGTGCATGCTGCTTCGCTCTTCACGTGTGTTTTGCTCATGTTGATTTAGAGGATCATGTTTTCTTGGTGTCCTCCATCCCTTCTGGCTCTTATATTCTTTCCACCTCTTCTGCTGGGTTCCCTGAGCCCCAAGGGAATGCACTTAATGGGGAATATCCCACTTAGGGCTGAGTATCCCAAGGTCTCTCATTCTTTTATTATTGTTATTAATCATTATATTTATTTATATTTCAAAATATATCCCCCTTCCAAGTTACCCCTCTACCAACCCCCATCCCATCCTCCCTCTTCCCCCTCTGCTTTGCCTCTATGAGGGCGCTACTCCACCCACTCACCCACACCTGCCTCAGCCCTCTAGCATCCCCCTATGCCTTCCTCCCCTCCCATTGCTGTCAGACAAGGCCATCCTCTGCTACATATGTGGCTGGAATCCTGCTCCCTCCATGTGTACTCTTTGGTTGGTGATTTAGTTCCTGGGAGCTCTGGGTGGTCCCGTTAGCTGATATTGTCCTTCGTACTGGGATGCAACCCCCTTCAGCTTCTTCAGTCCTTCCCCTAGTTCTTCCATTGGGGTCCTTGGGCTCAGTACAATAGTTAGCTGTGAGTATCTGTGTCTGTATTGGTCAGCTGCTGGTAGAACCTCTCAGGGAACAGCCATATCAGGCTCCTGTCATCAAGCACTGTTTGGCATCAGCAATAGTGTGTGGGGGGGGTGTCTGCAGATGGGATGAACAGAGACAAAAAAATGGAACAGAGACTGAAGGAAAACCATCCAGAGACTGTCCCACCTAGGGATCCAAGGTCTCTCATTCTTTGTGTAATGTCTGTCTGTGAGTCTCTGTATTTGTTCTCATTTGTTGCAGGAGGAAGCTTCTCTGGTGGTGGCTGAGCAAGGTACTGATCTATGGGAACAGCAAGAACAACATTAGGAGTTGTTTCAGCGATATTTTTGTTGTGGTTGTTGTTTTGTTTTGTCTTGTTTTAGAACAGTAGCATTTGGTTTTACCCTGGACAGCCTTCTCTTAGACTCTTGTTCACCTGAGCAGTTGTGCATGGGCTCTGTCTCGTGGAGTGGGTATTGAGACAAATCAGACATGGGTTGGTAACTCCCACAAGCTTTGTGACACCATTGTACTAGCTTGTCTTGCAGGCAGGACAATATTGTCTATCCAAGGGCTTGTGGCTAAGTTGGTATTTACCTTTCGGTTGTGTGACTTAGTTTTACTGTTGTGAACAGACACCATGACCAAGGCAACTCTTATAAAGAATGACATTTAATTGAGACTGGCTTACAGGTTCAGAGATTCAGTCCATTATCATCAATGTGGGAGCATGGCAGCATCCAGGAAAACACAGGGTTATAGTAGCTGAGAGTTCCATCTCTTCTCTGAAGGCAGCTAGGAGAAGACTGGCTTCTAGGCTAAGACAAGGGTATATCCACGCCCGTAGTGGTACACCTACTCCAACATGGCCACACCTCCTAATAGTGCTGCTCCCTGGGCTAAGCGTACACAAACCATCACAAGATTCCACTTATTAATTTGATCTTAGACATTCCCAGTGGAGTTTTTAGAGTCATTTATGTATACTGTCACACCATGTAAAGACAAAGATGCTCTGACTTCTTTCTTCCCTTCCAGTTTGTATCCTCTTGATCTCCTCTCGTCTTGTTGCTCTAGATAAGATTTAAAGTATTATATTCAGTAGTGTGGAGTGAATGAATATTGCTTCCTTTTCTCAGAGTTACTGAAATTGCTTCGAGTTCCTCTCCATTAAAGTTGACATTGGCTATGAGCTTCCTATAAACTGCCTTTATTATCTTGAGATATTTCCCTTGTATCCCCAATTTCTCCAAGACTATTATCATGGAGGTGTGTTGGATCTGGTCAAAAAAACCTTTTTCTGTTTCTAATGAGATGATGACATAGTCTTCCCTTTTCTTTCAGTTTGTTTATATGGTGGATTACACTTAACAATTTACATATGCTGAATCACCTGTGCATCTCTTGGATGAAGCCCACTTGATCGAGGTGGATGATATTTTAAAGTGTTTTTGGATTCAGTTGGCAAGTATTTTACTGAGACTCTTTGCATTTATGTACAGAGGGGTGAAAGGTCTGTAATTCTCTTTCTTTGCTGGGTCTTTATATGGTATGAGGATCAACACCTCTTTAAGTGCCAATCCATATACTAGATTTTTAAAAAGTCATATCTCATAAGATCCCATTATCTCGAGGTGTTCTCTTCTCTAAGCTGTTGCCTTAGCATATCTGCAGTACTGAAATGACCACGATCATTGGATAAATGGTTATTATATAACAGTCTCTGTGCCATGCATTTTGAATGTCTTACCTTACTGACTTTCACACAGCAGCCATGTCTGGCTGACACATGGCCATGGTTTTCATTGTCTGATAAAGACATCACATGTTACTGTGGTTATAAAATGCCCACTGTCACCCAGCTTGTGAGGGGTGGTGTCTACAAACATCACCTTCAAACCGGACATCATGTCATCACTCTCAAAACATTTGCCAACTTAAAACTGTACCCTACATCGATCTGTGCATGCCCGAGAATTCCAGCTGTGCTCTGTGTGGCTTTAGAAAAAGAACCTGTCGTTTACTGTCACCATTTTAGTCTCAGTTCTGAACATAGGACCTAGCACTCGATACCTGTTGAATTAATGGTTCTTTGGAGAACCACTTAGAAGGGTTTCTGAATAAACTGCTTGGTTTCTACACTAGATGTGTTTTGTTAGACAACTTTCTGTCAGTATGATAAAATCAACTTAAAAGAAGAATGTTGTATTTGGCTCACAACCATCTGTAACTTGACTCAAAGGGTATCCCTCTTCTGGCTGGCATAGGTACCAGGTACTCACGTTGTACACAGATATACAT
The DNA here is from genome assembly GCF_963924665.1 of Micromys minutus. Classification (NCBI taxonomy): domain Eukaryota; kingdom Metazoa; phylum Chordata; class Mammalia; order Rodentia; family Muridae; genus Micromys; species Micromys minutus. Next base: position 57,484,176 of record NC_137975.1, on the reverse strand, counting down.
GCAAACAAAACATGCAAATATGTGAAATATTTTTAAAATGTAATGCTCTTTTTTAAATTAAAAACAAAAGAAAAGATTTGGTAGAAAACTTCAATCCAGTTAGATAGGCAGGCATAGGAGCAGCCATAAATCAGCAGCTGGGCCTGCTGATGCAAATACTTTTTTTTTTTAATTCAGAAATGGTTTCCTTGGACTCTGAACCTTCCTCTCCTACAGAGCATATGGGGCTACAGGACTAGAGCACACCTGCCTTGTGTTCTGAATACAAGAGACAGTTCCTGAAAAAGGAAGACCCGAGAGGGCAGTCGCATAATCTCTAGTTCATTCTAGGTTCTGAGCAATTTGTCCATGTCCATTGGTTCTGTTTCTACCATGCTTCTTCTACTTCTGATGTTAAAACTTGAGGAAACAAGTCCAAAAAAGAAATCAAGAACAAACCATGGAATTTTTCTCAGTCATGCCAGAGGACTACCTCCTAACAAAACCTAGAAGATTAAAGACAGAGAGAAGAAGCCATCTCTCAGAAACTCTGCTATATGCCCAGGAGCAGCACAGGGCAGGGCTCAACTCTCAGACCCACTATCTGTTCATCAGTCATAGCCGGATGGCATATTACGAGAACCCCCAATCGATGATATTCATTTTTTTTCTGAGAAGCTGAAAACTTTTCTGGCTGGATAACCGCATTTTCCCTGCCTAACCCACTATGAGATATTTTTTTTATTTGATACACAAAAGGCAGAGCCTGGGTGAATTTATCCATGGTAGAGAAAGGACTGCCTTCTTCTCTCCTTCCCTCCCTCCCTCCCTTCCTTTCTATCTTTTTGTTGTTGTTGTTTTCTTTCCTGGTAGGTTTTAATGTGAATAGGCTAGCCTTGAACTTGTTATGCAACTACAGATAACCTTAAATTCTTGATGCTCTTGCCTCTACCTCCTGAGAGCTGGGATCATTGTGAACCCCAAAAGACCATCCACCCAGGAGCCGATTCCGATGATGCAATCACATTAGGGTCTCTTTACTCACGCTCAGGCTCCCCAGGGACCCTGATGCTGCAGGACCTCAAGGTGAAACCCAGAGCCCAGTTTCAAGTAAGCATTTATAGAGGCAAGCAAATGAGCAAGAGGGTTTCTAGCCTGGCAGACATCTGATTGGGGGGCTGTTAGGAAATTTTGTTGCCCTTTAAAATAATTGGCTAGTGCTGGGAACCAAACCATAAACTTAACTTCTGCTTTCCTCCTGATTGGTGGTTGCTAGGAAGTGACGTAGCAAGGGCCGGCTTGTTAGAGAGTAACCTGGAAACTGGTACGAGTTCAACCTTAGGTCGGGTTCTCGAAGATGGAGTCTAAAGCCAAGATCTGGTCTCTAAGGATTAGAGGTGTAAATCAGAGCTTCAGCTCAGAAAGGGCACTTTTCTTGTTTTGAGACAGGAGTTCTCTGTTTAACAGAGCCCTGGCTGTCCTGGAACTGGTATTGTAGACCAGGCTGGCCTCCTACTCACAGAGATCTGCCTGCCTCTGCCTCCTAAGTGCTGGGATTAAAGGTGTTGGCCACCACACCTGGTTGATAGGACACCGTTGTAATTAAGTGTCTCATCTATCTGTCATTTGCTGAAAATAATCCCCGTTGCCACGATCCCCATTTCCCCGTGCCGTTGACAAGCCTACCTGTTTATATAGAATATTTTCTGCTCATTTTTGGAACCTTGTGACACCCTACTCTTTATCAAGTAGCTGCTATGTGCCAGGTGCACTTAAGTACTAGCAAAACAGGGAAAATACACACAAACCCCTGATGTTATCACCAGGGCACTTCAGTTGGCTTGAGGCCAACAGACAAGACACAGTGAAGTGGATTGGGCAGTATAATGTTGTGTGGTGATATGGATCACAAAAAAGGTGATTAAAGTAGGCAAATTATGCCAGAGACTGGGTGCAGAGGCTGCCCTTGTAAGCGGAAAAGTCACACAGAGAAGGTGCATTTGGGTAGAAACGAAAGATGTTACTGATTGCTAAGCCAGAGGGTAGGGCAAGCTGGGCTGGGTTTATGAGAAAGACATACAACCAAGAGTTGTTTTTGATACTGACACCTGCCGACTCCGGGCTGGGGATGTAACTCTGGACAGAGTGCTTGCTTCACATGTACAAAGTCTTGGATTCCATAGCCAGCGCTTCATAAAACTAGGCACAGTAGCACAATCCCTGTAGACAAAGGAACTCTTGGAGAGAGACCTGAGTAAAAGCTGGCCTAGGTCTAGGATTACAAATGCAATGTTGAGTCAGTCATCCTCAACTGCATAATGAGTTCAAGGCCAGCCTGGGATACATGAGATTCCTCTTAAAAACAAAATGGAGGTACTGTATAGTAGGTTGGATAAATGCTCATTGGAGACATCATACTCTGATGTAGAATACAAAATACTCTTCTCTGTGGGAAGAGCACCTCCAAGCTAAAGAGATCACCATAACAAATATTGCAAGAACAGGTCTATGGGAGTAGAAAAGCCAGGCACGTGGGTGAGAGATGCAGGTTGGGATTTGCACAGGACTAAATTGTCTCAAGGCTTATAGGTAGGCCAGGAGTCTGGGTTTTACTCTGTTTTGGGAGGCTCAGGTAGAAGAAGGCTATGGAAGAATGCAGTAAGACTATCCCAGTTGCCTAACTACAAGAGTCACAATAGAATCTGATGCATCTGGGAGATGCTGAGTGGTAGCCATTTGAGGCTCTGTTTTTACAGCACAACCAGCAAGGGCTGGGGGTGTAGTTCAGTGAGAGAGAGCTTGACTAGCATCTTTGAGGCCCAAGTTCTTAACCTAGCACCACACACACACACACACACACACACACACACACACACACACACTACATTCCACAGTCACTTGCTTCTCTGGGTTACATAGGATGCTTGTGTAAGGAAAATAGAAGAATCAATTCTGACTCTTTTGTTTTGTTTTGTTTTTTTGCCTGACTCACAAATGAAAGATGCTTCTGGAGCCAGAGAGATGGCATGTGTTGAAGAGAGCTTTCTGCTCTTCCACAGGACTCAAGTTCAATTTCTAGAACCCATGTAGGGAAGCTCACAATGGCCTATAACTCAAGCTCCATGGAGATCTGACACCACTGGTTTCCATGGCTACACTCAGATGCACATCCCACATGCATACACACTTTTTTTTGCATTTTTCATGTGTGTGTGTTTTTTTCTTGCATGTTTATCTATGTATACCACATGTCTTCAGAGGCTAGAAAGGAGTGTTGGATTCCTTGGAACTAGAGGTACAGAAGGCTGGGAGCTGCCAAGTGGGAGCTGAGAAGGGAACCTGTGTCCTCTGGAAGAGCAGCCAATGTTCCTAAGTGCTGAGCCATCTCCACAGCCCATGGTGATTTTTTTTTTTTGAGATGTTGTTGCTCCCTGAGTAGGAGCAGCTGAGTAGAGGCTAGTCTGTAGTTATGAGGAGGGTACGAACTAGGATTTCTGTTTGAGACCACAGCATCTGAATGAAGATGCTGTACATATTGACTAACTACCTCAGAAGAGACATTGTGTCTGTAGTGGAGCAGAGAATATATAAACAAGAAGAGGAAGGAGTTAAGGGACTAGCCAGGCTTTTAAAACTAGAGTATATAGTCTGGTGGGTTTGGCTCACACCTTTAATCCCAGTGCAGGAGCAAAATGTCAATCTCTGAGTTCAAGGCCAGGACAAGAGCAAGTTCCAGGACAGCCAAAGCTACACAGAGAAACCCTGTTGAGGGTGGGGGAGGGAGGAGAGTGTATTTTTTTCAGAGCAAATTTTGGTGAACACCAAACTTGAGCAAATGGTACAGATTTCACATCTATCAGATAGATAGATAGATAGATAGATAGATAGATAGATAGATAGATAGATAGATATCAGCCTTCCTCATTAGAGTGGATGTCTTCAGCAATTGATGACCCCACAAGACTACATCATTATGTTTCTGTGTTTGATATTCTTGAAGTTGAAACCATTGGCAGGCAAGGTGTATGGCAAAGAATGAATTTTGCCTTATTTTATTGAGAATGACAGGGCATGAAGTATGTCACATGCTAGGTTTTTTTTCCAGTTGCGGGTAATTCTTAGAATTTTCTGGGTAACTTTAGTTTCTTTTTACACTAAGCTCTGTATATGGAGTTTCAGACTCAATCTACATTGACCCAGAGCTGAGGCATCATCAAGTTCTTGTTGATTTTAAAATGAGTCTCCATTGAATGGATGGCTTGAGTATTGCTTAGCAACTGATATTTGCGATGGAGAAATAAGAGCAGAGAAATGGCTCAGTTGGTAACAGTCTCCATGTACAGGTATGAGAACCTAATCTGGGTCGCCAGAACCCACGTGACCTGCCAACCTCACCTCCTTGGTTGAGTTTCAGGTCAACGAGAGACCCTGTATTAAAATTCAAGGTGGGGCAGCAGTGTGAATTCATCTGCTTACACTATTTACATTGGAAAGAATAATTATGAAAATGAAGATCTGATAAAGTACAGCTGGCCTGAAGATGTTTGGTTTCACAGGGACAAACTCTCTTTGGCCCATGTATACCTATGATTACAAAAGGGAGAGAAGATAGAAGACATTCCCAAGGAGGTTCTGATGGTCTGTGCCCGCCCTGTGAAGGCCAATGGCATTCAAGGCTACAAGATGAACAACCTTAGTGTGGTTTACACGCCTCGGTCTAACCTGAAAAAAACAGCTGACATGGATACAGCGCAGATCGTCTTTCACAGGCAGAAGGACAGATTGTGACAGTGGAGAAGAAAGTAAATGAAATCTTAAACCAATTAGAAAAGACCAAATTGTAGAAGTTTCTGGACCTATCAGCAGAGAAAGAACGCAGAGACTGTGAAGAGAGGAATGAGAGGAAAGCCCAGATTCAGGAAATGAAGAGGAAAGAGAAAGAAGAAATGAAGAAAAAAGGGGAAATGGATGAACTTAGGAGCTATTCATCACTAATGAGAATATGTCCTCAAATCAAGATGGTAATGATTCTGATGAGTTCACATGAGCTGATCAAAGGACCCCGGGAAGACATGAATGTGCAGACCATTACAGAGCTTTTGATTTCATCGAGGTTCTGAAGTACAGAAACCAACCAACCAAAATTCTTCCTTCATTCTACATAAACATCATTTGTTTTAAAAAAAAAAAAGTCATCTTTTCGCTGATGAAAAGAAGAGATGTATAATATAGTTGAACTTGAAGACAAGTTTAGGAAAAGGAAAATATTTTTGGCAGAACATCTGTCAGTACCTCATGAAGGCTGGCTGCCTTTGTTTTTGAGATAGACATTGGAGCAGACTGACTCTGCACAGTGTTTCTGTGGCTGTGGTCTGTCCTGGAAACAGACGTCATGAAATGTGTTTCCTATCTCTAAAACACCTAATTCTATGAAGAAGACCGTTGGGTTACTCAGGTCAGGCCCTCCTGACGACAGTTTCCTGATTAGAGGGAAGGCACGTGGGTTTGAAGCCAGCAGTAGTGCTTACTTAACTTGGATTTCAGTATTGGCAAGTTCTCTCTTGCTGGCATCAGAGTAGCTGGCCCAGATCCTAGCTTATTCTAAGGGATATCTTCTCACTCCTCTGAGGTGGGCTCCCCATCTCAGCATCGTAGGCACATAGTTGATCTTAACCAAGCTTGGGAACTCATCATCAGAAATCACAAGTGATCCAAGCCACAGATGTGACAACTAGAGTCTGAAGCCATTTCTGTGGAGGGAGACAGGAAAGGGCGTTGTGACACAGACTGCCTCATGATTGTCTTGACTGTATAATTAAACAAAAGTCGTCTGTGGATGGCAAGCTTTTGAAAGAATCAAGCATTTTCCCTAGCCAGCCAAGACATCTGTTTCTTTCCTTTGGGATAATATTGATGTTGAATTGTAACCCCACAGCTATAGGTTTAGTGACTTCACATGTAGCACAGGTACTGGTCTGAGCCACCTGCTATCCAGTACATACCTTTTTGTTACAGGATTTAAGGGAACCCCTGTACAGACTCAACAGAACAGTGAGAGGAGAGAGCAAAGCCCTCAGGGTAGTGAGTGGACTGCAGATCCATATTCTAGAGCACCACACAGTGCCCACAGCACTTGGGTGTTGAGCCAGCAGAAATGATTTCTTCAGCAAATGTACCAGCTGTCATCACTGAAAAAACCAGACTCATGGTATTCCAAGTTGAGTGTGAGTTAAACTGAAAAATTCCCTGAGGCATAATTTGTTAGCCAGTTTGAGGGATATGAAAGTCAATACCAGAGATGTGTGTGTGTGTGTGTGTGTGTGTGTGTGTGTGTGTGTGTGTGTGTGTGTGTTTGAACTGGAGTTCTGTGGTCTAAAAAAATTATAATAAAGTATCATTTTTATCAGGAAAAAACCTGAAATTGTCTTCTGGTCTCCACAGACATGTACACACACACACTCACACATACACAGAGACACACACCCAGACCCACATCCATAGACATACACACACACACAGGCACACACACACACACAGAACCACACATAGACACACATACAAACAGACACACACAGACAGACACATACACACAGACACACACACACGGAGACCCACACATAGACACACACCAGACAGGCATACAGACACACACACAGGGACCCACATATAGACACACACCAGACAGACATACAGACACACAGACACACACACACAGGGACCCACACATAGACACACACCAGACAGACACACACACACACACACACACACACACACACACACCAGAATGTGAGAGCAGCAGATACATTTGGTTTGACTTTTAGAACATCAAGTTGGAGATACTAATGAAGCCTTCTCAAAGACAAGGCATGTTAAATTATGCTGTTCTATTTAATACAAATCACTTAAAGGAGGGGGGATTTATGAAAGGGTACAGGAGTTTTTCACAAGCCCCAAGGAAATCATTAGGTATGGTAACTTGAATGAGTTGAAGAATAAGAAGTAGAGACTTTTAATGAATCAACATTCCAAGGCTCTGCCCATAACTCCCCATCTTATTCATTCGTGTTCTCAATGAGTGTGTGATTGGCCATAAACTGCCAATGAATCTGAATTTCTCCACCCCAGAGTTCCATTGCTATTATTTTCTGGTGCAGCCAAAATTGCTATCATTCTATCCTGAATATTCCTAGTCTTCTCTCAAGTCAGCAATGCTGAAAGCACTGACCTCTCTCTGAGAGGACCCAGGTTTAATTCCCAGCACCCACAAAGAAGCTCACAGTCATGTATAGCTCTAATCCCAGAGAATCGAAGCCCTCTTCTAACTTCCGTGGGGACTGCACACACATGGTGCACAATTTATGTGCAGGCAAAACACCAATACACATGAAAAATAATAAAATTTTAAAATATTTGTGTAAAATTCGGAGTGGATTTAAAGAATGAAACCATGCATGTTACGGTATGCCCGTAATCCTAACATGTAGGAGTCTGAATCAGGAGGGCCATAGCAACTTAGAAGCTAGCTTGGTCAACATAGTAATCACCAGGCTAACCAGGGCTCCTTAGAGAACCCTCCTTCTCCCAGTACCAAGGAAAAGAAAAGAAATAGACAATATAGCCCTTTCCCTGCTTTTGTTGTGGTAGGGTCATGTCAGAAAGCCCAAGCTGGTATTGAACTCAAGATCCCTCCTGCCTCAGGCTCTCTAATTCTAGAATTACAAGCATGGGCCTATTCCCAAGCATGGAACTCGGGCCCTTGGAAATGCTTGGCAAGTTTTCTTCCACTGAACCATGTCCACAGCCCTCAACAACTAGATGTGATGAACCATTTGTAGCAATTTTATAATCCTTTAAGTGCAATCCTTTGCAGCCACATTCCTAGCAATCAAGTATTTCAAGTACGAAACACACGTCTAGATATAGACAGCATCTGCATATTGAATTCTAGCTACTGGGAGTATCAAATAGAAACTGCCATCTTCTTTACCTTCTTTCTAGTCTTCCTCCAAGAAGAAGCCATTGATGGGGCTAAGTCTAGTGGGCACTGGCCTATATTTCTGCTCTCAAGAGAACAGAGGGTGGTGTGGGCTCTCTGTGCTGAAGTGGGTCGAAGTAAGCCTCTTTCTCCACAGAGTAGCTTGACAAGAGTCTCCTCCCTACTCCAACCCCCACATATAAGTAACAAACCTCTAATCATTTATGTCTTAGATCCATCATGCTTTTTGATTTAGACTTACCACCAGTATGAATTATACATTAACCTCCATTTTTCTTTTATTTCCCAAAAGTTTCATTAGTCAGAAAGGAGATGAAATTACCGAGCACCCTGTCTTCCCCAATTCTCTGTTGCTATAACAAAAAATAAAAAACCCTGAAGATATAATAGAGATTATGCCATGAGTCATGATGCATGCCTGTTATTCTAGCACTTAAGAGGCATAAGCAGAAGGTTAGCCTAGGCTACTGGAGACCTCGTCTCAACAGCCTGCTCTCTACCACCTCACAATGAAAATCCTCTCTAAATCTTTCTAGATTTAGGAGGCTAGAAAATTCCAAACAGTGGCACCAGAGTGTTTTAAGCTTCACACAAATACTTCATGTTGCTTCAACTCAGAGGGAAAAAAGGAAGGGGACGAAATAAGATACTTTTGGAGCTGACAGAGAGGGGCAACCTACTTGATGGTAACCTGTTCCCATGAGAATGGCATTAGTCATGATTAACGGTCTAACCACCTCCTGAAGGTTCCCATCTCCCAACACCACCACCACCACCGCAGTGACAACCAAATTTCAACTTGAGTTTTGGAGAGGACAAACCACATTAAAGAACAGCACAGTGAAGTTCCAGTGCTGTGGGTATAATAGAAATGATCTCACACTGAACTAGATAGTAGGACATACATAGGCTTTCCACCTTAACAGCATGTGGCTCTATGCTAGATTCCAAGACTTTCTTTCCTTCTAGATGGTGCAGAGGCAAGCCACCTGGTGGTTTCTGACAGCCCCCATTAGGATGTGAAGAAAATGTTTCAGACTCCTTCTTTTCTGCAACAATGTTATGTCTAAATAAGCAAAATGTCCTCCCTGGAGCACACAAAAACCAACACTCCAAGAGAGACAAATACTAAATTCTGATCTTCAACTTTTCTTTGCAATAGAAGTGACCTTTATTTTTTTGTTCAAGGAAAATCTCTAAAGAGAAAGGAAACGAGAGGTAGGAAGCAAAGAAGGGGAAAGAAAATATCTGTTAAGGGGAAAAGTCAAGAAATTCACCTGTGCTCACAGTTTCTCTGAAGGTCACACTGGCAGATGTTCTGATAAGGCCATCCTCTCTGGTGCATGATGGGTAGATGTTGATATCAGTCAGGCCTTCTCTGTCCTACCTTGAACTTCACTGGCGGGGGGGGGGGGTGTCAGGGGTGAGAGAAACCAAAACAAAGCCTTTCTTTCCCTTTGTCCTGAAGACATCACTTTTGCAAGACATTTTTTCTCTGGGCTGCACGCTCTTCATCCTGACTCTCAGCTCATACTACGGAACAGTTTAATAAAGCATTTCAAAGCCCATGGTTGAGGAAGTTACAGACCCTAGTGTGGAAGCTACTGTTCCTCCTCTAAGTGGATATCAAGCTGACTCCTAAATATTATGTTCATACGTTTATATATGCCTCTGCACTGGGCACTGCTAACTTCAGAGACTCAGTCTGTCAAAGCCCTGAAAAGAAGTGACTGTTGAGTACCCGCCCCAAAATGGACTATGTTACTCCCTCTAAAGCCCAGGGAAAATCAGAGGAAATGAGACAGGAAGAATGTGAGGGTTGGAAAGAGGGTGTTGTGGAATTCTGCTTTCTGGGCATAACCTGGCTGTTTATATCCTTGACCTCACAGCAGCTATGTTTTCCTATGTAAGATTAGAATAGTCAATATCCTGTCATGGAGCGGAGAGAGGCTCTTGGGGCTTTGGCTCTTCCTGGGCATGTAGAGGCAGTTCATAGTTGCTGGGAATTGAGAAGCGTTTTCTATTTTCTTCAATAGTTAAGGTGTCCATGCTCCTGTAAATCGCTGTTCACCTATTCTTCTGAAACTCATTGTGTCACATACAAAAAGATACGAAAATAGAGATGGGCTTGGGAAAAGACCAAGGGTGTTAGCCTAAGTGGAATGGGACGTAAGATCAAAATATATGATATATATGTATGAATGTATAATGAAGTCTGTCATATACATAATTAATATGGACTAAGAAACTTTAAAGCCCCTGAAATTAAACTGGAACCTTTTTCAAAACTGGAAGAAAATGTGATTTTAAATATGCAAGTGGCCTGCCAAGGATGATCATTTGGAAAATGCAGCCCAGACAAAAGGACTGAAGTTGCATTCTGCATTTCAATGAGATCATAAAAATGTCCCAGTGATGAACGTATAATTTGGCCTACAACTTCAGCTAGTCTGTCATGCATAAGACATTTTTGTAAGAGTCTAAACTCTATGCATGCATATGTCCGGCATGCAAAATTCTAAACCTTGGACATAAATGGCCTTCTGCAATGAAAATTCACAGTGGAAAATGAGCTCCCAAAGAGGCAAAATAAGACATGTTTAATGTTGGTGTGAGTGCTAGAGGAGACCTCAGGATGCATGTCCAATGAAGACGGTGTGTATGAGCCAAGGGCAGAGCTGTGATGTTAAAAGTTAAATCCCGTGAGCCATCTGTGGCTTGTGAGAAAGAAAGCAAGGCTAAAAGGAGGACAGCTAACTCCAGATGGATCTGAAAGACATTTTCAAGGTCAAGCCAGCTGTCCAAGGGAGAGGATGCTCCACCCACCCAACGCGGGCTTGCCATTGTTTTCTTGCTGAATGAGGCTTGGTACAAAGGTCTAGTGGTCAACACAAGATTACTTGACTACTGACTAACCCTGCCTTTTACTCCTAGACACTAAATGAATCTCTCCTAAACCCTCCTCTTGTTCCTCTTTCCTTTGTAAATCAGAAGCCCAAAAGTACACAGATTCTTAAGGAATCTGGCCCATGATGGAAGGGTCAATGCTGAACCACTAAGGGGTCTTTACCAGGATTGACAAATGTGGAAAGTTTTAGTCACAAATGTCCCAGAATTTGCCAGTTTCACAAATTATGTGTCGCATTACATTTGGTTATGGTTCATGAAAAACCTGTTAGCAAAACATGAAATCCTGAAAAGATATTGATTTGGGGGTGCCTCGAAAGGTCTCCTTATATAGCAATGCTAAAGGACGGGATGTTTTTGCCTATTTTAAGGTAAATTGCTTGGGAGAGGTCTTATGATCTTGGCTCTGTGACCTGAAGCAAAGTCAACTGGAGGGCCTCGAGTTACCCCACTGCAGAAGTGAAATGGTTAGGGGGCTCTACTAACTTGGCTTGGTGTCCTTCACCATGATGGTGACATGGTTTAGCCTTCCAAGGGTGTAGGGGAGAAGCTAGAAACTTCTTTTATAGCAATTGGACCTTTGAGAGCTCTTTGTTGGATCACTTTTGGGACTGGCTCGCAGCTCGGAAGAGCCTTACTGAAGGTCTGGATAAGAGATAGGAATTCTCTCTCTGGGCTTCTAGGAACCACAGAGAAGCAGCTGGCAGGATGCAGATGAAACAGGATTCTGGGAGAGAGGAGCCCTCCTGGGTTTGGAGGAGCTCAAGAGAAAGGTTAGCTCAATAATATGACATAGAAAAAAAGATTTCTGAAGAGCTAGCAGGCTTGTAAATAGATACTTTGTTAATAGTTAAGATGACAAAATGACTTGACTGAGCAAGCAGGCTTTTACCTCAGTTCCTGACGGACACATCTCTATGGGTACAAATATTAGTTAAATTAGATAGATAGATAGATAGATAGATAGATAGATAGATAGATAGATAGATAGATATAAATTGCAGTTAGGTAATTTAATCGGAAACGGAGGGAGAGGGAAGGTGGGGGAGGGACTGGAAGGAGAAGAGGGAGGGGAAACTACAGTCAGGATGTAAAATATGAGAGAAGAATAAAAAAGTTATGTTCAATATATGTTCATTCTAAATGCTCTTTATATAGTGATTTGTTTTAGAACTAAAAAAAAATTAATTGCAGCTGGTGGCCATCACTGAAGATACGTGTGGTATAAGCTTTGGTGTCACTCAGGGTGCTACCCACTTCAATCACCATCTGACTTATTTGGGGTTCTTGCAGCCCACAGAGCCCTTTGTGTGCCTCGTGCCCATTTGCATAGACCATTTTGTAGTAGAAACAGCAACTTAACGACTTGTACCTAACTACCAGGGTAGTGCAAAAATGAGAGCTCCCCATCTCTCTTCTCTTTAGTTTTAAATATTTCCCAATCCTCTACCTTTGTCATAAAAAAGAAAAATGGTCTTGCTAATGGGACTGCGGTTGTAGTTCAGTTAGTAACACGTGTGAATAAGCATGCGGACCTGAGTTAGGGTCCCCAGCCTTCACATAAAAAGCTGGAAGTCATAGTGTTCCTCTCTGAAGCCTGTGCTAAGGAAACAGAGACAGATGTGTCCCTAGAGGCCATGGGATAACCCGGCTAGCCGACTCTGAAAGCTCCAGATTCACGGACTCTGTGCCAAATGATAAGATAAAGAATAACTGAGTAAGATGGCAGATTCGGATTTCTGGTCTTCATACACATACAAACACATACACACACACACACACACACACACACACACATGCACACATACACATGCACACATACACATGCACACACACATGCACAAACACACACACATTCACAAACACACAAATATACACACATGCACAAACACACACATACACACATGCACATACAAACACACATATATATACCACACATACACATGCACACACACATACATACCACACACACACAAACACACACTCCACCTAATAACTAACTAAATAAATGTAATTATTTAAAGTGTCATGCTGGCAATATGAAATACAGAGGGAGAAAAAACCAAGTTATTCTAAAAGGGGTTGGGGATGAAGTAGATCACAGAAGGGTTGGGTAAAGCAAGACTGAAACCTCAGGCAGATACCAAGCCCAAAGCTCTGTGTCTAATGTCCAGACCACATCAGGCTTGAGTAGCCATGCCTCTGTGACCTTGCTACCTGCAGCATGCATGAGACAATACTTCAGAGAATCGCTCCTGAGCTGGAATTGTAGTGATGTACAATTCAGCCTAGGTAGGTGGGACTCTGTGCCCCTGGGCTCCTAGGTGACCTTCATGTCTGCTATGCTAGCCCTTTCACTCAGTGACCACATGCCAGCACTTTGGTGACCCACAGCCATAACTGGCCGGTGTCCTGCTGAGTTGCTTTAGTATCTCTTTTGTGGTGGAAGCTTTCTGGAATGAAAGGCATGAGCCACAAAGGTGTTCATGATTCGTGTTCATGAGACCTATTCATCCCCAGTCTTCCAGTAGTACTTCTTCCACATCCCTAACCAGTCAAGTCTTCTACATTGATGAGTAGGAGTCTGTTCTAGACTCAGGTCACGTCCCCTGTCCACTCAAAGTGCAGCTCTTTTCAATCTGCCCATGTGAAGGATTTCCTTCATTGCCCTTCAAGGTCATCCTGAGTACAGCTGCAAAGACCCCTGATGTCTATTTCCAGCAAGCATCCATACAGTGAGCTTGCTTCTCTGAAGGAAGCTGGGTCGTTTCCTCCTCTGAAGTAGACAGAAAGCCCCTTAGTTGCCTACGGGGAGTCGTGGAATGAGGACAGCATTATCTCATTTTCCTGTCACTGTGACAATGTACCTGACAGAAGCAACTTAAAGGGGGAAAAGAATTGATTGTGAGGAATAATTTCAAATGATATATAGAATTATCTGGGCATGGTGGTGCACACCTGGGTAGCAGAAGCAGGTGGGTCTTTGTGAGTTCAAAGCCAGCCTGGTCTATATAGTGAGCTTCAGAACAGCCATGATTACAAAGAGAGACCTGATGTATATTATAAATAAATAAATACATACATACATATATACATACATACATACATACATACCACAACCACCTTAGTTAATTGCAAAGCTTTGGATATGATGGTCAAAGCTAAATCAAGTTTTTAGCTTCTGAATTTTAACTCCAGTCAATTTGAGTGCCTACAAAATTGGACTTCAGACTTCTAAGATGGAATTCAATAAAACTCTAAGAAATAATTTCTTTTTACTTCATGTGTGTGTGTATGGTATGTGTGTGTATGTGTGTGTGTGGTTTGTGTGTGTGTGTGTGTGTGTCTGTGTGTCTGTGTGTGTGTGTGTGTGTCTGTGTGAATTTGGTTGTGAGAGGTTGACTGTCATTGCTTGACTGTAATCCTCTTTAACTTTTAAGTCTTGCACTGAGCCTGGTGCTGTTGATTAGTATAGTCCAGCTAGCTGGCTTATTCTACGGATACCCTGTCTCCTCCTGAATCCTATGATTATAAGAAGACCACCACACCCCTCGGGCTTTTACAATGGTAAACTCTGGCCATCGTGCACTTGAACATCATTAGTAATAAAGACACATAGAGCTAAGAGATGACTGAGTGGGTAGAGTGCTTACTGCACAGACAGAAGACCCCTAATCTAAATCCCTAGACCCAAATAAAAAGCCCAGTGTGATGGTCTGTGCCTGTCACACCCACCCATGCTAGGAGCGGCTCACTGGCCAGCCAGGCTAGCTGAACTGGTCGTTCCAGGTCACCGAGAGATCTTGTCTCAAAAAAGAAAAGACAAAGGTAGAGAGTGGCCGAGGAAGACATCCGATATTAATCCATGTACCCCACCACTTGCCTGCCAGGAAGTGGACAGGCCTCTTCTGCTAAGCACCCACCAATATGCCTTACTACACCTCTAAAGCACTAGAGACAGCCAGCTGTGAACCAAGACCTTCAACACGAACCCAAAGCAAACCTTTCATCTTTTTAAGCTTATTACTGCAGGCATGTGTTTATAGTCGCAGAGAGCTGGTGAACATCGCCATCTCTCACTGGTGGGGAAAGGAGTCATACCCAGGACCTGTGGATCGGGTCATTTATGAACTTTGACCAAAACTTCCCAAAGTTGTCTTTTCTTCATTTGTGAATGAGTAAGAGTCCTTAGAAGAAATCAGAGTATATATATAACTCATCCCTTCTTTCTGGGATTTGGTGCACACAGAGGGCTGGATAGATGGCCTCATTTGTTAAACTGGGGATAAGGAGAGAGTTTTAGTGAGACTCTAAACTAAACCGAAAGAGGGGTGGGGAGAAAGAGCACAGACAAACCTCAGTATCTTCTGCCAGGCAGAGCTCGGTTCTCATTACAACTCAGTACTGGCCGTTTGTATAACCTCAGGGGATTTTCTAACTTCTGTGAGCCTCACTCTTCCATTATGAAAAGTGGACATAATTCCCGTGTGATTGGGAATAAGTATGACGGCTGGTGCTAAGGTTTCTTGCTACAATCTCCTGCTACCATCCTAACCACGTCTCAATGTCTGAGCTGAGCCATGCCACCTTCATCATTTCTGCCCCAGAGAATGAGAAATGGGTGACTCAAAGGGTTACTGATCCCTCGAAACCCTCAGATTACAGATAAACCATTTCCCGATCGTGCCCCACCTTGGCTTACATGGCTTTGATGGCCTGATCACACACTCTGGGGACCACATGAAGGTTGACACTCAGAGCTGTTCTCCCCATCAAAGATGTGGTTCTGCTTGTGTGCATGGCACATGAGGTAAAGGACACTACGGGAGGAATAACAAACCAAGTGCTTTCTTCTGCTCTTTGAGGGGTGGGGACCTCGTGATTAGAAGGATAAAGACATTTATCATGTCACTTTAGGTATATGCATACAGAAACTTGGAATCAAAAACAGCTTCACATAATGCACAGAACTCATAGGGGTGGCCAAACAACGACTGGTCCAGTTTGAGACCCAGACCATGAGAGGAGGCCCAACCCTGACACTGTCTGGATAGCCCGGGGACCTAGGATAGAAGCAAACATGGAAAAATAAAGAAGAAAAAGGTCAAGGAAAAGATTCCTGAGGGTGTTCTACTGTACTTGTAGACCTGAACCCAGCACAGTCATTCTTAGAGAGGCTTCATCCAGCAAGAGCTGGGAACAGATGCAGGGACCCACAGTTAAACATTAGGCGGACCTCGGGGAATCCTACAGGAGACAGAAAGGAAGGATTGGAGGAGCCTGTGATGTGGAGAACTCCACAAGAACACAGCCCACAGAATCAACTAAACAGGACTCATAGGTGCTCATAGAGACTGAAGCATCAATCAGGAACCTGCATGGGTCTGAGCTAGGTCCTCTACACACACACACACACACACACACACACACACACATGCACATGTGAGTTATAGTTGTTTAGCCTGTTGTTCTTGGGGGTCTTTTGACAGTGGGAGTGGGGCTGCCTCTGACTCTCTCTTGCCTGCTTTTGGGACCCTTTTCCTTCTACTGGGTTGCCTCATCCAGCCTTGATGTGAGGGTCTTACTACTTGTTATGAGGTGTTCAACTGGTATACCTGGGAGGCTTGTTATTTTCTAAGGGGAAACTGAGGTGGCGTGGGTCGGGGGGAGAGAGGGGTTGGAGGGACAGGACTTGAAGGGGAAACTGTGATCAGGATGTAATATAAGAGAGAATAG
This sequence comes from Micromys minutus, assembly GCF_963924665.1. Taxonomy (NCBI): domain Eukaryota; kingdom Metazoa; phylum Chordata; class Mammalia; order Rodentia; family Muridae; genus Micromys; species Micromys minutus. The sequence continues at coordinate 57,467,558 of NC_137975.1, read as the reverse complement.
TAATTTTTAAAAAAAAAGGGGGGGGGAGGAAACAGCACATAAGAACAATCAAGCATCCAAGGAAATTGCATTTTTTTTCCAGGTGTTGCAGATGAGACCCAGACACTGGTTCCACCTGAGCAGATGTGCTATCACTGAGCAGATGCCCTCGGCTATCCACAAGTCTTAGGCTAGGGCTTAGGTGGCAGGGCAGTCTCTTAGGCCCTCAGCTTCAAAACCGTAAGGTTGGGGGGCGGAATGCAGCTAGAGCGGGAGACAAAAATCTCACTTGAGAAGACTAAACTTCCACCAGTCGGTGTAATTAGACACTAATTGAAATACTGTTAAACAAGCAAAAGAAGGTAACTGATAGCTATGTTTAAGTTAATTCCAGAGAACCCTACATCTTTAAAAGATGATCATTTCACTATTTTAGTTTGACAATAAAGGCAAGTAGAAAGTTTAAAAAAAAAAAAAAAGCCATCTAGCTAGAAAAGAAACAAGAAACAAAAATTAGCAAATATATTTTAAATGTGTTTTCTGTAGTTTTAAAACCAAAGCAGGATCCTCAAATTATTTTCATCCAACAAAATTAGATTTTGTGAGCCTTCAATGTGGGCTATCCAGTTTGCTTGCATGTGTTGGCTATTATAAACATCACAGATAGGTAGTGTGTGTAAGCTGACTTGGAAGGGGGCTGGAGAAGTGGCTCAGTGGTTAAGAGCACTGGCCCACCTCCTAGAAGTCCTGGGCTCTGTCCCACAACTGCCTCTAACTCCTCCCAGAAATCTATCGCCCTCTTCTGACTTCCCTAGGCACTAGGCCTCCACACGGTGCACAGATACACACATGAGCAAAACACTCATGCACATAAAGTCTACAAATAACAACACACACACACACACACACACACACTTGGAAAAATAGCATGGTAAAGGCACTCTTTAAAATGCTGGGAAATGGACAAGAGTGTTAGAAGGTGTTTGAGAGAAGGAGCTGGGGAGATGAATCTGTGGATAGAACACCTAATGCACAAGCATCAGGACCTAGGTTTGGATCCGCGTCCTCATGAGAAAAACTGGGCGTGGTCACACATCTCCAACCCTACCTAATACAGGAACTAGCCATCCAGCTTAGCCCAAACCCTGAGCCCCAGGTTCAGTGGGAGACCCTGTCTCAAAAATAAAAAGCAGGAAGTCTTCCCTTTTCTGAAAAGAAATGTACTGGGGGTGAGGGGCGCTGGGAAGAGAGGAGGGAGTGGAAACTGCAGTCCAGATATAAAAAATAATAATTAAAATAAAACATACAAAGCAGGATGAGTAACGGTCTGTCATTATCGCGGACCCGAAACATGAGGCGCTTCAAGGACTCCCACGGCAGGAGGATAGATTATAAGGAGATTGATGACCGACCGGCTTAAGGAGCTAAGGGAACAGTTGGGATTTAGCAAGCAGTATGAAAGCCGGAAAACGATCTGAAGGCACTGCCAAGTGCGGGGCAGATTGTGAATGAAGTGCAGAAAAAATTTTCAGCGTTAAAGCAACAAATGGGCCAAGATATGCTGTGTGTTCTCGTGGGCGGCATGAGAGAAGTCGGCTGACGCCAGGAAGGAGGGCGGGTGGCTTTGACCATGACTATGCTAACCATCATGAGGTATTTGTCAGGAGAGAGGTTCCGTGGGTTTATATGTCTTATGAAGATTCTGGAAATGTTTCTTATTCTGAGATTGAAGGGCTGTCGGAAAAGATTGGGAAATTAGTAAAAGTAATAGAATTACAAACCTAGGTATTATTCCAGAGTGTAGGAATAATACCTCCAAAAGGCAGACCCCCGGCCACTGGGGGAACACTTTTGGCCTGATCTGTTGCCTACCAGCCGGACGGCAACTTCTTAAATGTTGTTGTGTCTTGTTCTATTGTGTAGATTAGTGCACTGGTGAAAATGCTTGTTTGACTAGAGAGATGATTAATTATGCCAGTGATCACCAGCCATGTCTTTTTAATAGATGAAATAGATTCAGTTGGTAGCTGTTGGTTTTCTGTGGGTACATCAGCTGACAGTGACCTAGAGAAGTTTAATGAAGTTACAAAATTGAATGGATGGATTTGCTACTCCGCATAAGAGTTAAAATGGCCACAAACAGACCAGATAACACTGGATCCATTGCTGCGTCCAGAAAGATACGGTAGGAAATACATATCGATTTTCCAAATGAGTAAGCACAATGAGGCATGCTGAATATCTGTGTCCTATTACAAAGTGCAGGGAAGTCGATTCTGAAGCAACTGTAGAGCTTTTTCCCACGACTCTGTGGAGCACACCAGAGAAACGCTTGCACAGAAGCAGGTATGTTTGCAGTTCCCGCCAATCATGATTTTGGAGTTCAGGAAGACTTCATGAAAGCAGTTAGAAGGGCTGGAGAGATGGCTCAGCGGTTAAGAGCACTCACTGCTCTTCCAGAGGTCCTGAGTTCAAATCCCAGCAACCACATGGTGACTCACAACCATCTGTAATGGGATCTGATGCCCTCTTCTGGTATGTCTGAAGAAAGCAACAATGTACTCACATACATAAAATAAACCTTAAAAAAAAAAAAAGAAATTAGTCAGAAAGGGGGCTGATTCTAATAAGCTAGAGTCTAAATTGGACTACAAATATGTGCAATTTACCAGAAGGTTTGATGGCTGCATAACAGAGATTAGTTTAATGTAAAATTAAGTTAAGGAAAATAATGTATATATTGGCAGTGATCTCATTAAAAGTTAATAAACATATGTATGAGTAACAACATACATGTTTATTATATACACAATAGTATATAATTCAATAATATTGGTTCAGAAGAAAGTTGTACATTTGTTAATATTGCATTTGCTGCAACAGAATTTACAAAAGATACACTGAAGCTCTTCATGTTTTTTTAAAAATGCTTTTCATATGCATTGTGAGCATTTTGTACATCATTTAAAGCAGTTTGAGAGAATAAGACAGCATTTCATAGGACTTATTTTATATTTTGTTTTCCTAGTCATAAAAAAATGGAATAAGGGGGCTGGAGAGATGGTTCAGTGGTTAAGAGCATTGTCTACTCTTCTAGAGGTCCTGAGTTCAAATCCCAGCAAGCCACATGGTGGCTTATAGCCATCCCTAAGGGGATCTGACAGAGGCAAGTGAATTTCTGCAAGTTCAAGGCCAGCCTGATCTACCAAGTAAGTTCCAGGAAAGTCAGATAGTCCTGTCTCAAAACAACAAAAGCATCATTAGACAGCACACCCTTATAATAAAATTATGTTTATGCAAATTAAATTATGCTAATTGTCACCTTAACTGATTTGTTTTCCTCTAAGAGCACCCACCATTCTTGTCCCCCTTGACACCAGCCTCCAGTTTCTGTCCACTGTTTATCCCAAGGCATTTGATCTACCCACTGTCCTGGCTTCAAATGCCCCTTGGTTTTGCCTTCTTCTGGAACAATCTACCCTCCTAATATTTTGGCTAAGATTACCTAATGTCCTATTTTTGATCAATGCTACCTTTTGCTTCCTGCTGTCCCTGCTCCAGGCTGCTGAATATTGCTGAGAAAATTCACAGAACTTATTGGTGTTGGGGTTCCTATGTATGCTGGATTGGCAGCTCACCTCTCTCATACTGTTCCTCTTTCTGGTGGGAAGAAGAAAATTCTCATATATAAATGTGTTTATTGAACATTTAGAAAAAGTTCATTGAGTTAAGAGGTTATATAACTGATAAAATTAGAAATAAAACAAAACAAAGGTTTTTTTTTTTTAAGCTAGGCACATTCCTTTATTCCAGTGCTCAAGAGGCAGAGGCAGGCGGATTTCTGAGTTTGAGGCCACCCTGAGTTACAAGATGGCCAGGGCTACACAGAGAAACCTGTCTCAAAAACCAGAAAACAAAAACAAAAATAAAACAACAACAAAAAACAAAAACAAGGGCTGGAGAGATGGCTCAGTGGTTAAGAGCTCTGGCTGATTTTCCAAAGGTCCTGAGTTCATCTGATGCCCTCTTCTGGTGTGTCTGAAGACAGTTACAATGTCTTTTTATAAAATATAATAATTTATACTCATATATAATAAATAAAATTTTAAAAAGACAAACCCCACAGAAAAACAGTAAAAAAAAAAAAAAAAACAAAAAACCAAAAGGAAACCTGTTACAGTAGATATACCGAATTGATTTTAAAACCTTGATTTTTAATGTATTTTATTTTTTGAGCACAGGTGTTTGGTCTGCATATAAGTCTATGCACCACCTATGTGCCTGTTGCTCACAGAGGCCATTTGATCCTCTGACACTGGAGTTACAGATGTTTGTGAGCTGCCATGTGGGTGCTGGATAGTGAACAAAGCCCTCAGGTCCTTTGAAAGAGCAGCAGGTGCTCTTAACTGGTCTCTTCTGCCTCACAAAATCAAAATCTTAACTGCTGTGTGTGTTAATTCCTTTTCCCTATTTATTATTTCTTATAGTGTTTACTATGAATAATGAGATTCTGTTATTTGATGTATAGATTTTTCTTATTTTTTTCCTGCAATAGGAATTGTATTATGTTATTTTAAACTTTTGTCTAGAAATCAACCTGCACACAGTGTTGCTATCTGTGTTTCTTTATGTTTATCTGCCATAAATTGGTATTTTTCTTCAGTCTTTCATTTTCAAGCTTTTAGAATTACTTGAACACTTTCTTGTAAATCGGATTATAATGTTGGTGTGTTCACTTGTGTAAGGTCCATCTAATTCCCCGAAAATTTTATAATGGCTATTCCAGGTTGTCAACTTGACTACACCAGAAATGGAGGGCTCATCTGTGATCCAGATCTTGAGGCTGGAACACACAGGCTTCTGACTCAGATCTTGCCATGGAGGTCATGAGACATAGTGTCTATGAAAAGCTTAGGCAAGATAGTACACACCTTTAATCCCAGGAGACTGAGGCAAGCAGTTCTGTGAGTTCAAGGCCAGCCTTCGACAAAGCAAGTTCCAGATCCAAGTGTGGAACTTGAGGACGTAAGGTCATTGGAAGAAGGAAGATTCAGACTTACTCACTCTTCTTCTTTGCCTGCTTGCATTTACTTGCCTACACATCTGTTGGAACCTACTTCTGCAGAAGACCAGCGCAAACAACTATCCTCGTGGGACTGACCAACTACTAGATTCTTAAATTTCCCATTCACAGCTGCCTATTGTTGGGTTAGTTGGACTACGGGCTGTAAGTCACTGCAATAAATTGAGTATAGAGAGACAATCCATAAGTTCTCTGACGATAGAGAACCCTGACTAATACAGCCTTATTAGCTTGAATTTTTTTTTCTTTTGGTTGTGGAGATTTTTTGTTTGTTTGTATGTTTGTTTGTTTTTGTTTTTTGGTTTTGGTATTATGCTGTCTTCAGACACATCAGAAGAGGGCACCAGATCCCATTACAGATGGTTGTGAACCACCATCGTGTGGTTGCTGGGAATCGAACTCAGGAGTGCGGATATTAAAGGCATGGGGAGAACACGTTTACACAAAGCCCTGGTCTCTCTGACCTTTCTTTTGTTGTTTGCCTCATTTTTCTTCCAAGAGAGCAAGGTTTATAGTGTTTACATTCTTTCCCTGAAGACCTAGCTCAGCGTGTTCTTCAATGCTATTCTGCAACATCCCGCCTGCAGAGATTTATTTCCATCATTAATTTTATAAGCGAGTGTTTGGGAATGAATAAGGGGCCAAGTAGGGGATTCTCAAGGCTCCTACTCAAAGGTTTGAAGGCACGTGAATTTGGAAACCTTGTGTCAATGGCGCCATCTCTTGGCCGGCAGAGACGAGATGCAGTGTAGTCCTCCGGTCAGCAGGGTGCAGTGCGAGCCGGGCCGTGCAGCTTTACTTCCGCGAGTCGCACGCAGGCGCAGACGTGCACTCCCGGCAGCCTCCGCTCTCCTACCCCGCGCGGTGCATCACTCTGCGGACTCCGTGGAGGCTCGGCGCTGCGGCGGGCTCCGGCGGTGGGCGGGCTTCCGCGCAGGGCGGCCGGGCTCCGCGCTGCCGCCGCCGTGGCCCATGGGCACAATCGTCTCGGAAGGCCGGGTGAGTGGCGCCACGGCGGCCCTGGCAGGCGGTCTGATCCGGAACGGAGACTCGGGTGAGCGCGCCTTCGCGGGTGCGCTGGACGCGAGGCCGCGGCTCTAGGCCGCGCCGTGAGGGGCGCGGGGATGCGGGCGCGGCACCCCGAGCTTCCCGGGGGTTCCCAGCCCTCCACGGTGGCCTCCGTCAGACTGCCATGATCCACCGGGCCGCCTAGATCTTCCTTCCACCTGTCCCGATCCCCTTGACAGTAAAGAAGGGACCTTTCTCTTCATGGTCCATGCCCAGACCAAGTTGTTGGGGTCGTTAGACCCCAGCAACCCAGAGTGCGTCGGGCCTCGGGAACGAAGAGGCCAAAAAAGAAAGCAAACCCCCAAACTTGTTTCATTCCAGAGCACCTGAAGTGAGGGTTGAGAACATTGTCTCACCTGGATAGAGACAGTTGTAACCCCCGGCATGCTCAGGCCTAGGTTAAGGGAGTTCTAGCGTTCATGAACCTCCGCTAGCTTTTGAGTTTCTGCTTGGACCACTTGTGCTGTGAATGCGTTCTCCAAGCTCAATGAGGTACTTCTCCGGGGGAGGGGGGGGGGTGGGTTAGATCTCTAAGAAGCAGGTTTGAAAACCCAGGCCTGGATTGATCTGAAGAACCAAATTCCAAGGAGGAAAGACTTGGAAGAGGAGCTGATGTTTATTCAGTTTAAAAGAGTTTTATTTATTACAAGTGCAGAAGTGGAAAGGTTGCACCAGTGAGGTGGGGGGGGGGGGCAGCAGCAGAGAAACACTGTAGAGCATTCCACAGTGTAAGGCGATGGTGACAAGGGATGAAGAGGGATTTAGCGGGATGATCATCCTGACTGCCACTGAGCAGTCAGGAAGGACTGAAATGGAAGACTGGAAAGTATAATTTCCTAGATGATTCTGCTTGTTCTCAGAGTAGGTGAGGCCTGTCTGTCTGCAACAGGTGGCTCTTTCAAATCCCGTGAACACATTTATACTGGGATAGGCTGAAAGCATTTCGAGATAACAGATTTTAGTAAATATGAGTAATCAAGCCCAGAGTGGCATATGTCTGGAACTCCTGCAGAAGAATAGGGGCTCGAGGACAAGCCACTTGTGGAAATCACAGGACAGTATTTTCCTCTACCATATGGGCTCTCATTGACCCTTGATTTGTTATTACATATCCCACCACAGCATGAATTTTTTACAACATCCTTCCAACAAGGACCAGTTCACTCCAGTAGGTAATCCTACAAGTCTTTCAGAACAGTAAAGAAATCTGTTCTACCGTTTGCTTAAGTTACAGATTACTCTAGTTTGCTTTTAATAGCTTTGGCCTATGGTATTTTGGTAATATGGATGGGAAACTTAAACTGTCAGATGGCATAGCTACAGATGAAGGGGAATAAATGATGCTGTCAAACATCATTAAGTCCTGAGTATATGATTGTGTTGTGGATCAAGCCAACAAGAGGACTTGTGATGGTTGTCTTGGTTGTCAGCTTGGATACATCTGGAATTTACTAAAGGCTGGCCACACCTATGAGGGATTTTATTTTTAAGACACAGTGTCTTTTTGTAACAGCCCTGGCCCTCCTAGGACTCATAGATGGTTCTGAGCCACCATGACAGGTGGTTGTTGGGAATTGAATTCAAGATCTCTGGAAGTTGAGTCATCTCTAGCACCTGGATCTTCACAGTTAATAATGCCCTTTATTAACTTCATAGTTAATAGAGAGTTTCTGCCTTACTTCATTATCTGTTCTATAACTGAAGGATTTCACTCATGAGTATGTTCACCACAGTCTTTTAGATTGAGAATTCTAAGCTGGACATAGCGGCATACCCCAGCACTCAAGAGGTAGAGGAAAGAGTCACAAAGCCAGCCTCATCTTTATGATAAGTTCAAGGCCAGCCTGAGCTACATGACAACCAATCTTAAAAGAAAAATTCTAGAGGACTGTTTTTAAAATAGTGTCTAGGTATAGATTGAAAAGAACCGTTTTGTGACAGCAGGGTCCATGGTGCAGCTGTTTTAACACAGAGACTTCATAACTTGCTTCTGTTTTGTATTATTTAATCTCTACCCTTGCTTGTCTTTCAGCATTAAACCAAAAAGATGTCCCTATATGATGACCTGGGAGTGGAGACCAGTGACTCAAAAACTGAAGGCTGGTCCAAAAACTTCAAGCTCCTGCAGTCCCAGCTCCAGGTGAAGAAGGCAGCTCTCACTCAGGCCAAGGTAGGTAAGAGCAGGCCCGAGCAGAATGGGAAAGTACAGAGTTCCCTGAGAACAGTCTGGCTTAAGCTTGCTCTTTTGCCTCCTTGATGGATGAAAATAAGAGTGGATGGGAAGACGGGTGGAGAGTTGGTTACTTTACTTCTGGTCTTGGAAACAGCAGGACTATTTTTTGGAGTATGAGTGAAGAAAAGCAGACTTTTCACCTTGGCCATGACACTGGCTTTAGACTGGAGTCTGTCAGACATGGCATTATCTTTGAAATAATGCTTCTTGTTCTTTAGTTTCTGTAGGGTTTTGGTTTGTTTGTTTTTTTGACACAAGATCTCAGTATGTGGCCCTGAGCTGTCTGTGTAGACCAGGGTGGCCTCAAAACCTCACAGATCTACCTGCCTCTGATTTCTGAGTGCTGGGATCAAAGGTATGCACCACCATACCCAGCTGTGCACATATTTTAATATCAGCTATTAGCAAATATCTTGAGATTGCAAATAGATTTTTAATCAGGCAAAATGGAACTTTACTTTAAAAAAATTATCTCCTAGCCTTCTGACATGAATTTTGAGGATTCTCTGTGTGGTTGATTTCTTATGAGGAAGTGAGCCTATTGTTTCTCTTGGGCTGTTGAGTGAATTTCTCAGAGTACTCACCAAACTTGTAAAAATTTGGTAGAGAAAAATTTACCTGAATCTGAAAGATGTTTGTTTCATTTGCATTTCACTTCTGAAAATACAAATTAAATTTTAAAATGAGCAAATAAGCAATTGTCATAACCCCTGTGGAAAGTTAGGGTTTATGTTGTGGTTTTGTATATTATACCTGGATGATATGCTGCTTGCTTAAAGCACCATTGAAGTCCAGAGAGCTCAGACTTCACTATAAGAATGAAAGTTTGTACCACTTTAAATTGTAAAACTGAGAAGTTAAACTTTGATGATCACTGTCAGTCCACATGATCTGCAATGGCATCTTAGCAACCTGAGAATTTGATGTTGTTTACAGCTTGCTGTGAGATATGTCTAAGCTTTAGCCTCAATTTGAACAGGTTTTAGATCTGCCAGAATATAGAGGTATAAGTTAAGGAGACATGTAGAATAAACCCCATTCGTAATAACAGTGTCCCAGAGAAAAGAACAAAGATGGAGGTGGTGTCAGAGAAGGGCTGAAGATTGGGGAAATCTAAAGTACATATGTTTAGGATACTGGCAGGGGTGGTGAGGATCTGAATTTGATCCCTAGAACCATGGTGGAAGGAGAGACCCTGCTCTCATACATATGCATGCACATGCAAGTATATGTGTGTGCGTGCATGCATACATACTGAGTAATTTTTATTTGGTTGGGGCAATCAGTTCTAAAAGAAGTAGGGTAGGGCTCACTCTCTGGAGACAGAGAGGTGGATCTCTAAGTTTAAAGCTGGCCATAAAGTGGTCACATTTACTATAAACTTTATAGAAAAGTAGAGAAAATCTGTGCTTTTGAGAAAGCAAAAAAGGATGAAGCTGTTGCTCGGTTGGTATAGAGTGTTTGCCTAGTTTTCAGGAAGTCCTATGTTAAATCCCCTGTGTAGAAACTGACCAACCAACACTCAGCAATGTGGAGGGAAAAGAGCAGAGGTCCAAGTTCATCATCAGCTACATAGAGCACTGGAAGCCAGCATGGATTCCATAAGACCCCTCAGGAAACAGCAAAACACTGATTGGGTTAGACTTTACTGTTTTAAAGCTGATTTTATCCTAGCCAAAGGTTTGTTACAGAGACCAGAAAAGGTGTCTTTGTTGCAAGTAGCATGAATTTTAATTTGAAAGTTTGGTGTATTTTTCTTGTTTCTGATGTCAGAGCCAGAGGACAAAGCAAAGTACAGTGCTCGCTCCGGTCATCGACCTGAAGCGAGGAGGTTCCTCAGATGACCGGCAGATCATAGACACGCCACCTCATGTGGCAGCTGGGCTGAAGGTAAGCCTGCATCCACCTATGGTGTGAAGCATTTCCCACTTTTCTTTATTTTACACATATATTCCTCTTTTTGTAAGACTTGCCTTGTGTGTGCATCCATGGAGGACAGAGAGGACATTAGATCCCATAGGGCTGGAGTTAGGCATCTGTGAACCTTGTGTGGTTACTGAGAATCAAGCTCCCATCCATCCTCTGATAGAGAAGTAAGCACTCTTAACCTCTTGACCATCTCTAGCCCCACACAAGGGTCTCTTCAGTAGGCCATTGAAAGCTAGTATTATTTTCAACTCAAGTTTTACTTTATCACTATCAAAACCTTTATTACCTAAAATAGTTTAGTATGAAAACATCAGGAATGAAAGATGGGTAAAAATTAAAAGCATATCTTTTAAATCATATATACCCTTCAGGCATTATAAAATTACATAATTTTAGAATATCTTTCTATAACTTCTGCTCTATAATTTGTTTTTAGTTATTGTCCATCCATCCTTGTCAAACTGTAGATTGTGTGGTCATTTATTATGTGTGTGAGTGTTGTGCCCACATGCGTTGGTGCACTACATGTGTACCTGTTGCCTGTACAGATGCATCCCTAGGACAGAGGTAGGTCAGTTGGGAGCCACCATGTGGGTCATGGCAGTGAAACCCAAGTCTTCTGGAGTAGCAATGCACTTAATTATTGATGCATGTCTCCAGCCCCTATGTGGTCAGCTTTAATGGTTTCAGTGAGTGCCTCCAGTGGGTACCTGTCACTTAATTCTTCTCATGTCAACTATATGGTTATTTCTAATTGTACTCTAGCGGCATTGGAACTCATTTTTAGAAAAAGGCATTAAAACATTGGGCATAGTGCTGCAAGGACCAGCTCTGGGGACGCAGACAACTTGAGCTCTTCACGTCATTCTTGGCTATGTGTCTAGTTTGTGGCTCTGTGAGACACTATCTGGAGAGAGCAAGGGAAGTCTGGAAAATAATAATCCATTATCACATGTGTGTTTGTACAGATGTCAATCAGATGACAATTTAAACTTCATTTAAGAGCTACTATGTTTGTCCGTGCATTTCTGTAAGTAAGCTTTTGGGTAACTGCCAGGTTGTGCTGCCATCTGGTGAGGGGAGGCCTCCTAGGCATTTGTTGACTCACCAGAAAATAGAGGTTCCTCAGATAATCTGGATGGCCTCTCTTGCCTTAGCCTGTGACTTTGCTTCTGCAGGAGATGAAATGGTACTCACTTAGGTGTTTTTACTTCCTCAGGACCCTGTGCCCAGTGGGTTTTCTGCAGGGGAAGTTCTGATCCCCTTAGCTGATGAATATGACCCTATGTTTCCTAACGATTATGAGAAAGTGGTGAAGCGCCAGAGGGAAGAGCGGCAGAGGCAGCGGGAGCTGGAAAGACAGAAGGAAATAGAGGAAAGAGAAAAGTAAGCTTCATCTTGATTTGGGAGCAAATGTATTCAGTCAGTGTGCATTACAATGAGTGAGTTTTTGTATTGTTTCTAGACCTGAAACAATGGTTTCAGTTTTAGTCAGCAAGAGTTTGCTTGGTTTTGGTTCCATCCCACATTGATAACATACTTGGGAATATTTATAGACTGGAAACCTAAAGTATAGACTTTGCATGAATTAGAAAAATAACTTAAAAACTCACTGGTATCCAGGTGTGGTACGTGCCTGCAATCCCACCAACATAGTGTTCAAGGCCAACCCCATTTCAAACTCAAAACAGAAATTTTTTCCAGGGCTTGTAGCTGCTAGAATCACATTTACAATATTTCAACGCTATTCCTTTAGTATATTTTGGTTTTGGTTTTTTTGAGACAGGGCTTCTCTGTGTAGCTCTAGCTATCCTGGAAATCACTGCAGACCTGACTGACCTCAAACGCAGAGATCCACCTGCCTCTGCCTCCTGAACACTAGGATTAAAGGCGTGGACTACCACACCTAGCTTCCTTTCCTATTTTTGAGCCAGGTGAAATTACATGTGTTTTAAAATTGACTTTTAATGTACTTATAATACTTATTTAAAATTAGTTAATAGGACTTATTTCCTCTTTTACTTAAGATTTATTTATTATTTATTTTATGTATGTGAGTACATTGTTGCTGTCTACAGACACACCAGAAAAAGACATCCTATTACAGATGGTTGTGAGCCACCATGTGGTTGCTGGGAATTGAACTCAGGACCTCTGCTGAGTTCAGTGCTCTTAGCCTCTGAGCCATCTCTCCAGCTCAGGACTTATTTCTAATTTTTTTGCTTAATTTATTCTTTCATGTATTAGATTCTGACTGTAGGTTTTTCTCCCTCTTCCCTCCCAGTTCTTGAAAACAGATGCTATAATATCAAAAGTTAGATGTCAACGGTTTTTTCCTATGAATTATACCCATGTATCTGTTAAAGTTGTTCTTTTTTCTCTTTTAAAAATTTTTTTATTATATTAATTCTCAGAATCTATATAAAAATTAACAATTCATGCTCAAAGAACATTTTTCTTTTTCCTTTGGGTTTGTTTGTCTTGTTTTGCCAAGAGGAAGTCACAATGACATTTAAGCTTTATGTTCTATACTAACTCATCTGTGATGCCCATTTGTTACTTTCATTTCAGGAGGCGTAAAGACAGACATGAAGCTAGTGGGTTTTCAAGACGACCAGACCCAGATTCTGATGAGGATGAAGACTATGAGCGAGAGCGGAGGAAAAGAAGTAAGGCGTTAGCGCAGACGAGCTCACCTTTGCTTTCCCTTCCCTTTGAACATGGTTATTTCACACTGGTGTGGGTAGTTGAGGGGTTTGGCCAGTGCTCTAAAGTCTCACCAGTCCACATTCTGTAGCAGCTTTGGTTTATGCAGTTTACAATGTTCTCCTCTCCAAACTTTATAACACAGCACACATCTGCCATCCACTTTTAAAACAGCATTAGTTCTGCTTCTGCCCTTTTTCTTACTGGAGGCCTGATCATCTTTTGCCTCTTCTCAAACCCAGGGCATTTCTGGCCAGCCGTGGGTGGAGAGGGAGACGCCACATCCAGAGCACATTTACCACTAACTCGGCTGCATATGAGCATCCATCAGATTTTTTTCATGTTCATCTGCTGCCTGAGAACAGGGATATCACAGTCTGCACTGAGGACTTTGGACCAGCCTGTCTACCTACAGTTTTGGGAGAATGTGTTTAAAATACATTCTTAGCAGCAATTAGTAGCTAATGACACTTAAAAGAACAAAATAATCTTTTGGCTTTATGGTGGTGTGCTTGCTGGGACTTTACTTAGCTGTCTACTATCAAACAGGCACTGCCTGAGCATCTCAGACCTTCATAGTTCTGAGTACAGTCTGTTAGCTTGCAGTGTGAGTCTCAGGGACATGGTACATTCTGGATATTATAGGCCCACTTTGGTCTTAACCCTTGGTTTTTATTTGCCTGAAGCCATTATTGTAATTTGTTGTCTCGAACGCAAAACCTAAAGATTATATGTCATGATACTTGGTAATTTCTGTATGTGTAACTGTGTTTTATGACAGTAATAGTCTCTCCAGATATATGCTAAAGCCTGTTGTAGGGTATAATTTAAATTTTGAAAATATCTGCTAAGTGGAAAAGAACAAGTTTATGATTTAAAAATATCAGTGATTAGGTGGATGAGTGAATTAAATGTACTTGTACTTTGGTTTTGCTTGTTGGCTTTTCAGTTTAGTGATGGAGTTGATAGTGGTGGTGTTTGAGATAGTCAGATAATAGAGCCCTGAAATTATAACTCAATCATACCTTACACTTCGGACCATCTTCCTGCCTCAGCTCCCTGAATGCTAAGATTACAGGTACACCACCACAGTTCCATTGCTTTTCTCACTTAGAATAATGTTAATGTTTATTGAATGCACAATGTGTCTGGTAGTATTGTATACTTGATGCATGATATCTGTCACTATTTGATTTCAATTAACAATTTTTCTGTGTTGAATGCTTTTAAGCCTCATCTTCTCAGCCCATAAAGTGATTGCTATCTTTTTTGTAAGACATGCTTCTATACGTTAAGAAAATTTTCTCCTTGGGGTTGGAGAGATGACTCAGTAGTTAAGAGCACTGACTGCTCTTTCAGAAGTCCCGCGTTCAATTCCCAGCAACCACAGGGTGGCTCACAACCATCTGTAATGGGATCTGATGCCCTCTTCTGGTGTGTCTGAAGACAGCTACAGTGTACTCACATAAATAGAATAAATTTAAAAAAGAAAGAATATTTCCTTCCTTAAATAATAAGAAGCATGCAACTTCAGTGAGAAGCTTTGTGTTTGAACTTGGAACTGACAGAGAACCAGCAGCATTCTACCTGTGATATATACATTAATCCACCTTTTCTCAATGGCTTTAAACTTTTCAAAGCTTTAGTTTCTCGTATTCTACTGAAGTCTGAAATATGTCTGAAAATATGGAATTTTTCAGTAGGATATTCGGAAAATGTGGAATTATTCAGTAGGATATTCTGAGAGGAGCCACATTTGCAGACTTTTTATTAGTTGTTGATCTAATTGTTACTGGTTGTTGTCATTCTCTTACTATGCTTAATCTGTAAATTCGACTCATCAGTGGGCACAGTGACGTGTACCTGTATAATCTTAGCACTGTAAATGCTGCAGTGTGCTTATATACTTAAATAAATAGGTTTTCTTTGGGTTTGTATTTCTTGTTAATGCATGTCATCTAGTCTGTTCATCATAATGTATCTCTACTGGCTTTAATTTCTTTTGTGAAAATTTTGGGCTGATACAGCATGGTTTTATAACCAATTTCAATTTATCATACTATTCCACTGGTGAAGTCACAATACATTTGGGTGGGACACTTGAGACAGAGTCTCCTGGTGCTGGAAGTCACAGCCCTCTGTGACCTCCTGGAGTACTAATGGATGTCTGGCCTGGACACTGTGTTTTGGGATTCACATAATGAAGAATTCCTTACAGTCTGTTCACGACATCCTAGTTGTCTTGTCTTTCAGTTTATGTCTGCATTTTCTGGCCAGCAGACATGGCAGAGATGGCGGCATTGCCTAATATCTTTCTAAGAGCTGGGACTCATACTCCCAAGAGGTGTCAAACGTGATTGGTGGGGCAGTGGCTTTGGCATCACAGGGAACCGGATTTATTCCATTTCTTCAGATTCATTCTTGGATTGTTTTCTCAATTGGAAACTGGAAGCTGTAATTATTTTCCAAGGTTTCTGAAGCCAGAATAAAATCTTAACTACACAATTGGTGTGCTAATTTGTTCCTTGTATCTTCACAGGTATGGGAGGAGCTGCCATCGCCCCACCAACTTCTCTTGTAGAGAAAGACAAAGAGTGTAAGTACATCTCTTCTGTTATCTTATTCTCACACTGGTATTATGGACATGAAGATTCTAAGCTTGAATCTCTAGTTTCCTGAGTTTAGAGCAGAATAGCCTGGGTCTCACCCCTGAAGTCACAGTGGCCCTTCCTGTTTGCTACACCTGGGATACTTTGCTTTGTTCTGTTCATTTTGCAACAGTCACTACTGTGTAGTGCTGGCTGGCCCGGATGTGAACTCTGCCTTCTGGATGCTGGGACTGTATGTACCACCATGCCCCACCCCACACTTGGGACTTTTTAATACCAGACTCAGAAATAGAGTCGATTTGGGTTTTGTTAATGGTGGTGGATTTTTGTTTTGTTTTATCCTTTGCAGGGTAAGGTTCAAGACAGGGTTTCTCTGTATCGTCCTATCTGCCCTGGAACTTAGTTTGTGTACCAAGCTGGTGTTGAATTTAGAAATCTGCCTGCCTCTGCCTCCTGAGTGCTGGGATTAAGATTTTCATACAAGAAAATAACTTCATTTTTATTGTTATTATCAAGGTTTCATGTTTGTGATGGGTTCATTTGAAGTAAATAAAAACAATAGTAAATAGTAGCTCTTGCCCCTTGACTACTATAGTAGCATGAAGGCCACGAACAGGAAGTACTCAAATTCAAGCAGAGCCTGTGCTGTCCAGTGATTTTTTTTTTTTTTATTTAAGCTAGCTTATGTCAGAGAGAGCTCTTATACACATAAAACAAAAATAAAGTGAATAAAACAAAACTAAAAGCCATCAGTAATCTTTTGAAAACATTTATTATTTTTTTCTAATTTTATGTGTATGAGTGTTTGCCTATCTAATATCTCAAATAGGCAAAAGGTTTTTGTAACTGAGCGTGACTGAGCAGCATCTGTCTACTTATATCACTAAATACGCCAGCCACTGTCCGTTCTCCTCCGGAGCTCTTTAAAACCTGGAAGTTATGATTGGGCTTTGTCCTGTGCTCTGTGCAGAGCCATGCCTAAGCTTACTAAACACAAATGACTGGGCCTGTAGAGATGGCTCAGCGGTTAAGAGCACTGTCCACCCTTCCAGAGGACCCAGGTTCAATTCCTAGCACTCACATAGCCCTCTGTCACTCCAGTTCTAGGGAATCTGACACCTTCTTCTGTCCTTCATAGGCACCAGACGTGCAAGCACATGGTACATGGGGATACATGCAGCGAAACACTCATACACCTAAAACAAAAATAAAATTAAAAGCCACCATCTGGTGCTGGGAACTTGAACCTGGACCCGTGTGGGATAAGTCAGTGCTGTTAACCATTGTGCCACCATCTCAGCCCCAGTGTTCTTTAGTCTGCATTATACTACTTGTTACGTTTTAAGGAAGATAGTTTAGGAATATGATTAAATATATATTGTACAAACAAAACATCTGACAAACAGTAACCCAATTTCTGCAAGCGGGGTCCACAGATCTGATGCCTTTAAAGCTTCCTGTTGACGCTAATACACAAGTAGATTAACATGGTCCTGACTTCAAAGATGGTTTTTAGTGGTTTGTGCAGCTGGCTAAGTTAGCATCTAGAGCAGGTATGCTTATGCTATGGGATGCTGGAGAGTAACACTGCATCTCCGTGGAGCACGCAGAAATCTTACAGTCAAGCAGGAGTTGTCATTTAAGTGAGTGCCTTAACAGGTGAAGAGCATTTCAGAAAGATGTAAAAAAAGGATGCGGGGAGGATATGACCAGTAGAACTAAGAATGCTCTTCCACTTCTGCTTTGTTAAAAGCTGCACAGATCTTATAAACCAAAAGTTTTATAGGAACAGAAGGATAGCAGAGTACATGTGTATTAATAATGTAGCCCACTGTTCTGAATGCTAATTTTATAACTTTTATTATTTCATTGTTAAAGTGCTGGGAGTGGGGATGGTGGATGCCTCACCTATGGAAAGTATGTACACTTCCCAGAGGCTGTGGGTACGTTTCCAGCATCAACCACCTGTCCAAACGTACACTCAGGCATACACAGGTCAGAGATGAGAGACTTAAAAACTAATCTCAGAACAAGTCCTGTGGCTGTGAGCACTGCAGAGATGGGGACGGTGTTCTTTAGGAAAGAAAGAACATAATAAAAATGTAGGTTAGGTCAGTCCAAGAGTGAGAGTGAAAGCTAGTGAAGCTTCTGGGGTTTTCTGAAGAACTGTGCTGAGCCTGCTTTACTTTTCTTCAACAGTACCCCGAGATTTTCCTTACGAAGAGGACTCAAGACCTCGATCACAGTCTTCCAAAGCTGCTATTCCTCCCCCAGTGTATGAGGAGCCGGATAGACCAAGATCTCCAACAGGACCCAGCAACTCCTTCCTTGCTAACATGGGGTAAGTGCCTAGTGTCCTATCTAGCTGAGAGAATGCTGACGTGGCTTAAGACTCAGGTTTGAGGTGTGGCTCAGTCCTACAATCCCAGCACCTTGAAGATGGAGGCAAAAGGAGTCTGAGTTGCGGGCTAGCCTGGACTACACAGTGAGACTGAGATACAATGTGAAGTGTTTGCTGTTTTTTCCATAGGTGGAACTCATTTGAAAATAAAACCACTTGGATTTCTAGAGAAATACTTGTGTATAAGTCATGGATGATTTAAACACATTTTGCTATGTAGGAGAAGTTTCTGATAATTACATCATTTCTCATAACATCTAAATAAAATATAGCTCAGGAATTAGAAAGGGTTCGTGTTATCTCCAAAGGGTCAGGGGCACTGGGTTTTCCTGAAGAAATGGGTCATTTGCCTTAGATTGTGGTCTTAAACCTTTGGTTTTAAGAAACTGTTGAGGCTGGAGATGCAGCTCAGTGGTGAAAGGTTTGTCTGCTGTGCACTAGCCCTGGGCTCTGTCCCTAACCCTTCCCCTCAGAACAAAAAACACCTTTTGTCATTCTAACTACTATTTGTCATAGTATGGAAAAAAAATCCACTTTAAGATTGACATTTGAGTGAGACTAGTGGATTTTGTTTGTTCGTTCTAGAGTAGTATCTCCTCATAGCCCAGGTTGGCCTCAAACTCACTATTCTTTTGCTACCTGCCTCAGTCCCTGGAGTGCTGACATTAGGATTGCAGGAGTGTGGGGCCACTATATTTTATTTGTGATTGATACTATCTATAAAAGACTGCTCAGGTGGCATTGCCCTCAATTTTTTTTGTTCACTGCTGTTAAACAGTTGCTGCTTGCAGTGTAGGTTCTGAGGATGCTCAGGAGGTTCTGAAGAAAGAGCTGGAGTAGACAGCTGGCCTTGTGAACAGCAGGAGGACTTTTCAAATAATGGAAGTGCATTTAACAGTGCAAATGTCAGCACAGTTCCAGCACACTGTCTAGAGGACATGGTGTGTCAGTGACAGCGCTGCACTGGAGGGGAAGAGGGCAGAGACGTGCTTCTGGGTCTTGTTCTTCCTGCTCACCATAAAAATTGTCACTTTGAGTTTCATTTAAACAAGAATTGGATTTTTAACTTGTACTTAAGAAAGCTCCAGTATAGTGTAGTCTGGCCTGTGTAGTGGGTTGCTTTGCCCTGGAAATAGTTTGTTTAAGAGGAACTCTGAAAGGGGTTGCAGAACATACGCAGGTACAGACCTTATGGAGGCCTGGCTTCATGATCCAAAGCCAAGCAGATGGTGCCAGTGGGGACACCCTGGAAACCTTTGGACACCAGAAGTGAATTGCTGCCCTCTTGCTGAAAGCGCAGACCAAGAATCCAGTTCCATTAGTGCCCTTAACCCCTGGAAAGGGTTTTTCTTTGCTGCTATAGGTCAATGTGTTCTGGTATCAATGGCATCTGTTTTAAGGGTCCTTTTTCTTTTCTCACAGTGGCACAGTGGCTCATAAAATCATGCAGAAGTATGGCTTCCGGGAAGGTCAGGGACTAGGGAAACATGAGCAAGGGCTGAGCACTGCATTGTCCGTGGAGAAGACCAGCAAGCGTGGGGGCAAGATCATTGTGGGTGATGCGACAGAGAAGGGCGAGTCTCAGGGTAAGTTCACGGAGCATTGTTGGTCCTTCATTCCAGAGGGAAGGTGCATCCTCCCTTGGGAAGCAGCAACTTCTAGTTATGACATGGTTTCCACTTCTATCTTATGAAGCCCAGACAGATGAAATATGCTTGTGGAAGCAAAATTTCCCAGCTGCTTTGATTAGGCAAAGAATCATTATAGCTTAATAAAATACTTAGTGATTGTGTTTGCTTTCTCCACATCTTCAGTGGGTCTCAGGTATTTTGGCTTTCGTATAGCTGGGGTTTTGGCTAACCTACTGACGATTCATTTGGTGAGGCCTAGAGTAGGCTCATCTGAATCCCCTTTCCTCAAATATGGTGACAGCTCGACTGGCAGTCCTGTTGGTGCACAGCCTCAGCAGCAGCCAGTTGCTTCAGTGCTAACAGCTACATTGAAAAAAAGGTGATCCCAATGTACAATAGTATCTAAAGTCAACTTAGCTAGTAGCTAGATAGTTAATTGTCTGGGCCAGCTACCTAAACTGTTACTCCAAGACAGCAGTTATTAGCAAGTATTATAAACTGTGCTCTTCAGGAAATGAAATGAGTGAAAGGTGGTAGGTAGTAATAGAAGCTAGAAACTTTCAGAAAATACCATAAATGCATGTACCGAAGAAGAACGTGTTTTTACTGCAGGGACTGGTTGCATAGATGCTTTTGTAGACAGTACAAGTGATGAAATTGGCACTGTAATTGAATTAGTCTTAGTTCATTTCCTGTTGCTGTGGTTAAAAAAAAACAAACTGACAAAAGCAACTCATGAGAGGAAGTGGTTTTTTTTTGCTCAATCCAAGTCCAGGTTAAAATCCATTACTGAGAGGCAGTCAGGGCACCAGGAACTTGAAGCAGCTAGTCACATAACATGTAGTTAGGAACGGAAAGTAATGAATGAATTCATACTACCTAGTTCCCATCCTTGTATGTTCCAGGCCCCCAAACTGCAGGGGTCCTCCCGCTAAAATGAGTGTCACTAAGATACTGTCTCACAGACATCCTCAGAGGCCTTTCTAGATCTTTAGGTTTAGTTATGTCTAGATATTTTTATGTCTAGATTTAATTAGGACAATTAAAACTAACAGTCATAGTGTCTCGTGTTTTGATACAGATGCATCCAAGAAGTCGGATTCAAATCCATTAACTGAAATTCTTAAGTGCCCTACTAAAGTGGTCTTGCTAAGGGTAAGAAGTAAAACCTGTCCCTTGATTCTTTCACCCATCTACCTGTCTTTATAGGCTTTCACAAAGTCCCACTGGTGTCCTATAAATACTGAAAGCATGGCTCAGTGGTTAAGAGCATGGGCTGCTCTTCCAGAGGACCGGAGTTTGTTCCCAGCACCCACATGGTGGTCTACAGCTGTCTGTAAATCCACTTCCTGGTCTTCCCTCTTCTGGTCTCTTGGGGGCACCAGGCACTAAAATGGTACATAGACTTACATTCAAGCAAAATACCCATGCATCAAAAAGTACCATGCATGAAAAAAAATAATAAAATAAAACAATAAAATTTTTTAAAAAGATTACTGAAATTGATGTTTTGCAAATAATCCCATTGGGTAGATCCTTACAGGTGGGTGTTAAGTTACCCTCCCCATAAAGTGTTACTTTGAGACTGGAGACTGCAGTGACTAATGAGTTAAAATGGTTAGAATTTTTGGAAACATCCTCTTAGGTCTTCAGTACACAGACACTTTTGTAACACTTTTCAAGGCTTCCTGTCTGCTTACAGAAATGCCAGCCTTAGTACTTTAGACGCAGACTTTTCCATGCTGTCTTTTGGGATTAGAGCACATTCCACATCTAGGATGGGGCTCAGTGTTGGAGCACTTCCCAGTGTGTGCAAGGTTCTAGTTGTGGCAGGGTTGAAGGGAGAAAACAGGGAAAGGGGAGTTGTCTTTATGAAAGAAAGTGTTGTTTCTGAAACCCATAGATGTTTGTAAATTATGCTTGTATTTGTCTCTCTGTATATAGAACATGGTCGGTGCAGGAGAGGTCGATGAAGACTTGGAAGTTGAAACAAAAGAAGAATGTGAAAAATATGGCAAAGTTGGGAAATGTGTGATATTTGAGGTGGGAAAATTTTCTCTTGATATAATTTGTAATTGGGTTATAAATCCCCTCTATAAGTGCATCGGTTTGTTAATTCTCCCTATAAAAGGCAGTGCATATCAGTTAGACTTCTCCTAATGCTAGGTGGGTTTTGCTTGTTTGTTTTTAAGACAGGTCTCCCTGTGTAGGCAAGCTGACCTTGAGCTCATAGAGATTTACTGCCTCTGCCTCCTAAATGCCAGAACTAAAGGCATGCATCACCACTCCCAGCTATGTGTTAGTTTTCAATGTAGAAACAAAAGTAGATTTTATTAACTATAGTATATAGTATATATATATTATAGTAAATAAAAGTGTATAATATGTTTAAATAAAAATATATAATAATATGTTTTATTACATCATTTTGCAAATATTTACTGCCTCTCATGGAGCCCATTCTGTACTGAGAACATTTAAGTTACCAGACATATGTTGTGATTTCAATGATATGTTTAGATGAAGAGACAACACATAACAAATAACCAGGAAATACAAAATAGTGGCTCTGAGTATAGATCTTGAAAACTGCATCAGCCTAAGCAATGGAGGAGGCTTTATTACTGTCCCGTGTGAGCCAGACTTTGAATAGAGTGTGGGGAGTGCAAAGGAAGGGGCTGTGGCTGGATGAGGATTCTGGGACTTGCTTGGACTCGTGCTTACATACTTGACATGAAGCCATATTGTGGAAAGCTTGGACCCCTAAACAAAGCTAGTGAAAGGACAGACCTATGTGTGTCCATAGCTTTCACTGCCGCCGCTGCTGCTGCTCCCTGCTGTCTGCTGACTGTATAAGACTTGATTACATGCTAGTGGACAGCTTCCTCCAAAAAGTCAGACTGTATTACTTAGCTTAGGTATGTGTTCCCAGTCCTTCACATACCCTCAAAAAAATTAGTACAGATTTTAATATTAGCAGTTTGTTTCCTTGATGGCTGACCACTTCTGTCGTGTTTGTGTGCATGAATATATGTACATATTCATAATTGAAATTAGAGTGTGTGCACAGACTAACTTTACTCCTGCATTTCTTTCCATTCTAGATTCCTGGTGCCCCTGATGATGAGGCAGTACGGATATTTCTAGAATTTGAGAGGGTCGAATCAGCAATTAAAGGTTTGTTGTACTATTCACAAATTTATTAAAGATACTATTTGTTTCGATGTCTTTTAAGATTCCTGTATTAACTGATTGTCATTTTGTTTGCCTTTCAGCTGTTGTTGACCTGAATGGGAGGTATTTTGGTGGACGGGTGGTTAAAGCATGTTTCTACAATTTGGATAAATTCAGGGTTTTGGATCTAGCAGAACAAGTTTGATTGTAACTTAACGTCACCTCCTTGATCCTTAAAAGAGCTGCAGACTGAGCAATGACACAGGCGTCAGCCTCCATGGCTGTTGGACACTGAACTCTTGGATGGACTTCTAAAATATATGTTGATGGATCCCTTTTTTATTTTGTGTGTTTTTTTTAATATAGTATAAAAATCCTTTAAAAATCTGTGTGCTCTCTGGTTGTTTCTCACTATTGCTTCTGTGTTGATTGTTTCTGCTGGGATTTCTGGCCATGCCGCGTGTCTGGCACTACAATACAGTGTAGGAAGGCTTAGAAGGATTTGTGTTAAAGCATCCTCTCCTCCGTCTCGATAAAACCTTCACCGTATGGAGCTATAGCTCCATACATCATATAATGAAGTCATCTTGGCGCTCTGCTTGAGGTGAAAATGCTTGCTTTCTCTCGTAGAGAAGTCCAGTGACTGGGCGTGAGTAACTCTTAGCCTGAATTATGATTGAGGAATCAAGAGCCCAAATGACTTGGCTTAAGCTGTCTGCTGTTTAAGCCAGACTATAGGGTTTGCTGTGGGATTATGGAATATATGGGTATGGAAGTCATTTTAGGATGGATTAGAAACATCAGTTAACTCAGACCCAGAAGGTGTGTTATAAGTGTGTACCCAGCTACTTTGGGAATATACCAACACATTCTGAAACTGTTGGTGCATATACAAGTGAATGGAAGAATGCATTCAAAAGCAAAATAAAACCTAATTAAGATGAGTTTTGTGATCAAAATATATATTGTATGAGTTTGGGCTAAATAAAGATGAAAGAATTATTTAATTGGGACCTTTTGTGATTTTGTAATTGGGACAGTCAGAAGCAGCTGTGAGGTTTATGGCAGCTTTACCTTGGCATCAGGCATGCATATTGATATAAATATCCCTGTGGCCTTCCAGCGACCCACCTGCTGAATGACAGCTAGTTCTGTGTGGTCTCTAATGCATGGAAGATGCAAGCTCCCATCTTGAGTGCTTTCCTTATGCCTTCTGATACTAGTCCTTTGTGCTAAGTGGCTCTTCTTAGGATCCTCATCATCAGCAACTGGAGGATGCCAATGACCTAAGAGGGTCCTTTATTAGTACAGCAAACTTCATGATCTTTCCCTAGTCTCTCTGTAATTGTATAGATCATCCGTAACTGTCTCATTGAGTGCATTCTTGTATTTGACCGGATGGCTGGTTTTGCTGCTTTTAAGGCAGGTTCTAGATACATAAGTCCTGGCTAGTCTTGAATCCATTTTATAGCTGAAAATGACCTTGAGTTCCTAGTCCCTCGGCTTCCAAGACTCAGGATAACAGTTGTGTTCTGCTATACTCAGCAGGGAGCATTGTGATGAATTTCTAACTGGAGTGATTTAAAATCAAAAGACTTGACAGTCTAACCGGTAAGGTTCAGTGTGATGTATGTTTGTCGTTCTTTAGTTTACAGTGGAGGGGTGCATTCACATGCTACAGCAGGAGCTTTGAGGTGAGGAGTATTTATACAATGTGAATACCAAGAATCAAACTCAGGCTCTGTATAAGTGCCTTCACTCAATGAACCATCTCACTAGCCTTGACATTTGTCCTTGATCTCCTGTTTGTAATCTTTTGAAAACCCTTTCTGGGTTTAGGGAGTTTCTTTCACTCCCTCTTCTTAAGAGAGAATCTTTTCACTAGGTTAGGACTTTAGCTGAGAAAAGCATCAACAAGTGATTGGCAGTTAGAATTTCAAATGACAAATCATGAAAGATGCAAATGAGATTGGCAAGGACTCACCTTCCCTAGACTGAAAATTTGATGAACCCAGTTACTTGGTAAAACATTTAGCCAAGCCAGGTACTGGCAAGGTACACCTTTAATTCCGCACGCAGGAAGCAGAGCGGGAAGAGTTCTCCAGTTTGAGGCCAGCCAGGTCTGCAGAGTGAGTTGTAGGACAGTCAGGGTACACAGAAACACTGTCTCAAGAATCAAACCAAAACCATTTAGGCGAACTTACTTTGCTCAGGAGTTCAGAACAGTGGTGTTGGTGAAATGAGAATGTTGGTGAGTGTTGACCAAAGACTGCAGGGTTCAAATGTGCTCACTGACTAGCTGTCTGGAAACAGAAAATGGAAAAGTTTGTGTTTCCCTCATGATTTTGGAGGTTGGAATATGAAGTCAAGGTGACAGCTTGTTACCAGGTGTGACCCTGTTTTTGTTCATCAGTGGTTGTCTTCTTTCTTCAAGTGTAAAATACTAACATTTGTTAATGTCACGATCTCCATTCCACGCTGGAATTTCCACAGCCTTCACTTACATAAAAGTGCATTGAAGGTTCTGTGAAATTGTAATGGCTTCTGACAAACGTTTAATCTCATTTGTCCTGGTATACAGGGTCAATTCACTACCCTAAAATGTCTCTGCTTCACCTACTTTTCCAAACCCAGCCCCACTTCCATCCTGGTAATGACTGATGTGTTTAGCATTAAGAGTTTTGTGTTTTCTGGGGTATCATACGATTGGAATCCTACAGCATAGGCTTTTTTCTTAGCGTTGCTATTTTTACTTAGCACTGTGGGGCTTGGCACATCAGTGATCCGTCATTGCATTTGAGCTCGACCTGGATTATGTGGTGAGATTGTTTGTTTTTTATTTAAGATCCATCTATGTCTTTTTGTGACCTAACAGCTTGTTTCTTTTTGGTTTTGCTTTTTGTGAGAGTCTAATATAACTCAGGCTGCCTTGAACTGATCCTCCTGCCTCTGCCTCCCATGCTGGGCTCACCGTTCTTTCCACGCTCGAAGCTGATTTTCGTGAGCAGTATTCCTTGTGCAGCTTACACCGTGCTCACCGGTTGAAGGACATCTTGATTATTTCTTGTTCTTGGCAGTCAGTAAAGAAAAGGCTGTAGTTTGTTAGGACTGTCAAGCAGTGTGGTTAAGACTATCTGTCATCACACAGGTATAGAAACATGCTCAAGTCTCACTTTTAGCAGAATCCATCCAGGGGAAAACTCACAAAGTTTAGCTCTTTTTTGTGTCTTTTCTTCCCTTGCCTTCTCAGAGTCATCTATCGCTGCCTTTATCTCTTCACTGTTTTAATTACCCCTATAACTTTATTTTTTTCAAGGCTTTTAATGATGCTTCTTAAATGCTTTAACCTCCTTTTTATCCACCCACCAGAGGTAATAGGGAAGAAAGGATACAGGGGAAGTACATCTGTTTAGAAAGGTTCTTTGGAGCAACTCCTGTCTGTGTTGTCTGGAAATTGACAGTTCACAGGTCAGCAGCAGCAGTTCAGTAGAGTCAGGACAGCAAACACAATCAGCAGTGGTGGCACGACCCAGCCGAGACAGCCAGGCCTCAGCAGAGTCATGGGTCAGCAGGAGAGATTTGGATCAGCAGGGATGCCAGGAGAAGTTTTGGCTGTGCCTCTCTCAGCAAAGTGAAGATCATCGAAGACTGAAGACCAACAAGCTTCGCACAGCTGGTTCTACCAGCAAGCCAGGCTCAGTCCTGTTGAGTTCTAGTTATACTCCCTCCGAACATCGAGGGCCCTTCATGGGTCTCCACTCAGCACTGTTTGTCTCAGCTGACATCACTGCCAATCAGCCCTAGTCCAAGGAAGCAGCAAGAAACTGAGCAGTGCATTTCTCTCTGTGGAGTTGTGACGACAAATGGAGCTCAACTAAGCAGTGTAAGGCTGACCAATGCATGCTTGCTGTTAGCCAAGACGCCTTCATCGCGTGTTTGCTTTAGTGGAACCTCCTTTCACTCCTTTCTTCACGGGTTTGCCCCAGGAAACACCATCCAACACAACTGACTTTCCAAAGAACTTTCAAGTTTCCACTTCCCCTTCTATTGTATTTGATTACAGATTAAATCTCCGCCCCCTGGATAGGGTTAAGATTGATCAGTAGGACCCATGTCTAACAGCCCATTTGCTTCAGACAGACTACGGCACTTGATACACTTGACCACTCCCTTCTTGAGGAGTGACCTCTTCCTGTTACTGTGTCTGTTACCATTCGCCTTCTCTCCTGACCTTCAGGCTCAGTTTTTCCAAACCCCTTATAAAAGGAGGTCTCATTACATAGTAGACCCCAACCCCTCACTAATTCTGTATCTCATGCCCCACACTTGGCTAAGTTTTCTGATACACTCTAATTTGGAGAAAAGCATCTCTTCTGAGAAACCCAGGAATCTTCCTAGAATTCCCTCTTAATCTCAGCCTGCATGGCAATCAAGATACATTGGTTTTCTTTTCCATCTTTACTATTAACCCAGTGGAATGTAAACCCTCCTCATCTCTGTTGTCTGGCCAGGCATCTCCCTATTTTTAATATTGTACTCTGTTAATCTGCCCTGGTAAGGCATGCTATTGAAACAGCATAGGTAAAAAAATCTCATTCTCCATCGCCAACTCCAGGTTTACTGGAGTGGTTCTCAGTGCCTTTGGCTTTTTATTCCTGTTTTATGACACCCACATGAACGGAAATTTAAGGGTTCTTTGAAAGATCAGTTGTGTTGGACTGTGTTTGCTAGGGCAAATACGTGAAGGAACGTTTCATAGATGCAGACTCAAGTGAAAGGTCCTTCACTAACAACACAATAATTGTATTGGTCCACCTTACATTGCATAGTTGAGCTCCATTTGCCGGGACTCCATAGAAACACACCATGGCTCCGCTGTTAAAGTCACTGACCACCCTTCCAGAGGTCCTGAGTTCAACTCCCAGTAACCACATGGTGGCTCACAACCATCTGTAATGGGATCTGATGCCCTCTTCTGGTGTGTCTGAAGACAGCTACAGTGTACTCAGATAAATAAATACATCTTTTAAAGAAAGAGAGAAACTCATCAGAAAAACTTAGAGTGGTGTGCTTCTTGCTGAATGGCAGTCATGTCAGCTGAGACTCACGTACTAAGGCAAGACATGGAGGGATGTGCTGTTTGGGAGGAGTATAAAAAGGACTCGAGGGGCAGTGATGGAGACTGAGCTTGGCTAGCTGTGTAATGCTTGTTGGTCTCATGTCTTGGCTGCTGGTCCAAAGCCCTTCTGCTGACCCATGACTCTGCTGAGGCCTGGCTGTCTCGGCTGGGTCGTGCCACCACTGCTGATTGTGTTTGCTGTCCTGACTCTACTGAACTGCTGGTGTTTCCAAAAACCATTTTCCAGTGGATTGAGCTGCTGACCTGTGAACTGAACTGACAATTCCCTGACAACACAGATGGGAATTGCTCTAAAGATTCAGTTCCGGCAGGGAAAACCACTGGCTATTTTTGCTTATCCTTCCTTCCACATAGAATATTGTCCCTTCTGCTCTTCCATCCTGTACTTAGCGGGACACTACTCGGGAGGGTTTTGATATAAAGTGAAGAAAGCCCCTCACCCTATACTTCCCCTATGCTAACCACTTTTAACCTGCTGGTCCGCTTCTGCTGTCTGCCTCTGTTTCTAAACCCATCCCCACAAGGCTCTGCTCTTTCTCAGCCTCTCATTGCCATTCATGCTTCAACCCCCAAAAGCCCAGAGAACAAACCCAAAAAGAGACAATTTCGACTAAAGAAATAGAAAGGTAAGCACCAGCACTACCAAGTTAATATATTTAGTCGGGAAAATTGTCTGTGAGAGTCGGTCTTGAAATGCATACACTTTTTGTTGAGAATGCACTAGACCAACATGGAATAAATGATAAATGAATACACACACAACAGCAAAACATCAAATTGGGCACTCAAAACACCCAGCAGAAAGTCTCAGAGTCCCATGCAGAGAAAGGCAGGTATAGATTAATGTTAAGGCAATACATGATTAGACAGGGAGAGGAGGTGGGATAAAGGAGAGGAAACGGAAGAGGAGGAGTCAGAGGAGAAGAGAAGGAAAGGGAACAAGGGGACTGACTGTTCACGGCAAGTGAGAGAGATTTCTTAGGAGGGGAATAGAGAGTGTATTGGTAAATCTGCCCAAAATAGACCACTGCTTGTTTCCCTAATTACTGAGTTGTGTTTTCATTGAATGGGTTTATTTGGGTTGAAGAGGGAAATGCAACAAATTGGCGATTGGGTTGAAAAGGATTTTGCAACAGGCAGGAGACATCATAGCCCACAACAGAGACAATGTGTTTTCCAAGTTGTCTTGGGAAAGGCAATAAATTCTGCTCCTTTGGGACGGATGATGCCTTCTTGGAGATACCACCATTTAGGATGTCAAGCACAGTAAGTTATGTTTACTTGGGAACAAAATTGTATCTAAACTTAAAGTCATAACTCTCCCTCCTCCTGGACCTATGAGATGCCCCACGTGAGTCTCCCTCACTAATTTGTGTAGTTTTGGAATCTAGCGGCTGCTCTGGCCATCTCTGCAGCAGCCTTTCCCCTCCCATACCCACAGGCACACCCTCCGAGTCCCTCCTGGCTAACAGACCTCCCAGTGCCAAGGTCTCTCACTTAGGAAATGAGTTTACATCAAAGTGAGTCACAGATCCTCCCTGTTCCCTGTCCTGCCTCCTGCAGGCAATCAACCTGGCTCCAGGCTCCTACTTCTGCCTTAGGGCCCTGACTCCTTTCCCTGGAGAGTGTCCATATACTTGTCTGTTTGTCTGTCTATGGCAATAGCAGCTGGGGTTTTGTTGTTTCTTTTGTGTTGAGATTGGTTTGGCTCCTACTTCTGCCTTAGGGCCCTGACTCCTTTCCCTGGAGGGTGTCCATATACTTGTCTGTTTGTCTGTCTATGGCAATAGCAGCTGGGGTTTTGTTGTTTCTTTTGTTTTGAGATTGGTTTTCACTCCTGGCTGGTCTGGAAATCAGAGATCTGAGTACCTCTGCTTCCTAAGTGCTGAGATTAAAGGCCCGTGCCACCACGCTGGGCTGGTTAGTAACTTTCTTATCATGTACTTGAAACAATCTGCCTGGAGTCCCTTTCAACACCCCACCCTGCCTCCCAGCATCCAAAACCTTTCACTTTTTAAAACCCTGTTATAAATTAGATTTGTGATCTGGAGAGATGACTCAGTGGCTAGGATTACTTTTTCTTACAGAGGTCCCAGGTTCAGTTCCCAGCCATACCCACAAAATAGTTCACAACCATCCTTAATTCCAGCTCTAGGCAAGCCATCACCCTCTGGTGACCTCCCTGGGCAACAAGCATGGGTGCACATTGATGCATGCAGGCAGAATGTTCATATGCATGAATCTTTTTTTTTTAAATTACTTGTCCACCAGAGGTAGGTAGATTCTGAATTTGGGGTCAACTTTGTCTGCATAGTGAGTTCCAGGACAGCCTGGAATATACATACACATACACCTTAAAGACACCTATGACTCCTGTCTTATCAGGTGGCTTTACTCTCCCTTGGAGCATCATCCTCTTTTCAGTAAACCTATCTTGACTTTATATTTGCCTCATTCTGAAAGTCATGCCTTTGTTGATGCTACAAACTGAAGTTTTGTCTAGATAGAGGCTTCTGAAAAGATCCCCCAGATGAGGCATGGTGGCACCTAACCCCAGCACCCAGGAGCAGAGGCAGGAGGATCTCTGTGAGTTCCGTGTCAGCCAGCTCGGCGTGATGAGGCCCTGTCACATGTGTGCTGTGTGTGTGCTATGAAGCTGTGAGTCTTGCTGCTGACCTACCCTGTTTTTATCGGAGTCAGGGAGAGACTAGAGAAGACATGGGATGCCGTGAATTTGCTGTAGTCTAGTTCTTTCCTCTATCAGTTCGAGTGCTGAAAGACAGGCAGAAGGCAGAGTTACAGAGAAGTTTATTGGCAAGGGTTCCAAACTCCTTGAACAAGGAGGGCCCCAGACTGTAATGGGGAACCTGAGTTTTTGATGACCAATAGGTCCTAAGATATCTGACCCTCTCTGGCATGAGGATTGTGTCCCCTGTTTCTCTACACTTGTGACTGTTTAGCTTCTGGTACAGCCCCCCATTTTGGTGAATGAGCATAAAGAGCTGCTTGTTGGTTGGGGTAAGTTAACCAGTCAGAGTGGGCGCTCAGCCCCCCTTTTCTGTGTGGTATGATGTTGTAGGCTAAGGGAGGTGACCCAGTTTCCTTGCAGCTTCAGAGTCATGCTTATAAGAACAGAAAGACTGTCATATTCACGTCCCTTTAAAAGTTACTGTGCTATAATTCTTTTACTATATTTTTAGGATACAGTAAATTTTTCTCACATACTTAAGCTTCCTCTCTAGGTAGAGAATTCACACTGTTACAAGAAAAGCTAAGATGGGACCCACTCACAGGTTTGTGGTAAGTCCTTATGGGCCTCTGGCTTGCCAAAACCTCATCTTACCTGAGACGAACTAGGCTAGTGAGATCTGAAAGCTATGTGCGTTGCTACTTTCTCTCAGAAAACTAAGAAACAAATGTAATCAAGCTCCAAGATGTTGCCCCTTCTCCCAGGAAGAAAACTAAACTAGCAAAGACAGCTTCACAGTAACTTACAATCCCAAGAGTCAGAGTCAGGAACCAAGGAACAAAATCACATTCAGTTAAATCGTTCCAGAATTAACCTGATGACAGTGGAGGCATTGAAATCCTCTGCTCAGCACCTGTATGAACCGGCTGCAGGAGCATGCCTCTGCCAACAACATACCTTTTGATTACTTCTTAAGGCTCAGCATACAGCCTACAGTGGATTGGATAGGTTTGCTCCTGCCCCACCCCCATAGACTCAAGTGTTTGAATGATTGGCCCACAGGGAGTGACACTATTAGGAGTGTGTGGCTGTACTGGAGGAAATGTGTCCTGTAATAGGGCTTTGTGGCCCTATGCTTAAGCTCCACCTAGGTCAGAAGAGCCAGTCTTCTGGGTGCCTTTGATCAAGATGTAGAACTCTCAGCTCCTCCAGCACCATGTCTGCCTGCATGCTGCCATGCTTCCTGCCTTGATGATAAATAAACAGCTAGCCCTCTGAACTGTAAGCCAGCCCCAGTTAAATGTCTGCTTTTAAAAGAGTTTCCTTAGTCATGGTGACTCTTCACAGCAATGGAAACCCTAAGACATAGCCCAAGTTGGCCTTGAACTTATGATCTTTCTGACTCAGCCTCCAAGTTATCTACGACTATAGGCTTTTTCCACCATAATGGATTTAGCTGAAGAAAGAATAATTTTCATTTTAATAGTCTCTCGGGTGGTGTCTTACGCTTGTAATCACAACATTTGAGGCAGGTGTGGGAGGACCTTGAGCTCAAGCCAGCCAGGGCTAGTTATGAGACCATGTCTCAACTCCTTCCATAAAAAAGGGTCTCAGGGACAGATGCTTGTGATACTCAGTGTGGGTGGTGTGTGGTCCCCACTTCTGCTACAGTTTCCTGACCATACTGTTTCTGTAACCGTGACTGCAGGCAAGAAGCAAGGCTTTGACGTGAACATTTGGACAAAGCACACTTAAAACCAAAGTAAGTCTTCCTCCTCATGTCCTTTCAGGCTTCCCACAAGTCACCCACACAGCCTCTTGCTCTGCATAGCAAGTCCCTTCCTGCTAATGACAACCTTCAGGGCAACCCAGATCCTGCATCCAAAGACTGAAATAGCATTTCTAATTGAACAGTGCCACCACAATTGCTGTGCCATTTAAGGTCCTAAAGCAAACTTATGTGTGCTGAAATATTTCATCTTTGCTGGGCATAAAGGAGAAGGAAGAAGTCGCTAATAAGACACTGAATCAGTTTTTAAGAGAACTTAAAAATATCAGGTGAGAGGGTCGTCTTGTAATTTTGCTTTCTAATGTTAGAAGATACAGGACTGAGGATATATTTCAATGTCTTACCATGTGTATAGTCTTGGGTTCAAATGTCTAAGAAGGATGGGGAAGAAAAAAGAAAGAAAGAAAGAAAGAAAGAAAGAAAGAAAGAAAGAAAGAAAGAAAGAAAAGCTAGTGCTGGAGAAATGGCTCAGTGGTTAAGAGCACTGACTGCTCTTCCAGAGGTTCTGAGTTCAATTCCCAGCAAACACATGGTGGCTCACAACCATCTGTAATAGAATCTTTTTAAAAAAGAAAGAAAAGCTAAAATTACAATTTTTGGTGCTTAGTGAGTAAACACACTTGCTGTGAAATCTTGAGGACTTGAGTTTGAATCACCAGAACCCAAGTAAAAAGTTTCCTAAGGCCACACTTATAACCTCATAGTGGAGGGTAGAGGGGATGGTTGCTACATCTTGTTGCCAACCCACCTAACAGCCTAACTCTAGATTCAGTGAGAGACCCTATCTCCAAGAATAAGGTGGAGAGTGACAGATGGGGCAGTCAATACACACATGCACATATACTGCACAGACAGACAGATGGTATCTCAGCCTGTTTACAAAATAGAGTACAAGGTCATCCTCAATTACATAGTGAGTTCAAGGTCAGCCTAGGCTATAAGAAACCCTCAGAATACTAGTAAACAAAACAAAAAAAAAAAGGCAAACAAAAAAGTAAAATTGAATAAAGTATAAAATGGGAATTGAGTTGGCTGTTTCACAACTCTATCCCTACCTACCTCTTTGTATAGAACATTGTCTCTTCCAATATGGAAAAAAACAAACAACAAAAACATAACACCCAAGGGCTAGAGAGATGGCTCAGCTTGTTAAGAGCACTGACTGCTCTTCCAAAGGTCCTGAGTTCAAATCCCAGCAACCACATGGTGGCTCACAACCATCTGTGATAAAATCTAATGTCCTCTTCTGGTGTGTCTGAAGACAGCTACAGTGTACTTATATATAATAAATAAATAAATCTTTTTAAAAAATTACTGGCTGCTCTTCCAGAGGAGGCAGGTTCCAGGCCCAGCACTCACGTGAAGACTCATAACTGTGTATAGCTCCTGTCCCAGAGGATCCCACATCCTCCTCTGGCCTCCTTAGGTACCAGACATGTATCCATACATATTTTTTTTTTAAGTCTCAGCACAGGATGCCACTCAACTCAGACTCCTTCCTGCCTGTCTGGGGTCTGTGCCAGCTTCTCCTGTAGACCTTCAGGATCCAGCCAATCACAGCTGAGAGGCTGTTTGCTCCCATCACAGCAAAAGAATGATGACCTATCGTCCACTCTGCCCAGCTGGCTTCATAGTAGGGCATTTCAAGTGCCTTTTCTCATCCCTTGCAAGTCTCCGTATCTTAGATTGCAGAGAAGCGAGCTTGGTGCTGTACAACTGGATGTCAGCACAGGAGGCTGTGTACTGAAGGCTGGCCTGGGCTTATCCAAAAAATATATAAACAGTAAAACAGCAATGTGATGCCTTCATTGTCTGTAATGCCTTCCGTGTCTGGGTCTTTTAGCAGATGATTCGTAATGACGTACCATCAAGTGCCCAGGATCCCGATTTTCCAGTTGACTGCCTCTCTCTACCTCCTCTACATAGTAAGTCCCACAGGTTAGGGTCTATTCTCTGCAGCCACTCATTCACTGCATTTACTCACTTGCTTTGTGTGCACGTGTGTGCCATGGTGTGCATGTGGAGGCCAAAGGGCAACCTGAGCAAGTCTATTCTTTCATCGTGTGAGTCCTGGGGGTTGAACTCAGGTAATCAGGCTTAGTAGCGAGCACCTTTACCAACTCACAGGGCTCCACTATTCTTAGATACCTAATTTTGTTACCAGTTAAGGATGTAACAAAATTGCAGTTTCCTGTTACTTAACACAAAGAAGGTTCTTTTTCTTGTACTGGAAGTCCAAGCCCGGGATGGGGGTTCATGCCTGCAATCCCAGCTGTTTAGGAGTCTGAGATAGAGGGTGAAGAGTTCAAGGGCAGGCTGGCCCAGTAGCTCTGCACTTGTCTAGTTCACCACAGTGCCTGCCCACTAGCTGCTGAGAGTTTAAGACCACTGGTGGCGACTGACAGCCAGGAAGACGGTCTATGCGTGAATGAGGAGCCCTGCTTCTTGCTGGAGGAACTTGAGGGTACTATGTAGTTACTTTGGCTGAGAAAGCAAGTTATAGCATCTGAGATTGTAGGGGAGGGTGAAGGAGATATCTTTCTTTTTTCCTTTTCTTTCTTTCTTTCTTTCTTTCTTTCTTTCTTTCTTTCTTTCTTTCTTTCTTTCTTTCTCTCTTTCTTTCTTTCCTCCACTAAACCTACTGTTTCTTGAAGGAGAAAAGCCAGCTCTTTGGCCTATCATGAATGACAGGAAAGATGACAAGAGGTGTGAAGGGTACTCCCAGAGTCCCCTGCACACTTGTAGCTCCAAACTTCATGATC
The DNA here is from genome assembly GCF_963924665.1 of Micromys minutus. Classification (NCBI taxonomy): domain Eukaryota; kingdom Metazoa; phylum Chordata; class Mammalia; order Rodentia; family Muridae; genus Micromys; species Micromys minutus. Next base: position 57,432,365 of record NC_137975.1, on the reverse strand, counting down.
AACTTTATCTCATTTCACTATCTGATTTCTATTTTCTTTTTCTTTTAATTTTTACTTTAAAAAATCAATCATTTATTGTGTATACAGCCTCCATGTATGCCTCCATGTATGCCTGTAGGTCAGAAGGGGGCATCAGATCTCATTATAGATAGTTATGAGCCACCATGTAGTTGCTGGGAATTGAACTCAGGACCTTTGAAAGAGCAACCAGTGCTCTTAACCTCCGGGCCATCTCTCCAGCCCTAATCCCCATTTACTTAAGCCGTGAAAATACATGGGCTTGTGTATGAATCAAAGAACTGCAGAAGGGAGCAGTGGTGGTCAAATCAAATGTGTGACAACCTAAAATTTATTCAGAGTCCGACTTGTATTGTAACAATCCAAGGAGGCTCTCTGGTATTGCAGTGCACAGCTGCCCTGCAGGCTGGATTCTGAACACAGGGTGTGCTCAGTTTGCACAGCACAGTGCCCTCACAAGCTGGCCAGTGCTGCCTAAAACACTGTAGCTTTAATTTGAGACTATTGTATGCTACAAGTTACAGTGTCTACTGTTCATGGGAAAGTTCCCCTCTTACAGTAACATAATCGTTACATTGTAGCTGGGTGCTCTGAGCCTCCTCTCCCAGCCCTCTAACCATCTCTGTAAAGGCCCTAAGTACCCTCTGTCCTTCTGTACTACACATTCATGCAGAGACGTCTAATATCTCTAATATCAAATCAGAATATTGGCTAATTCTGAAAAGCACCGAAGATGCTCCAATGTTTTCAGTATCAAGTATTCAAATAATAATCTTATTCTTCATTCAAAATTAAATTGAAATTAGCAAACTGGTCTCATTCGTGGGCAAATTTATTCTCATCTTTAGTAATTGTTGAAATTACATATATATTCATATATATACACATACATAATGTTTTATAGGTGTTTCCAATTAAGTCTCTTATGATTCATTATCAGTAGACATTTGATTTTTATCCAATTTTTATGCATAGCCATATTTTATTTGGAGTTGTGTGACAATTTCTCAGATAAAAAGGGGATGTGGGTGGGAAAGTTTAAGCAGCCCTACTCTAGTCAGTACAGTTAGTGAAGAAGGTTACTCTCCTAATTCCAGATCAGAACAGGAGAATATTTAGACAGATTTCGGCCTACCTAGAATTTTGGCAAGGGCTTAATTATGCCAGACTTGATTACAGGCCTGTAGCTACTGGAGAGAAAAGACTGGGTTTCTGACGTGCACTCACCGAAACAGCCCTACGGTAAGCAGGGTTCAATATAAACCTTAACACATGTGTGCTCTCCAGAGAGCTGCTGTCAGCAGTTTATCCCCTATAGCCTGTATAGCCAGACACAACCCACCCTGGCTCAGACCTGACCTAGTGCCTTAAGTCAGCCAGCTGCAGGACATGGATGAAGGTCAGGAGGCTCTGGAAGTAGCCGTAGCTCTCTGCAGTGAGTAACAAGAACTCCTTAAATAGCCTGATCCAGACAGGGTTTTCTAATATAGAAGATATCCACCCCTTGAGGCAGATCTCCCTAGCTTTCCTGTGATAATAGGATTCTTTCTTTTCTTTGAGGCAGAGTCCTAGGTAACCCCAGATACCCTTGAACTCACAATATGTAGGGTGACTTGTCAGTACCTCCAGAATGCTGCCACGTGCTTCTTCTTCTTTTTCTCCTCCTCCTCCTCTTCTTAACATACTGAGGATTGAACCCAGGGCCCAGGACACACTAGCCACATGTTCTATCAATGAGCTATTCCCCACTTCAGCTTGTTTCTTTATTGGTCAGGGGTTGATTTTTATGCTGGAAACAGGAATGTGACGAAACTCATAGTTTTGATAATTAAGGGCTGAGTTTAAATTCTCTCTTTCTCCCTCTCCCTCACCCCCCCCCCGTGTGTGTGTGTGTGTGTGTGTGTGTGTGTGTGTGTAGCATTTTAAGAAGTTGTAATTTTAGCCAAACATATTGGCTCATACCTGTAATCCTGGAAATTAGGAGGCTGAGGCAGGAGGATTGCTATGTATTTGAGATGAGCATGGGTTAGAGTGAGATGAGTGAGAATTGTTGAAGAGAATGAACTTGAATAGGCCTTTTGATTGTAAGTTAAATGTGTAGCTGGGTAACTGGAAAGTGTAGATAAATACTATACAAAAGTAAGGAGATAAAATTCCTATAAATATTTAGAATGCTTTGAGAAAAGTTTTTTAAAGATTTAGTTATTCTTTTATAAGTACACTGTTACTGTCTTCAGACACATTAGAAGAGGGCATCAGATTTCATTATAGATGGTTGTGAGCCACCATGTGGTTGCTGGGATTTGAACTCAGGACCCCTGAAAGAGCAGTCAGTGCTCTTAACCACTGAGCCATTTCTCTACCCAAATGTGGTTTAAATTCTTCAAGGAAGCTTGTTGACCAACCTATCTATCTATCTATCTATCTATCTACCTATCTATCTATCTATCTATCTACCTATCTATCTACCTATCTATCTATCTATCATCTATCTGTCTGTCTGTCTGTCTATCCATCTCAGTAGCCCAGGCTCATATGAACTTCCTTTGTAGCTCAGGATAGCCTTGAACTCCTGATTTCCCCTACCTCCACCTCCTGATTACTTGGGCTTTCTCTCTCTCTCCTTCCCTCATTTGTCTTGTTTTTAAGAAGGGGCCTTCTGTAGCCCAGGCTGATCTGAACTTGCTGTATAGCTGAGGCTTACCTAGGATTCCTGAAGTTCCCACTGTCTACAAGCAGTAACCTCAGGGATGCACTACCACATGGAACTAAGTAACTAAACTTCTGAATAGGACCAGTCACCAATGTTTCTCTTAACAATGACTCTTAAAGTTGTTTACTGTCCTTGGGGTTGAAATAGTGTTTCATACATGCTTGCTCAGTATACCACCTTTGAGTGATATCCTTAACCTTAAAAGCTGTCCATTTTCTAATCATGGTATAGGTAGAAACACGGAGTCCAAGTCAAATCTAAAGGCTTAAAATAATCTCTGCATTGAATTTGAATAAAGTGAATATTAATTGGATGAATGTGATTCAGAGCAATCTCTTCTACTTAAAGGTTGCTCTCCATCATAATGAAAATTGTAATTTGACCTATTTTACTGTTGTAAAAATAACCTGCTCGTGACATGAGGCCAGTGACAATATTCTCTGCATCTTACAGTGAAGGACCCTCAGGTAAATGTAGGAAGAGGTAGATGACCACAGCAGTGGTCCCAGAAATACCTCCCTAATGCTTCTCTATAATGCTGATTCTTATACAAGTTGTAGTGACTTCCCAACTAGGAAATCTTTTTGTTGCTACTTTATAACAGTACTTTTGCTACAATTATGAATCGTGATGTGTTTTCTGATGCCCTTAGGTGACACCTGTGGAAGGGTCATTCTGGGTAGGGACCCACAGATTGGGAATCACTGCCCTAGGGTATACTGTACTGGACAAGTTACCAGGATGGGCTTGGTCACAGTCTTTCCACCTGCTGGCTTGGTTCCTTTCTTTTGTTTTGTTTTTTAAATGATTGTGTAGCTCAGGCTATCCTTGAACTCTCGATCCTCCCGTTTCTGCGGGAGGAGTCCTAGGATCACATACATAGCCTCAGGCCTGATTGCTTTGCCTTTTATCTGTCACTTAGTTTGATCACCGAAGTCTCTTTATTGCGGGTGCAGTGAGACTTCATTGTAAGACTGTCTTTTCCTTATGGATGTGGTGGGGGATGTGTGTGGAGCTCCAGTGCTGTTTCCTCCCGGCAGACAGCAGCACATGCTAGGAAGCCATGCAGCAGAGAGGACCAGCTGCCCCCCCCCCCACCCCAGAGATGGTGAGCCTGATTTCTGGGGGAAAGGCAGGCAGGCTCCTAAGCTGTAAATAGGTCATTAAGACTCAATTTGCTAAGACAGAAGGTTCTGGGTTCCCAGCGGAACTAACCCCAAAGGACCATGACATCTTTACCCTGGCGTGTGGCTGGAGGAGAGGACAAAGTGGCCCAGAGAAGGACATTGTGGTAACAGCAAGCAAAGAGACCTAGATGTGGGCCTCTGCTGTGACCTTGTCTGGTTGAGTATTCAGGTCAAGTCACTCCTCTAGCTGGGGCCAGCTCTGAAAATAGGATGAAGTCTTGTCTCTGAATCAAAAATTGTCAGGGCCAGGTCTCATGGGGGCATACCCGTCACCCCAGGCACTTGAGAACTGAGGCAGAAAGATCAGGAGTTCAAAGCCGGCCTGTCTCAAAATTTAAAAAGGAGAAGAAGAGTGTAGAGGGTATGTGTATCCTGGGGCTGCAAATAAATGGGAGTACTCAAGCCCAGGACTCAGGGTTCTTGGCACCTTGGAACACACACACACACACACATACACACAGGAGCGTGTTTGAAATAAGTGCTGGAGAAATGGTTTAGTGGTTAAGAGCACTCATTCCTCTTGCAGAGGACCAGAGTTACCAGACTGTAAGTCCAGCTCCCGATCCAATACCCCTTCTGATCTCCTTAGGTACCAGTTCTCACACGCACACACACACACACACACACACACACACACACACACACACACACACACACACCGCCGCCACCACCAACAATAATAATACCTTTTAAAGTTGTTAGGATTCTATGAAAGAAGCATTATCAATTCTCTGTGTCACATTGCACAACAAAGGAAACAGGCAAACGGGAGGCTATGCAGTAGAAGGAAGTGTGTGCAAGTGCCATCTCATCAGGAAGTAGGTACCTGAATGTCCAACATTCCAACAGCAAACAGTAAAGCAAACAGATAGTCAACCTGCCAACAGCGCACAGCAGAGCTAAGTAAACACTTCTCAAAAGAGAACATCATAGGTCCACAAGTAGATGCCATGTGTTCAACATCACCTTGGGGGATGAAACCCACAGCCACTAGGGGGCGCCACCTCACCCCGGTCTCAACGGCTGTTATCCTAAAGATGAACCATCTATAGCAGTGAGGTCACAGAAAAGAAGACCCCGGTGTACCATTAGTGGAAATATGAGTCGGCCATTATGGAAAATAGTGTAGATGTTCCTTAAAAACTAAAGCAGAGCTATTGTGGAATCTGCCATTCCTAGTACCAGCCTGTGGTAGGTGACAATCTCGATGTCCAGCACCACCTTCAGTTCATCAGCACCTGGTACTCTTGCCTGGCCACGTCCTGCTTGGCCCGCTGCAGGGCAGCCTACAGCTCAGCCAGCCCAGCATTAGCATCCCTGATGGACATCTCGCTACACCGCCGCTCGGCCTCAGCAATGGCCGTTGCCCTCTGGCCTTTGAGATATCTAGTCAATGAAGATGAAAGTGGTATATAGGAACCACATATTATTTCGTTTGCTGCTGTTGCTGCAGCTGCTGCCATTTTAGACGGGAACTCGGGTAGTGCAGTCTGGACTCAAATTACTTCTGCAGCGAAGATGACTGACTTCTGACCCTCTTGCCTCTACCTCTCAAACGCTGGGTTACGGACAAGCGCTACCATGTTTTATTCGTGTGATTTTGGGGGTGGGGGGGTCAAACCCATAGTCCCAGGCCTTCACTTATGTTTGAGGCCAGCTTACGTTATGAAGTACCAGCTGGCATGGAACTCACTATGTGGTCCAGACTAACCTCAAACGCTTCCTGCTGTTCCTGAACTGTGTGTTAGCATACAGGTGTGCCCTGCTGGAATCAGCATTCTGTAGGTAATGTTTCTTTTAGGCAGGATCCCACTCTGTAGTCCTGGCTGGCCTAGAACTACCACTTTGATCATAAACTCACAGGGGTCCACCTGTGTCTGCTGGGATTAAAGGCATGGACCAGCACACCTGGGTCCTAATAATGGGTCTCATGCATCCCCTTGATGCTCCTGTCTCTGCCTCCAGTGCTGTGGTTACAGGCACAGGCTGTAACACACTACTGCTAATTAAAATCAGTGTGTTTTAGGTGTTTTTTTTTTTTTTTTAAGATTATATATATATATATATATATATATATATATATATATATATATATATATGTCTGCCTGCATGTATGAGTTACAGGCAGCTATGAGAGCCATTATGTGGATGCTGGGATAGGAACTTGGGTCCTCTGGAAGAACAACAAATACTCTTAAGCACAGAGCCATCTCTCCGGCTCTTCAGTATGTGGGAGAGACAACCACGCTCACACACCTGTGTTCTGTGCAGTCCTATTTCCTGTAGACGCTGAAGCTCTTCTGACTGAGAGCAGATAAAGATCCGGTGCTCAGCTGTGAGGGAAGGGAGGGGGGAGGTTCATCATGACAATACCAGTTAGAAACCATGGTGCAAAGGGGTGGCTGCCTGTCATAAACTTGGAAAAAGTATTCACCACAAAGAGATGACAAGTGGCTGGGTATACGGCCCAGGCCTTTCATCCCATTGGGGAGGTGGGGGCAGGTAGATCTCTGAGTTCAAGGCCAGCCTGGTCCACATAGAGAATGAGTTCCAGGCCAGCCACGATGCCTAGAGAGATCCTGTGTTTAATAACAAAGGAAGAGGAACAGAGGAAGAGAGATGCAGACCCAGCTGTGGAAGTGAAAGCCTATAAACCTCAGAAAACTCTGAAGAGGGAAGCAGAAGGATTGCCAGGAAGAGGAGGCATCACATGCTGTGTACAGGGGTCTAGACATCAGGTGACCCATTACTATGTGCAGCGTCTATTGTCCCAGTTAAATGTTAATTTATAATCATATGATTATTAATTAGAATAAGATAATTAGCATAAAATAACTAACACAATAAGTAAGAACAAGAGAAACCTTGGTACATTCTGACCTAAGGCAGGCTTCCTAAGAACAGACGGTGCAGCCGCGAGTCCTGTATGGTGCCATCTTTACAGTTCCCCTTCCTGTGGTTTGGTGAAGGTAGGAAGCACCAGGTGAGCCCCTAAAGAGTTCCCACGAGCCTTCTGTAGGTGTTCTTTCTTTCTGAAGCAGGGGCAGTGGTCCAGGGGCACACACTGTCACCAGCACAAGGTTGGGCTACCCCTGCAGGATCCACATTCAGTCAGTTCCCAGCATCCACCTCAGACACATGAATTCATGGCAGGCACACACACACATGTAAGTAAATAAATCTTTTTTTTTAAGCCTGTCTCTAGAGACCAAATCCAGACTTCTCTAACTTCATCAGAGGAGAAGAGGAAGGATAATTAGTTCCATCCCACCAGTCGGGGAGCACAAAGATGTCATGGGTGGATAGATATAATATGGATGACTTGATTTCCTGTCACAGTATCTCGAATTGCATCCCCAACAGACTTCCACTTGCTATGTAGCCCAGGCTCTGCTCCGAAACTCACAAGCCTCTTAACCTCACCACCTGAACGCTGTCATTTCAGGCAAGTGCCACTACACCTGAAGTAGGGTTTGACTTAAACTGGAGGATTTGAGAGAGAAATGATGTGCCATCTGTGAGGCGTTGTTGGACCAGGCCAGGCTGACTAAGGGCATCTAGAAGCCCACAAACTTTCGTTGCATAAGGCCCATTTCCTCCCAGTGTGAACCAACTTCCAACTGATAGCTGGTTGCTTTAATAAATCACTCTCAGAAGAAGGAAGAATTCTAATGATCCCCACATCTCCAGCCAATTGCTTACAGTTACCCAAATCAGCTGACTTTAAAAGAGTCCTGCAGATATCATTAAAGCACTAAGCAGTTGACTTTCGGATGTTTCACTGAGGCTACTGAGGTAAGAGGGGGAAACTGTCTGACAGTAGGCTGGGGATGTAGTTCAGCTGGTACAGTGCTTACCCAGCATGCACAAAGCCCTGGGTTCCATCCCCAGAGCAGCATAGACTAGACATTACCTGTGCCTGTACTCTCAGCACTTGGGGTTGGGGGTGAGGGCAAGAAGATCAGAAGCCAACCTCAGTGCAGGAAGTAGCAATGAGCTGGAAGCCAGCCCGGGCTAGAGACTTGGTCTCAAAAAAGGAAAAAATGCTGAAGGGGAGGCTGCTTCCCTTATAGCAGAATTTCTCTCTGAGTCAAAAGTGTAAAACAGTGACTTCAACACCCACTCCCTTGCCACGAGAACACTATATGGCTTTGCCAATGGGATATTACGTGGCACAAAACACAGCTTCCGGAGGTGGCGTTGAGCGACGGCAGGGAAGTGAGGGGCTCTGCCCTTCAGTGCATGTTTTGTCCAAACGAGCTTCAGGGCTGGGATCTGTCCACCCAAGTGAGGGATGCTTCTTAGAAGTGACCATGAACTCATGGGTTTCCTCCGGTTCTCGGGGTGTGGCCTAGAGACAGCCATGTCATAAGCTAGAACCTTGTTGGAAGGTCAGGAATGCAGATTCCTGGAGAGACCCAGCTATCTCTTTAACCAGCCCTTTAGGGAGGTAATACAATGTTCCACCCAGATCGAGACCTTTATCCTAAGGACCTCACGGGAACTGGGCCTGGAAACTGTAGCCTGTCATACTTGGAAGGCTGGAAAAAGAGGGTGACAGTTCCGGGGCCAGTCCAGTTTTCGTGGTAAGGCCCTGGCTCAAAACAACAGCAGCAGAAACAAACACACTAAGGTTTTAGGGGTGTGGCTCAGCTGATGCCCAACACCAAATAAACGGGGTGTGGTGACATTTGCCTGGGATCCCAGCCTCCAAGAGGCAGGAGAATCAGAACATCAAGGCAATCCTTGCTACGCAGCAAGTTAGAGAAGCCTGCACTGTGAGAGACCATGCCTCAAAACAAATAGAAAATGGGCAGACTTCAGGGCACCAAATTATTTCACCGATAGTGACGGTTCAGTAGTGACTGAAGAAGCAGGCGTGGAGCAAGTGTGGAGCCTGGCAGAGTCTCCTCATGATCCCTTGCTGTTAGGTTGGATTTTAAATGCCTGCTGTGATGAGCCAAGAGCGCCTGGGGAGCTTCTGATCAATACTCATTAGACAGGACAGATACGGCAGCCACACAATTGGAAGTGTGGTGAGTAACGATGAAATTACATTCCCTGACTCATACTTTGTTCTCAATAGTCCTGAGGACGTGGTCTCAACAAAAATGGCTGTTCTCTGAAAATCAGCAAAGGCTATCTGCCACACCTCTGCTGCTGTTCTCCGGCCCTGGAGGGCTCAACAGACTCAAGTCCTCCTTGGCCATTCCGTTTTTGGGAGTTTTCATCCCTCCCTCCCTTCATATCTCCCTCTCTCCCACCTCTTTCTTTTTCTTCCCTCTTCTTCCTCTCTGTGTCTTTCTGGCTCTGGCTCTTTTAAGCCAGGTTGACCTTGAACTCACTGTGTAGCCCAGAGTGACCTGACCTTCTGATCTTCCCGTTTCTGCCTGTTGATTGATTAGGCACTGGTAGCTTTGTTCTCAAGTTTTGTTTGTTTAGGGAGCTTGTGATCTAACCTTGGGCTTTGTGTGTCTGAGGCAAGCACTCTACCAAGAGTTCCATCCCAGCCCTCAGTGGGTGTTTCTCAAGCCAGCTTCTAACAGGTGTTTTGTCAATTTCTTCTGGGTCACACCAGAGGCACTCTTTGAGTTATTAAACACTGCCAGTGATCTTTGTTGGCCAGTTTTATTTGGTAGCAAAAGAGCAAATGTTTCTAGGATCATTAATCAACAACCAGAACCTGAGGGGTGCTCTCTGCTATTTGACTACGGAATAAAACAAAGCAGCCAGCTGCAGAGTTCTTTGTCTCTCGTTCCCAACTAAACAAACAACATAGAGAGATCAGAATACATCCATCTGGAATGTTTCATTCATAACTCTTCTGATGCTGTGTGGGGGGTGTCTCCTTGCTCTGACAGCTCTCCAGATACCAGCTGGACATTCCTACAATCCCGTCCCATTCTGTCGCTACCCAGAGAAAGTGTAAGAAACCAGAGTCTGAAGAGCTCAGCCCCATAAGCCCCAAGAAAGTGTTAGGAAAGGGGGGGTGCAGTGATGACTGGAAAGGCGGCTGGCTGGAGAGATGGCTCAGAGGTTAAGAGCACTGGCTGCTCTTCAAGAGGACCTGTGTTTAATTCCCAGAATCTACATGGCAGCTCACAACCATCGGTAACAAAAGACCTGGGGTAACCCATGTCCCTCTTCTGGCCTATGTGGGCACTGTACAAACACTCAGGCAAAACACCCATGTGCATACAATGGATACTTTAAAGTGTTTGGGACATTGGTAAGGTCACTCACTGGATAACAGCACTTGCTGTCTACCCTGATGGCTTGAATTTGATCCCTGGGCCTCACGGGTGAAAAGAGAAAACCGACCCCCAAAAGCTAACCTCTGACTCCGTGTGTCTGCAGCACTGAGTACCCAGACAGCACACAAACACAAGCAAAATAAATGTAAAGGGAAAAGAGAGGAAAGCGTTGAGTGCTCAGCCTATCCCTACTTCTGTCCAACGTGGCCATAGAGATCAAGTGTCCCGTTCTTCCTAACTCTGCCTTCGCTGATTTCTGTGTTCAGTCACTAGAATAACTCACAGAACTGAGGCGGCCATTTAGTATTATGATAGCTATGCGTGGGTGGGGCAAGGAACTTGTCTGCCCTCTGTGCTTACCGACCGAGAATCAAACTGAATTCCATCCTAAGGTGTTTAAATGGAGGCTTCCTGCAGAGTCGTGGTTGATAAGTCATTCATCACTGGCCACCAGCTCGGCTCTCCTCACTGGACCCGGAGTTTTGGCTGAGGAGACCAACCCCCTCTGAGCGTACGGAAGGCCATCAGTCTGAAGCTCTCGGCTAAGAGCTTGGATGAACAGACAAATTCTGTATGTTTTCACAGGGTGGCAGTCAGCAGTTTACCCCATGAAGGAGTGAGTTCACTGGGGAAGAGGTGCCAAGCTGGAAGGAGGAACAGTGCATCTCAGCAGCGGACACCTGCTCTGCCTCCACTATGGCAACTGGGGTGGCACACTCGTGTGTAGTCTGTGTGGCAGGCTCCAGGCCTTAGCACAACTGACTCCATGATGGCAGCCTCTTTCAGGCTGTAAATCTCAGCATATAGATAGCACTACCTGTCACAACTACCACTGAAGACCTAATCCATCAAAGTCCAGATAGCTCCGAGAAAGTCTCTGAATGGACTAACCTTGCCTTTTGGCTTCTGTAGTTCTACTTCTGGCTAACTATTCTTGTTAACTGAAGTATGTCAACCTATCGTTTTTGTACTTAAAAGATCATCCTGAGAAAGGCTTGGGGCTACACCGTGATCCTGAACATCCAGTGTAGTCACCAGTCGGTCAATAAAGACTTTCTGTTGGCTTAAACCCACGTCCAAGTAGTTGTCTCTACGGTATATACCCCACAACAGTCAGTCTGGCATACTCTTTTTAAAAACCATTTTTTAGTGTGTGTGTGTGTGTGTGTGTGTGTGTGTGTGTGAGTGTGTGTGTGTGTGAGTGTGTGTGTGTGTGTGTGTGTGTGTGTGTTTGTGTGTGTGTGTGTGTGTGTGTGTGTGTGTGTGTGTGTGAGAGAGAGAGAGAGAGAGAGAGAGAGAGAGAAAGTGTCTGAGTTGGTTCTCTCCTTTTTTTCCCATCTGGAACGTCGTGATGTGAGTTGACCACTCCTATGAAGGCGCCTCCCACCACCTTTATGGGTAGAGATCTACCTCAGGTAACCAGAGCCGGCACGGCAGCAGGTACATCTACCCACTAGGCCATCTTGCTGGCCCTTGACATACTCCTAATCTGGACCAACTGACCTTAGATAATGTCGACTTTAGTAACAACCACGAGGCTGAGTCCACATACGATTTACATCACGCTCACAGAGGGGGAAGGGTCAGAGGAGCTGACAGTCACTCAAAGAGCAGAACCTGGGTCTTTCCCACAAACTGCGTGGAAGTCAGAGTTTGGGAGTTTGTTTTCTCCTGAAATGTGGGTCCTGGGGTTGCACTCAGGCTGTTAAACTTGGCAATGTGCCTGTATCCGGGAGCCATTTCTGCCCTAAGTTGATTGTGCGTTTTTGCTGTCTTCATTTCCACATCAGCCTGTTCTCTGTAGATCCTGTCCCTGGGGAGGGACCTTCCACACATTTTAAAGGGCCTGCTCTTCAGGTTCTTTTCGCAGGCATCTCTGAGCCTGAGCAAGAGATAAAATAATTTTAATCAACTTTCTTGAGCTTTTGACACTGATTAGCCACTGTAGTCAGAAGCGTTCAGTTGGCTTCCATTTTTGCTAGATGGCTGAGGTCCTCGTGTCAAATGCTACCTCCATCCCACTCCTGGCGTCCGGAAAGTCTGACACACTGTCTTTGAAATAAGAGTGAATCCACTGTGTTTTAAAGTCCATTTTTAACTTACCCCCTTCCCCCCCCCCCGCCTTTTTCCTGTTCTGCTTCTACCCCCTGTGTAAGTGCCTACAAGGGCTGAGGAGGCAGCTCAGTTCAGAATGTTTGAGTAGCATATGGGGGCTTTGTCCTCAGCAGCATGTCAGCTAGCTATGGCAGGGCATACCCACAATTCAGGAAGTGGAGGCAAGAAGTCAGAGTTCAAGATGACTCTCCACCATGTAGGGAATTCAGGACTAGCCTCGCCTGGAGATCCTGGAGAGAGAGAGAGAGAGAGAGAGAGAGAGAGAGAGAGAGAGAGAGAGAGAGAGAGAGAGAGAGAGAGGGAGAGAGAGAAAGAAACCCATATAACTGGAGGTATGTCAAACCTCCCTGGGACAGCTGGCATGGCTGTAAACACCATTTGTCAACTTCTTCCCAGGCAGCACACCTTGGACTGGCATTGTCTTTCCCCATGGGCACAAGTAGCTTTGAGACGATACTGTTCCAGCAGTTTGGATGTGTGAGATTCGCCTTGCTCTTCTTTAAAAGTGAAGTCTCTGTCGCTCCAAGCCGCTGGCTGTACAGGTGTCCTCTCTACAGAAGCCGAACTATAAGCGGATTTAACAGTTGCTCAGGCCAACCTTTCTAGCGTATTTTGCTCTTTTTTGCCTCTCCTAGGTCTTCCTCTGTGTGGAATACAATGTACAGAGAGGCAAGGTGCCTGCAAAGCCGCTGCTCAACTTCTCCAGGCCACCTGCCGACTCAGTTACACGGCCACTCATTTCCGTTTTATTTTTTTACATTTTTGAACAGTGAAATATCATATCCAGCATTGTTTCCAGGCTCCAACTTCTCTCTTCTCCCCTCTACACATCCTCCTCCCAGCTCGCACCTTCTCTTCTGATAACCCAGTGTTTCTGCTGTGTGTGCAGATGCGGGACTATCTCCGGGAGCCCAGGAACCCATCCAGTGACCCATTCCCCAGAAACAATGGCTCTCCCTCCACCAGCAGCTAGCAGCTGCTAGTAGCTCCTCAGGAAGAGTGGGAGTCTCATCTACGGAGCTGTGCTAGGATTTTGGCTGCTTGACCTTGGGCAGGTCTGGTGCAGGTAACCAGAGCTGCTGAAAGCTCATCAGTGTGACAGCCACGCTGTAGCTCGAAGGCAGCATTCACAATGTTCACCCCCTTTCCCTACTCTTACATTCTTTTGGCTTCTTCTTCCTCAATACCCCCCCCCAAGTCATGGTTGGGGAGGGTCTTCTCTTATTATTTTTACAAATCTCCCATCTGGTGCCTCTTCAGTGTCCAGCTGATGCTTCCATGGTTCCTTATTACCTGGAGCAGTCTAAGAAGCTCTTGTCCTTATTTAATTTTATATGTATATATTTATACATATATTTATATGTATTCATATGAAATTACACACACAGTTAAAGCCCTCTCTTTTCTCAGTTCTAGAGCTAAACAGAAATTCTGTCAGATCAATGAATAACCAGCTTGACACTTAGCATTAGCTTTGGAATTGCTCTTGTCAACACACTGTGAAGGGCCTTTTGGCTTTCATATGTCTGAATCATTAGCTCCTGAATTAGGAACTATGTTATCTAACAAATACAAGGGAATGTTGTGGAGAATGACTAGGTTAAGTGTCTGGCAGTGTGCTTAAAGTCAGATGCTAACTGAGCCTCGTTCTGTAGCATTTGCCTACTACATGGCCATTTTTTTCCCCAGAAGGTTGAGAAGCTGGCCTGGGGTCTCGATTGTCAGTGACTGCCCCATAGTATAATAGATCCATTTCTAAGAGGGGCATGGAACTCTTAGGAATTGCTAGAAATGTTTTAGGGGCTGAGAATGTATGAAGACTTGAATTCAAGTCCCAACTCTGCATGAGTTGACTTTGGTGGTGTGAGTTTGAGGCCAGTCTGACCTACCTGGTGATTCCAGGCCAGCCAAGGCTACATACTGAGACACCTACTAAAAACAAACAACAACAACAGCAAAATGTAAGCGACTCTGTACTTAGCCCTAAATGAGATATATGCCTATAGCACGCCCCTTCCCTCAAGACTCAGTGATCTCTTCAGAAGAGTGGGGTAGAAAGTGTAAGAGCCGGAAGTAGTAGAAGAAAACCACCGTGTCTCCCATATACAACAGGCCTGCACTCACAGACAGACAGCACACATTAGACCTGCAAGAGTTCGGTCTGAATGAAATCCCAGCTCCCTTGGAGGAGACAAAACAATGATGTAGGCTGCATGGAAGGAATTGGAGGGAGGAAAAGAGAAAGGGGGAAATTATGTAATTGTATTTAGATCTTAAAAATTAAGATGATGTGGCTCTAATATCCAGTAAAATTCAATATTTTAAGGTCCTTGTTCAAGAAGTAAAGATGGTGGCATATCTGGGGTGCATGCTAACTAAAGGGAATGGGGCATATGTTCCAAAGCTTAACGTGGGAGCTGTAGAGACGGCTCCGTGTTTAAGAGCATCGCTGCTCTTCCAGTGGCTCCAGGGTTGATTCTCAGCGCCCACACAGTAGAGCACAGGAACTCTGGTTCTGTGGGATCTGACGTCTTTTTCTGGTCTCCAAGGGCAGCAGCAGATACATGGGACACAGACATGCATGACACAAAACACAAAGAAGTAAGTAAATAAACATTTTTTTAAGTGTCCAATGGCAGCAGGAACATGTGGGGGGGGACATAAAGGTAAATAGTAAAGCCCCCCGGCTGTGCACAGCTTCCCTAAAAGATTTAGTCGTCAAAAATAGTACAGGACACTTCGAAGGTACATTGTTCTAAGAATTTGACTCTGGTTCACTCAGCTAACAAGGCAGTGGGATGACACCTCAGGGCATTTACTTCTTTCCCTGTGGCATTGTCTTACTTAAAAAGGAAGGGTGCAGTTTGGACTGGGGCCTATAAAACATAGCAGACTATGACACTGATTGTAATTAGAAAAGGAGGAAGAAAGGACCCCCCCACACACACACACAGACTCGCTCTTCTCCCATCCCCCATGCAGTCTGGTGGAATTTCCAACTCACCTGGACAGCCCTGTTTGCTGCATGGAGAGCCAGCCTCTTGTCATTTGAGTGGGTGTTTTAAACACTAGGTGATTTATTTCTTCAGAGCACAACATTCAACGACACTTTCCTGCAAGGCAAAGAGGGTGCACCCAGGAACCCTAGCACTTGTGGGTAACAGACAGAAGGAGCAAGGCAAAGGGGGGTGCACCCAGGAACCCTAGCACTTGTGGGTAACAGACAGAAGGAGCAGGAGTTCAATGACTGTTCTACTAGAGAACTTGAAGCCAGCCTGGACACATGAGACCCTATCTCAAAGACACAAAAGCAGAAAAAGAAAGGGAGGAAGAGAGGGAGGGAGGGAGGGAGGAAAAAATAAGAGAGAGTATATACCACACCATTTAACAGAAATTAACTTTTGAGGTGCGGTGTCTCACAGGATGGCCTTGAACTCTTGGGCTCACCCAGCTTTCTGTGTGCTGACTAAGCCAGGCCGGCCCAGCAGGGGCAGTGGACCTGCCTCCAGCCCTCAAGTACTGGGATCAATTAGCAGCCTGATGACCCATCGTGGTTAGTAAAAGCTTTCATGGAACCTGCTCTGGGACATTCAACCATCCAGGCAGTTTGACTTGTGGGCCCCACAGAGGCAGAATGTACCAAATAAAGATGCCTGTCTCCTCCTCCTCGTTCCCTAAGCAACACTTTCTCGTGACAGATTATCAAACTCTGGGCGAGGAACGGTTTCAGACTCCGGAGAAACAAATCATTCATCCCTGTGATCTCACAGATGAACATTTCCATCCGGTGTGCCGGGTGTAGGGACTGGGGGCTGGACACTGGAGCAGTAAAGGTGTCCACTAGCTTACCTCGAATACTGTCAAACGTGAGTTTTTCTAGGCTGCCTCTCTCAGCCTTTATTTAGTGTCTATACAAGCTGACCAGCTAGCTATTTGAATGTCCCAACTCCATTAAGGCAAAAATAAAATAAAATAAATGAAGAGATAAAATTCCTCCAAGTCCCTTCCTTCACCACATAGCCCAAAGGAACCGATGGCTGAGCTCACTTCCAGCTCCTTCCAGGTAGTTGTCCTCCATGCTTGGCCGCTGCACAAGCAGGCAGCACCTCCAGGGCTCTAGGCTCAGGGCGGGACCAGGTGGCCCACCCTTGACCTCCAGGTCGCCGCCCGCAGGCGCCCAGAGCTCACGGGTGACGCGACTCCCGCGCTTCCTGCTCCGCCGCGGAGCCTCCTCCGCGCCGTGACGTGCCAGGCTGTGACCAAATATGTCCCTTTCCCCTCCCTCGCCGGCCCCATCGCCCGCAGGCCGCCCCGAGCCTCGGGGCTGCCACTTGGACGTCCGCCTGCCCGGGTGTCGCGGGCCAGTACCCCGCGCAGCGTCCCCGGCGCGATGCCCTTCAGGAAAGGTAGGGTGTCCCAGGATCTCCCCATGTGCGGAGACCCTAGTCCCCTCGGGGGTTCCGCCTTGCCTCCTCTCGCCCTGCACTGGCCATCCTGCCGCGCGTTACGCCCCCTCGCTCTGTCCCCCAGCATGGTCCCCGGCAGCCTCGTAGTGTCTGCAGCTAAACCACGTGGATGCGGGAACCCCGGCTGGGTTGGGAGGCGGAGAGCGCAGCGCTAGTCGCTGTACTTCTAGCGAACCCCAGGATCCCATTAGGTCCCAGCCCCGGGATACAGAGGGAACGCCGAGCCGAGCCGTTTCTTTCCGGGGAAACTTGTGCCATTCTGAGGTCCGGACCTCGGCAGCCTGTGGCGGCCAGGACGGAGACTGCAGAGGGGAGGAGGCCGTGTCGCAGGCAGATCTTTTGCCAGCCCTGCCTCCGCATTGCCACCCGGGGGAAGTCGTTTTTACCCCGCACTTTTTCTGTTTCCTGCTTAGCAAAAATGGGCACAGGAAGAGAGCCGGCTGTGAGAGGACCGGCAGAGCTTATCAAGAAGCAAACTGATGCTCCTCTGAGGTCGGCCTGTCATGACCACACGCAGTGCCCGTCTAGGCTTTGCAGGCTCTGCCCACGGCCACTGCTGCATCTACGCTCGCTCACCTTGGCATTCGGCCCCGCAGGCCAGTAGATTCCCATGGCTCCCTGCGTGGGTCGCCAGAGTATTTGGTCCCATTTTATAGTCAGGGTTATGGAGGACCCGAGTGACTCGTCAAGTCACTGCTTAGATCTGGGCTGGACTCCGTGCCGTGCCGTGATGCTCAGGCCAAAACCTTGGAATGAGTGGGAGAGGCAGAAGTGGAGATTGGCTAGGGAACTTTGAAACCTGGACTATCTGATCTCTGCATTTTTGTTTGTGTTAAGAGGAACACCACGAAGGACCCAAGGCCCAGCAGGGCTTGGTGGCTAGCTTGTGCCTGTAATCTCAGAGTTTAGGCAGGTGGGGGAGGGACGGAGGCGAGAAGATCAGAAGTTTAAGGCCTTCCTAACTACAAAGCGAGTGGGAGGCCCCTTGGACTGCTTGAGACCTTGCTCCAGACAAACAAAAACTGCCCAGGGCTCTCCCTCGGGGCCTGCGGACTCGTGGCTAGACTGACAGACCGCCTGACTCTCCAGGTGCTGGGAGTGTGGGGCAGGCTCGCCCAGCTGCCTCCTCCCACCTTCCTTGCCGAGCTCCTCTTCTTTCATAATTCAGGTGAATGGGCAGGCTATTTCTGTGGTTGCTGGGAGGCTCTAGTGGCCTTTGTCCTTCACAAGCACAGAGTGCTAAGGTACCAGTCCCAGCTCTTGGGCTGTGGAGAGGACTGGCTGACACTCCTCTGCTGCTGGAGATATGGCACTGGGGGAGGGGGTCAAAGAGCAGGGCTGGTAACTTCTCTCAGCCGGTGATGGTTAAGCCCACAGACTCTGTCCTCCGGGTCTCTGTTGACCCATGCATACTGTGGCTGCGTTGTCCCTGAACTGTCTTTCTTAAGGGTGTCGTGTCAGAGGACCCATCTCACTTCATAACTGTGAAGAGTTATTGATCCACGGATCACCAAGTCTCCTTCTCCCTCCCCCTCCTCTCTCTCTCCCTCCTGCTCCCTCCCATGCTACCCCTCCCCCATCCACCTACCTCTCCCTCCTCCTCTCTCCCTCTTTCCCTCCCCCTCTTTCCCTCTCTTCCTCTCCCCTCCCCCTCTTCCTCTTCCCTTCCTCCTACCTCTCCCTCTCATATTTATGACCTTGCAGTCTCTGGTGGGCAGACTGAAAGAAGGCAAAGATGTCTGTTAGTCATCCCAGTGTTTAGGGGATGGCCTTACTAATTAAGGTCTGACATAATTAGCTGTTCAATTAGGCTTTTTGGGAGGTGGGGTGAGTTGAGACAGGGTCTCCTTATGTAGCCCTGGCTGGCCACGAACTCAATATGTAGACCAGGCTGGCATCAGACTCACAGAGATCTACGTGCCTCTGCCTCCCAAGGGCTGGGCTTAAAGGTGTCACCACACCGGACTCAATTATTTCTGAATAAGATTTTGCCTCACGGCTTGTGGTGGGACATTCTCATTTTGCTAGCACTGCCGAGGGAGCTGCAGGATGTTCAGGAGTTCAAACCTTTAAAGAGAGGCTAGCAGACCTCACACGGGAAACACGGCAGAAGCTGGTCTCGAACTCCTAATCCTCCCATTTCACGAGTGCCTGGACCGCAGGCCTGCGCCTTTGTCCCAGTTAGCAGTTAGATGATAAAGCCCATGTTTGCCAACCCAGTTAGGTTCTCCTTTTGTTCCTCGAGTCAATCTGAAGAAGCATCGAGGAACAGTGAGGAGAGAATCGCTTTCCTATCCCATGGTCACTTCCTGAAGGTCCCGGTTTGTGAGAAACTGCTTGGAGGTCGTGCTGTCTTGAGCTCCAGATGGTCTGATTTGGGTCAAGATACAGACTCTGGTGGGCTTTGAGTGTGAGGTGGAACTTCCTCGCCTGTTAAGTTGTGAGCTTACTTCATGTGTATGTGTGTGTCTGTACATATGCATCATGGCACACATGTAGAAGTCATTTCAGGAATCAGCTATTCCTTTCTACCATGTGGGGATGAACTCAGGTTATCAGATATTAAGTCTGGCTGCAAGCATCTTTACCCACTGAGCTATCTCATTGCTGTTGCGTTAGTTGTAAACCCTTAGTAGTAATGCAGTGAGTAGGAATTGCTGGGGCCTGTGTTGTGATTGGTGTAGCTGTCCTAATTAACATGCTCTGAAACTGCCTGCAGGTGATGTGTCACTTACAAAAGGGACCACCCTATCCCATCCCAACCCTGGGCACCGGTAGGAGAAGCATATGTGTACCCAAGTATCTCTATCTATCTATCTATCTATCTATCTATCTATCTATCTATCTACTTTAATTTTGAACCTTTTGAACATACTAACTATTCAGAGTATAATTAAAAATATGATGGTGGTGGCAGCGGCACACGTCTTTGATCCTAGCATTCAGGAGGCAGAGACAGGCAGATTGCTATAAGTTTGAGACCAGCCTGGTCTACTGAGTAAGTTCCAGGACAGCCAAGGAAACACAGAGAAACTCTGTCTCCAAAACCTAAAAACAAACAACAACGAACAACCCAACAACAACAACAAGAATACCCACCAGCAGCAAAAGCATCTTTTCTGTTTTCCACCCCAGACCAAGTGCAATCAGATAGAGGAGGCTTCTTCAGTGGGCCAGGGGGAAGAGGCTGTCTTAGCCAAAGGTCAGAAAGGGGCGGTTGCTTAGCCCATCCTTTGATATATCTCTATGCCTTTAATATTTAATTACCTATTATTATTGTGTGCTCATGAGCGTGAGTGCATATGAAAGTCAGAGGAACATTGTGGAGTCGGTTCTCCTTCTGTGGGTTCCAGGTATCTAGCTAGGGTCTTCAAGCTTGTGTGGTAAGTGCTGTTACCTGTTGAGCCATATCCCCAGCCCTCTTTTTATATCTTGACAATCACTCAGAAGGTCTGGGACCAGCACCGTCAGGGATTTGGAAGAAACGTGTCTCAGGCAAGCTGAGAAGAGAAGAAGTTCCCTAAAGAGCCCTCTCTGGAAGATTGGGTAGAATACAGGAAAACCCCAGTGGTTAGTGAGGATGCTGTGGATTCTTAGGCCCAAGATTCTGAGGGGCTGAGTCCCCAGCTGTCCAACTGAAGGCCTGACCTCCCGTGGAGGATGCAGGCAGCAGTGGGCTGCAGAGCAGAAGCTATGAGACCCCGTTTTCCTTTCCTCTCATAGCATTGGAGGCTCTGGAGCCAGGAGCCTTCGGTACGCAGGTCAACCTGCCTGGCTACAGTGCGAGGTAAATTGTCCTGTAATGGACAGTGGGTTTGTTGGGACCAGAGATATCAACCTTAGTTGCCTCACCAGCAAGCAGCACACAATAACATGTCCTGAATTTCATTAGGACAAAGGTGAGCGACTGCATGCCGAGTCATCCCTTCCTCTCTGAAATGGTGTGCCAACACTTTCCAGATACTAGGTAAACAGATAGACAAAGGGTTCCCTCCCAGGAGCTCACCTCCGATGTCACCCAGCAAGTGCCAAGAGCGGAAGGTCAGAGGTTGGCACTGGGCGGTGAATCTTACTCTGCTGGCAGGGCGTAGGCAGAGCAAACACTAGGCTCCGGGGCCAATCTACAGCATGCTAGAAACCATGTGTGGTACACACCTGTAATCCCAGCACTCAGGAGGTGGAGGCATCATATAAGATCATCCTTGCCTACAAAGCAAGTTCAAGGCCTACCTGAGACCCCATCGAAGGAAGAAGAGGAAGCAGAGGAGGAGAAGGACTCTGAACCCAAATTAAGGTGTGTGGTAAGAAATGTCTATAATCCCAATACTCAGGAGGCTGAGGCTGGCAAATCTGTGAACTCAAGGCCAACATGGTTACATAGTAAGAAATCAAACCCGTGTGCATGGTGGTACAACCCTACAATTCCAACCCTTGGGAGGCAGAAGCAGGATTTCAGTGAGTTTGAGGCCAGCCTTGATTACATGGTGAGACCCTGTTTTAAAACAAACCACCCAACAATCTAGCAACACTCCTGTCTTTCTCTATTCTCTTTAATACTAACTCTAATGTTTAAAAAAAATCAAATAGGAGCCTTAACAGAGAGCTAGTTCTGAGTTTTTGT
This sequence comes from Micromys minutus, assembly GCF_963924665.1. NCBI lineage: Eukaryota > Metazoa > Chordata > Mammalia > Rodentia > Muridae > Micromys > Micromys minutus. The sequence goes on along the minus strand of NC_137975.1, from coordinate 57,410,991 downwards.
TTTTTAAGGATAACCCCCACCCCCTTGTTAAAGAAACTAGAGGGTGGATGGAGAAAGCTGGCCTGGCCACTGTGATGGATAAAGACACAGCCTCTCGCTGCGTTTGATGTTGTGGTGATAGTAAGGGACCGTTCACCTTTCTGATGCAGTGGTATGACATTTTATAATATGGGTAGAGGGAACAGCGAAGGGCTACATCGCCTCATGCACTCTGAGGCTTGGGCAATACATGACAGTCAGGGCAAGCAGGATGCCAGCATCAGCTAGGCGCCTTGTCTCCAGAGTGACCGTGGCAGCAGCGAGGGAAGACTTTCGATCCTGGGGCCAATCAAGAAGCGGGACTGTAGAAACTAGTTTCGAGATCGACTCGAATAGGAGAAGTTGGGAAACCTGAGATTTGAGAGAATAAACAGGGGACAGGAAACAAGTCAGTTAGACACAGGGAGGAAGTCCCAAAAGTCATAATTGCGTCTGGACGTGGTGTGGAAGGAGGTTGAGGTGGCACTTCTGCAAGAATTTGACACCTTACTGGCCGAATCTTCCAGGATGGGGAGGGTTGACTCACATGCACAAGTCTCTGGGTTCTGGGTCCATCCTCAGCACCACAGAGGAGGAGGATAGATCCCACAGGTCAGTCTTACATCAGTCTGTAAATATTGCCCCAGTCACTGTGTTCCGGTGAGATGGCTCTGGGAGCGGCTTAGGCAGGAAGAGGCAATGGAGTAACTTGGGAGCGAGGAAACTAGATGCTGACAGGTCACTTCCATCTGGGCCCTGAGTGATCTCACTGAAGCCACTAGATCACTGGGATCCATTTACCTATGTGTCAAAGAAGGAAGTGAGCTAATGTTCTCCCAGCTCTGACTCTGAGGTTGCTTGCAGGCTTATCACACACATACACCAAGTGTTTGGCCTTCAGGGCTTCAGACTCAAACTGAATGTGAGAAGGAGAAGGGGGGCTCGGTAGGTGACATAGCTCGGTTGACAGACTGCTTGTCCAGCATTCACGGAGCCCTGGGCTTGCTCCACAGTACCAAGTGTGTTGGTACATATCTGTGATCCTAGCACCTGGGAATAGAGAGATGGAGAATCAAGAGTTCAAGGTCATCCTTGGCTACAAGGGCTGGCTGAGCTACTTGAGGCGGGGCAGGGGATGGAAGGATTCCAGCTCATTCTGTCCCCCAAAGACTGCCAATGTATAGGTCAGCATGTACAGGCAAGAAGCTAAGTCCTTGGGCGAGAGTCACGTGAAAGACCCTGACTCTGGTCTCTAACTTCCTTTGGCTTTGACTTGAGAACTGTACTTTACATTGTTAATATACTTTATCCCTTCACTAAGCCTGCCTGCAACTCTCTGTCTCTCAGGTCAGGCTGTCCTCAGTACAGATCTGTTATTGTTTCAGGTAGTTTCAGGACAAAGCAGGCTTTGATAGGCTTCCCACAGTCTAAAAGTCTTTGTGCAGGTCCCTCCTGCCGTCTAAGGAGAGAGTGATTCTGCATTTTTACAGTTGGCTGGAGGGAAGGTCGGAGACTCTTGTCTTTTCCGTATATGTCCAATGGCAGACAACTCGTGAAACCTACAGAAAATGATACAGTCTTTTTATATAATCCACATTGTATAGAAGCTCACTCTATAGACCAGTCTGGCTTTGAACTCAGAGATCTGACTGCCTCCAAAATTCTGGGATTAAATGATGCCCAGCCTACATAGAGAATTTGAGACTAGCCTCTGGGCTGCATGAGACCCTATTTCAGAAACCAAGAAGCTAACCCCTCCTCCTCCCCGTACCCCCGAAGGACACCAGTGAGAAGAGGCTGGGGAGGAGCAGCTCTGGTCTGCTGATCACTGCTCTTCTTCCTGTTGCCCATAACTGTGTGCACTCTCCGTGGTATGTCTTGCTCTAAGAGGAAGCTTCGCTCCAGGGTGTCTCAAGCCTCAGTGGAGGTGATCAAAGTACTTCAAAAGAGTAGACAGGCTTAGGGTTATCCTGTCCTCTCCCTGAGCTTGCTTCAAAAGTCATCCTCACTGTCTGTCTGCTCAGCAAACAACCTCTATCTCTGTTTTTGCAGACACTCTATAAGGACGACTGTCTTGTTCCCCTTTCCCAGGGAGAATTTTCCAGAGGTTCAGATGCCCCAGATGCTGGAGGACACTGAGATACCAGTTCTTTTTACGTTAGCTGCTCTGACCCCACGGCGGCACTGGTGTGGGGCTTTGTACTCTGTAACCGCTCTCCTCAGAGCTGCTTCCCGACCATCCAGTTGTATTGACAAAGGGCTAATCAGTTATTGGGAGGCAGAGGGGAAGTCAGCAGGATACCTCAGAGGAAGTGTGGACTTTGAAGCCAGACGAGAGAAAGTGAAGGTCTGAGCTGGGCCTGAGGGAGATAGAGACGCTGTAGGGCAAGGTTGCCCTTTGTGTTGAGATCTGTGCCTGCTGGCAGCCAGATGCCATCTGAGGTCAGTGGGCACTGAAGCATTAGTAGCAGAAGGCTGCCCTCCTGACGGTTTTGTTTAAGTTGCACTTTAGAATTCTCTCTCTCTCTCTCTCTCTCTCTCTCTCTCTCTCTCTCTGTGTGTGTGTGTGTGTGTGTGTGTGTGCGCACGAGAGCCGCAAGCTACAGGCCACCTAAGCGTACATAATAAGATCCCGTCAGAAGAAAAATATTTTTAAAAATTTATTTATTTATGTAATATTTTTACACAGATTTTTCTCTACTTAGCCCTGACTGTTCTGGAACTCTTATGTAGACCAGGCTGGCATTGAACTTATAGAAATCCACTGCCTTCACCTTTCAAGTGTGGGATCAAAGATTTTTGCCACCATGTTCGACAATTAAAAACAAAAAGCATTCGATAAGATGCTATTTATTGCTGGGTAATGGTGGTGCAATTTCAGGACAGCCAAAGCTATGCACGAAGAGACCCTATCTGGAACAAAACAAAAAAAAAAAAAAAAAAAAAAAAAAAAAAGAAACAAAAAGAAAAAGAAAAAGAAAAAGAAAAAAACAAAGACATTACTTATTTCTACTTTATGGGTGTTTTGTCTGGATATACATCTGTGTACTGTGTGCAAGGAGTGTCTGAAAGAGACCAACAGAGGGCGTTAGATCCCCTGGGATTGGATTTGCAGTTCTGAGCTGCCATGTGTGTCATGGGAACCAAACCTGGATCCTCTGAGAGAGCAGCAGCTCTTGCCCACCGAGCTGCCTTTCCAGGCCCTGCAATTTAATTTTTTAAATATTTAAACGTTTTATTTTTTATGTCTGTGTACCACATGTGTTCATTGCCTGTGGAGGTCGGTAGAGGGCTTTGGACCCCCTGGAGTTACTGGTAGCTGTTAGCCTGGTAGGTAACTGATGTTCTTCACCAAAGAGCCAACTTTCCAACCTCTTGACTGTTTGGGGAAAGGGTCTTACTGTGTCACCCTGGCCTGACACTTATTTGCTATTTGCTATGTACACCTGGTTGGTCTCAAACTCACAGAATTCCTCCTGCCTCTGCCTTCAAAGTGCTGGAATTGTGAGTGTGTCACTACACCTGGCTAATTTATTATTATTATTATTATTATTATTATTATTATTATTATTATTATTATTATTATTTAGTTATGTGTCTCTGTGTGGCTATGTGCATGTGATTAGAGCTACACCAGAAAGCCACAAGGGGGCTCCAGATCCCTGGAGGTGGCGTCACAGGCAGCCATAAACAGCTTAATGTGGGCACTGGATATTGAATGTGAAGGAGTTGTGCATACTCTACTACTGAGTCATTTCTTCAGCCAACTGCAGAGCTTTTAAGAAACTTGATGCTCCAGGAGTTCTAATGAATAGCTTTGTTTGCTGATTTGGAAAGATGTTTCCTGATACAACACTTATCCTTAGGTTGTACTCTGTTTTCTGGTGTATTGTATTTCATTGAAAAATACTCCAGTTTTGCTTCAGTAAATGGACTCCAGAGCCACAATGGTCTATACTTCATCATTTTGAAGCCACTCTTCTGTATTGCAGCTTATCTAGAGGTTGGAAGAGTTAGCCCTCTCCGGCTCCCTTGCAGCTAAAGTTCAAGGTATGGCTTAGGTACTGTGGAGACTTGAAGGCTTTATCTCCACCTTGTGGTACTAGCAAACTGTAGTGCAAAGATGTGGGTCTTAATAGCAGTAAGTTAAGTCACAGAAGGCACAGTCTTGAAGAGGATACAGCCTTTTCTGCCTCCCGTCATTGCTTTCTGACCACTATGAGGTCAGTCACAAGGCTTTGTACTGTGCCATCACTTGCAAAAAAATCAACAGAGCCAAACTATTTATAATGTGAAAGCAAAATAAATCCTTTCTTCTTGTGAATGTATAATGAGGTGGGCAGCAAGTGTGGGTATGGGGGGCATGGGTTAGAGAAAAGGCTTAGTGGTTAAGAGCACTTAATGTTTTTCCAGAAGACTGCAGACTGGAGTCCCTGCATCGATTTCAGGCATCTCACAACTATCTGTAACTCTAGCTCCAAGAGATCCAATGCCCTCTTCTGGCCTCCACTCTCATGTGGCATGCATTCACACACACACACACACACACACACACACACACACGCACAAATGCACACACACACAATACGCACACACATCATATTCATAATTATATAATTTTAAAATAAATCTATACCGCACTTATAAGTTGACTGATCCATGCATTCTGTCAGGATGGAAATGATGTCAGAGATGGAAAGTTGACTGGCATACTGGATATCTAGTAAACCAAACTTGGGATGCAGCAGTGACCGGTTACATACAGGAGACAGAACTCAGACTTGTGGAGCTGTCATCAGGACAGCTGTAGTGAAGACAAGACCCACATAGAACAGATAAGAAGGCCGAGTGTGCACACTGGTGAATGCCTTTAATCCTAGCACTGTAGAGGCAGAGAGAGAGCAAGAGCGAGAGAGAGAGCGAGAGCGAGAGCGAGCAAGCGAGAGAGAGAGAGAGGGGGGGGGCAGATCTCTAAGTTCAAGGTCAGTCTTGTATATTTTAAAAAATAATTTATGGGCTGAAGAGATGGCTCAGAGGTTAAGAGCACTGACTGCTCTTCCAGCGGTCCTGAGTTTAATTCTCAGCAACCACATGGTGGCTCACAACCATCTGTAGTGAGATCTGGTGCCCTCTTCTGGCCTGCAGGTATACATGCAGGCAGACTGCTGTATACATAATAAATAACTCTTTTTAAAATTACTTATTTATGTGAAAACTGTAGTAGGCAGTTGAGTGCTGGGGAGCTGTGTGGCTGCTGAGTGGTGTGGGAGCAGAGCAGAGGTGGCCTCAGAATGCAGCAGGCAGCTCATATGGGTTCTTTACATCCACAGTAGAACCTTCATCTTTTGTGTGCATAGGGAGTCATGAAAGCCTTGGATGGTTTTAATGAAGGCAGGTGTGGTGCTTTAAATGAGAATGGTCTCCAGAGGCTCATGCATTTGTGCCTAGTCTCCAGTTGATAAAGTCTGGGAAGGGTTTGGAGGTGTTGTCTTGTTGGGGGAGATGTAATTCTGGGGGTGGGCTTTGAGGTTTCAAAAGCCTACCTCAGCCTCAGTTGTCTGTCTGTCTGTCTGCTGCCTGTGGGTCAGGATGTAAAGCTCTCAGCCACTGTTACTAGTTCTCCGAAACTGTAAGTCACCCCCCCCCCCAGCTGGATGCTTCCTTTTATAAAAGTCACCTTGGTCACAAGTGACTCTTCACAGCCATAGAACAGTGACTAAGACAGCAAGATTCCCTTGACGTTGAAAGCATGCATTCCGTCTGTAACTGCTCTCTTGAGGAGTCCTAGAGTCCTAGGGGTGAAGCAACTCAATTGGGTGGGCGTTCCAGGCACAAACAATGAGGCAAGCAGATGGTGACTTAGTCCAGATGGGTCTGATGTGGTTGAGAGTGAGTCACAGATGCCTCCCACCACTGCCTCCTACCTGCAGTTCAGAGATGCCAGGGCCACCGGTTTCTTCTCCAGCAGCTGGGCTGGAATTGAGATGGTAGCTAACCATAGCATGCTAAGTGTTCTTGACAAGCTAGGCACGTGCTGTCTTCAGGCCATCTTTGGGGATGCCTTGACTCACCTGTCTAAGGTCACCTTGGCCTCCCTGAGCTGCTGTGTGCCGGAGGTCCTGCCTTTGATGGATGTTTTGAACAGCCCACAGGAGGTCAGTATAACCTACAGGAGCAGCTATTCAGCCTCAGCTTGCAGTTCAAAAGGGTTGAGGTTCAGCAAATAGCCTTCCACAGGGAACTATTGTGCTCTGAGTCAATTACCCTGTAGATTGCTTTTGTTGTTTTTTTACTCTTTAGTGTACACACACACACATACACACACACACACACACACACACACACACACACGTGCGCGCGCGCACGCGCGCGGTATGTATATATGTGTGTGTTCATGTTACAGGTTTGTTTGCACACATGTGTGCAGGTGTGTGTGTGCATGTGGGGACCTGTGGGTATTTTCAGGAATCTTCCTTTATCACTCCACCATCCTCACTGATACAGGATCTCACAGTCAAACCCAGAGAGCTACTCTCCATAATCAGTTTTCCTTGGGAAAGAGAATCAGCCTTTAGAGACAGGAATTATAGACATGCTAGTATGCACACCAGGTATTTATGTGGGTGCCCTGCATCTTCACTTTCAGCCTCCTGTGTCTGCAGTAAGCGCTTTAACTACTTACTGACTACCTCAGTAGGTCCCTAGCCTTCATTTTAAGAAGGAATTCGCTGGGTGTGGTGATACGTGCCTGTAAACCTAGCACTTGGAAGGAATATAAGGAGTTCAAGGTCATCCTCAAAGGTAGTAGACTCAAGGCTAAGTTAGGGTATTCTAGATCCTTTCTCCAAAACCAAAACCAAACAAACAACAAAATCATCGTAGCTTAAACCTGTCATCCTAGCACTGAGGGGACTGAGGTAGGAGGTTTTCTGTGAGTTTGAGGCCAGCGTGGACAATACGATAAGTTTTCAGGCCACCAAGACTGCACTTTTGAGACCCTATTTTAACAAACATATAAACAAGCAAACAAAGAACGGACTGAGCTTCTAATCCCAGAATTCAGAGATCCTTAGCATTCATCACTTAGGCTGAGGCAGAAGAATCAGCATCTCTAGGACCACACGTGGAAAACAGTCTCAGGAATGCTGGGGAGGAACTCAGTGTTGTGTCTGAGGACCTGGTTTCCAAACAAAATGTAACAGCAGCAACAACAGCAGCAACACAGCAATGGAATCTTTAAGGAAACAAAACAAAAACTTGCCCCACTCCAGCAGGTTGGGCACTTTGGGCCAGTTGTGCCCTTGGGTGCTGAAGAAAAGAAAAAAGGCTGAGGAACACATTAAAGAGTCTTAGAAAAGTCTGTATGTACTTAAATACACAAATGCCACTTTGCAAGCAAGACAACAAACATTTAGCAGCGTTCCCATTTTCTGGACATTTCTGAGTGTGTAGTGATCAGTCATCTGTTGCCAGTCTTCCTGCATTTACATAAACTGTGAAGGGCTCCATTGTGAAGAGAAGGGTGAAACCCAAGCCGGGATTTCTGTACCAGCACAGCAGTCTGCAGCTGACCAAGCTCACCTCCAAACTGAGTGAGCAACTCTTCCTAATTCGTGTCGGCTTTTCCTCCTATCAGATGCCATAAGTTCCACCAGACTTACATTCCAGGGCAAACTAGAAGTAGGGATGCAACCTCCATCCAACTGACCCACATGATACACCTTGATGGCCTCATCCTAGACAAATGGGTTTTGAAACCTCTGTGTTTGAATAGCAAAAACAATTCAAGTTCATTTCATAGCGTTGGGTTGTAGGATCAAAATGACATAAGATATAACAGAAAATTAAAAGAAAAATTTCCCATTCCTCCTGACAGACTTCATAGAAGAAAATCAAAACACTGACTGGGGGGATGGCTTAGTGGGTGAGCATGCTGGCCACACAGCATAGGGAGCTTTTCCAGAATCTACAACACACACATCAAGAGCAGGGTGTGGTCATGGGCACCCTAGGAGGGTAGAGACAGAAAGAGACTGCTGCTAGCAGACCTCCATGTTCAGAGACAACCCTTTCTAAAGGAATAAGGTAGAGAGACACAACACAGGACGCCTGATGTCCTTCTTTGGCCTTGGCACATGTGATTGACCATACATGAATAGATAAATAAATAACAAAGTCAAAAGAAGACTTTTATCAATTTGTTGTCCTATAGTCCCCTTATAATAAATAGTGCCTGGACAAAGTATCGCATCATTAAAGGCAGATCTATAGGAGTTCAAGACCAGCCTGGGTTCCATAGAGAGTTCCGGGCCAGTCAGAGATGCACAGTGAGACACAACTGTGTATTGTTACTGTTTCAAACAACAACAACAGCAAAAGTAATCTCCTTAAACACAAGTCAGTGTGCATTCCGCCAAGAGTCTGGTGTGCTGGTGACCTGTCACTTCCTGTGGCTTAGATGTCACTGGAGAGTGCCAGAGGGAATCCATTTTTAGCTGAGATCATGTTTTTGTTAGATGCTGTTTTATATGAAAGCCGTCTCACTAGATCATTTGACTGAGCAAAAGGTCACAAAGCTGCTACTGCTACCGGTTTATTCTCTAACCTTATAAAACTCCCAAGTACTCACTTCAGAACCAGTCCTCATAAGCAACACCATGTGGCAAAATGTTGCCGCATCTCAGTGTTAGCAAACAAGTAACTTTACTGAGCAAGGAGACAGCCTTCTTTGGCTGTGTACTTCTTCCCACAAGACCTTTTAAAAACCAGGCTGTAGGCTGGTGAGGTGGTTCTGTGGGTAAAGGTGCTCGCTGCTAAGCCTGATGACCTGAGCAGAACCCCAGATAGCAGATGGAAAGAACGGACCCCAGAAAGATGGCCGCTGACCTCCCTGCGTGCCTTAAGGCACATGACTCCTGTCCCCACATATAAACAAAAAGTTAAAAAATAAGAACACTTCCCCAGTTTTGGTGCAGAAGATGCAGAGGTAGAAGAAAAGTCACGCATTCCGTGCCAGCCTACACCTTTGGCGGAGTTGAGAGTTAATATGATCAGAACGAGCTTTATATAAAATGCTCAAATAAATTAAAAGTCATGCTATGGGATTTGGATATGGCAGACCTTGTCTGTAATCTTAGCACTCAAGAAGATGGAGCTGGAGGATTTCTGTAAGTTCAAAGCCTACCTAGGCTACACAGCAAGTTCCAGGCTAATTTGACTTTTGGTTGAAATGGTCCTTATTGGAACTGCTGGATCTCAGGGCTAGCTGTAGGTTCAAGTCTGTGAGACTTCGTCAGGCATCTGACACACATGAAAGATGCTGTCCTCCAAAACATTTTAGATGTGGAATGGTTGGAATAGCATCAAATATTCCTGGTGATATTTCCTTCTAAACTTGCCAATCAGAACTTGGAAGTCTGAGGCAGGAGGATTACTTTTATGTTCAAGGTCAACTTAGCCGCCCTGACCAGCTTCTGGTTATTTTTACTAGAAAAGTAAAATTCTTAATGATAACATCTGATGAGCACCAGGAGCAGTGGCATTTTGTAAAGGGCAATCACTGGGGTCAAATACCAGAGCTCCTGGGGCATTAGAAAGTTTAGATAGGGAAATTCAGAAGGAAATACCACCAGGGATATTTGATGTTCTTTAAATCATTGCCCAATGAATATGTACTAGTTTAAAAAACAGAACAAAGTATTTTTTGATATCTTTTAATCATTGCCCAATGAGCACATAGTACTTTAAAAAATAAAAAAGAAAGTTTTTCTTTTTTGGGGGGTATCTAGGCATGGAGGTGCACATCTGTAATCCAGCAGCAGGCTAAAGAGATCACAGAGTTTAAAGCAGAAGGAACTTGGTTTTGAGGGCAGCCTAGTCTACATAGCAGGATTCTGTCCCTCCAAATGAAGATAATAATAATAATAGCAAGGTACAATGACATATATGCATGAAACTCTTACAACAAAATCCATTACTTTGTATGTTCACTGAAATTTTAATGAAATAAAAAAAAACTCACATTTTAAAACCGGTGTTTGAGACGGAGCCTCGTGTAGTCCAGACTGTTTTCTAACTCACTATGATATGACCCCGAAATTCTGATCTTCCTGCCTCTGCCTTCCAAGTGCTGTGCTTATGGTTGTGGACTAACACCACATTTGGCTTCCAAAAATTAACCATTAACTTAATTATTCATTTATTTATTAGGTCTCACCAACTAACTCTGGCTTGTCTGGAGTTCATTATGTAAATCAGGCTGACTTAAAACTCTGAGAATCTACCAGCCTCTCCTCTAGAGTGTTGGGATTAAAGACCTGTCCGGTCCAAAAAGTAACAGAAGGCAAAACCAAAAGCAAAACAACACGTCTCAGTGGATTGAATGTTAACTCTTGGAACATTTTTATTCTGCCTTTGATTTCTGAAAGTAGGTATTGGGGGTGGAAGCGATGAAGAAGGTAGGTAGGCTTATTATATCCTGAAGTGGTTACCAGGGAAGAGGACCCGGAAGAACCCGACTCCCCCACCCACTCTGAGATCCCATACGGGACACAGGGACCGCATCCTCTACTGTATTTCGCGCCCAGAAAGGTGATGGGTACCACTATGCCACCTAAGCAGGGACTGCCAGCAGTCTCAGCATCCAGAGGAGGTCAGGCCAGGACTCTGAGCAGCTGTCAACACGGGGGCGTGGCCTAGGGGCAGTCGGCGTAGATTGGCTGCGGCGCACGTCCGGCCCACGAGCTGGTCCGCGCACGCTCCTCCCCTCCGGGGCCGTGCAGCACGCTGAGTTCACGTGCCCAGCTGTGCTCCCAGTTGTCGCACGCACGTGTCTGTGCACTGCAGGGATGGGTGGAGGAGGGCTTGCAGCCCCCGGGCTTCCCGCCTCTGCTGGCCCGCTGGGTCGCTTCGTGGCAAAGGGAATTTTCCGGGAAGGCTCAGGAGCTGCTATGCTTTGTAAATAACTGTAGAGGAACCTGGGAGCCGGGCGCGGTTCACCCGGCCAGGGTGGGCGTGCAAACCCTACCAAAGGAAAACAGTTACTGAGAGAGGTCTTTTTGAAAAATCTTTTTCCCTTTTTCTTTTCTTTTCTTTCTTTCTTTTTTTTTTTTTTTTTTTTTTTTTTTTTTTTTTTTAATTTTGAAACCTTGAACTTGGGTGATTGCCTAAGAGCACAGAGTGTTTTTAATCTTCAACAGTACCACAATTGCTTGGCAGCAGGGAGTGCCAACCCCTCCCCCCCCCCCCCATAGATCACGGACGCGATGTTCTGCTGGGCATTTGTGTAAATAACTCACGGAAACCACTGTGAGAAGACGGCTTCCGACCTAGATGGTCACTTTGGTCCAGAAAAGAGGAAGCCAAAAGCTATCTTTAGGGTAAGGCACCAGCTCTGAGAACCCCTTGAGGGTGCTCCTCACTCTTCTTAGCTCATAGGACCTAGAATGCATTGCATCTGTGATTACACACAACACTAAGCTAAGAGGACAGGAAGAGTTGCTGGGGTGGTGGGTGTGGAAATGTCACATGAGACTTCCTTGTAAGCAGTGGGGATGCAAGATAAGGGCAGGATGGGGAGATACGTGATTTCTATCTGCTAGTATTTGGAAGGCTGGGTAAACGAGAGGTTATGTTTGTCTTGTTTAAACTTACGGGAGCCAAATTTGAGGTCTGTTACTGAAAAAGTGTAGGATTCTGTCCAGGAACCAGGTCGAGCTAGATGTTCACGTTTTATTCAATAGAGAATTGGGTGGCTAAGACTCAGTTTTCATCTTCTATACCCTGACTGGCAGACAGTTAGATAGATAGATAGATAGATAGATAGATAGATAGATAGATAGATAGATAGATAGATAGATAGATAGACAGACAGACAGACAGACAGATAGATAGATAGATAGATAGATAGATAGACAGACAGACAGATGACTTGAAGGGGTATCTAGGTTTGATGGTGTATACATATATAATCCTAACAGGTAGTCAGGCCAGGAGTTCAAGGCCTGTCTTAGCTTCATAGCAAGTTAGAGACCAGCCTGGGTCTTGTCTTTAAAAGATGAGCACACACAAATACACAGACAGGCCTGCCCATGCTCCTCTTATCCCAGAGGGTAGGTACTGTTATCCCTTATCTCAAGAGGCAAAACCAGGAGGATTCACCGGAGTTGAGGGCAGTCTGGGCTACAGAATGAAGCATGAACCTTCAGAGGTGCCAAATGTTTTAGATCAACTTTTCCTTCTGTGTTTTTCTTTTTCAGACAGGGCCTTGTGTAGCTCAGACTTTTAAACAACTAAGAACCCATTCAGAAAACCAAGTTTGTTTGTTCTGTGGGTTTTGTTCTTGTTTTGCTTAGAAGGGTTTACCCAAGACAGCATTCACACCTGCTTGTTTCTCTGCACTGAATGCTGTTTTGTTTGGTTTGGTTGGTTTTTGTTTTGCTTTGTTTTGTTTTGTTTTGTTTTGTTTTGTTTTTTTCAGAGTTCCTGAAGTAGTGTTGGCCTGTTGGGCATTAGCTGGCTCTTAGGGAGAGCGCCTTCTCCATTCTTACTCTTGGGCATGGAAGAGTGTAATGGGTATCCCTGGTTACAAGTAGAGCGGGATCTCAGTGAACAGAAGGGCTAGAGGCAGCTCAAACTAAGCCACCATGAGTCAAGAGACATCTCAGAGACTGGCATCATTGTTGAATGCAGAGTAGATCCTTGCTTGAGAGACTCGGTTTTAATGGGGGTTGATGTGGGTGAGACCAAAGGGGAGACTGTTGGGATCTGCAGAAAGGCTTACATGGATTCTTGCTGGGGATCAGCTGGTAGGGAGAAGTTGCAAGCATGAAGTCCTGGGCTGTATCCCTGGCACTATATGGCCTGGCAGTGGTGGTACATGCCTTTAATCTTAGTACTCTGGAGGATCTGGTGTTCAGATCATCCTAACTAGCTAAGTGTGGTGACACACACCTTTAATCCCAGTACTAGGGAGGCAGATACAGGTGGATCTCTGGGAGCTTAAAGCCAGCCCGGTCTACATAGTGAATTCCAGGCCAGCTATACATTGAGGCCATGTCTCAAAAAAAAAAAAAAAAAAAAAAAAAAAAAAAAAAAAAAAGTCACAACACTTGGTACCTCTCAGATTTCACTTTTAAGAAGAGTCCAGATTCTGAGCTCTGTCTGCCAGGAGGGTCAGACACTAGAAGAGGGACTGTCCCTACTTGCCTCCCAAATGTACATTTTTATAAGATTGGTTTGTTTCTTCTCCCTTTCAGGTGGTGTTTCTTTGAGGCTTTTCCAGTCTCTTTTAGGTTCCAGTTCTAGAATGTTGAAATTAAAAAAGGTTTGTGGTTTTGTTTGAGACAGGACCTTGCTGTGTACCCCAAGCTAGGACTCCAGACAACCTGACCCTCTCAATGACCCTCCTTACCCTAGCCTCCCGGATGTTAGGATTATAGAAAGGTACCTTTGCACTGGGCTATCTGATTTTGCTTTTCAGCAAAAGAGCCTTGTTTACCAGAGCTCCAGAAATAGATACTTAGTCTCAAGACAGGGTGTGGCTACGCTCTGTCACTTTATCCTGTGTGGTTCATTAGATGGCTTGGTGGTCTATTAGAAAGTAGCTAAAGCTAGCAACCATCCAAGCCCTTTCTCTTCTGTTTGTCTGGTTTTGTTTGGCAGGGTGGATGGTTTTTTAAAACAGGTCTCTGGTAGCACAGAATAAACTGGAACTCTGTTTCCTTGGTTGTCTTTGAATTTGTATCAATGTTTCTGCCTCAGCATTTAAAAAAAAAAAAAAAACAACGTATTTATTTTTGTTTTATATGCATTGGTGTTTTGACTGCAAGTATGTTTATGTGAGAGTATCAGATCCCCTGGAACCACAGTCACAGACAGTTGTGAGCTGCCACGTAGGTTCTGGGAATTGAACTCAGGACCTCTAGAAGAGCGGCCAGTGCTCTTAACCACTGATCCATCTCTCCAGACCTGTATTTTTAAAAACTGTTAGCTAGGCATTATGGTGCATCCCTTTGATACCTGCTGTCAGGATGCAGAGGCAGGCAGATCTCTCCAGTTTACATTTACATTCAAAGTCCCTGAAGTAGTGTTGGCCTGTTGGGCTTTATCTGGCCCTTAGGGAGAGCGCCTTCTCCATTCTTACTCTTGGGCCTGGAAGAGCCATTGTTTACATTTGAGTTCTAGAATATCCAGGGCTACTTAGTGAGACCCTGTCTTAAAAAAATGTATGTGTATGTGTGTATATGTGTGTGTGTTTGTGCCTCAGTATCTATGTGTATATGGTGCCTTTAGAGGCCATCAGCTCCCCCAGAACTGTAGTTACTACATAAAAGTTGTCACAAGACCCTTTATTGTTCTTTTTCAGACCAGGTTTCTCTTTGTAGCCTGGCTGTCCTGGAACTTGCTCTGTAGACAAGGCTGACCTCAAACTCAGGGATCTGCCTGCCTTGGCATGTGCTTGCTGTTTGGTTGGCTGGTTTTGTGGTCTTTTTGTCTTTTGTTTCGTTTTATTGAGACAGGGTCTCTCTGTGTATCTCTGGAGGTCTTGAAATTCTATGTGTAGCCCAGGCTGCCCTAGAATGTATCTGCCACAACCTCTGAGTTCTGATACTAGGAAAATGTGCCAGCCTTATCCTTTAACTCATCTAAGTTTGTTCTTTTTCACACATGAGGTTTGTCATGTACCCCCAGTACCACACGTATTTGTAGCAGTCAGCAGTCAGCGTCTTAGTGGAGGTAGTAATTTGCTATTAGCCAAGATTAGCCTCCCCTATTCAAAGCAGGGATGGGAGAGCTGAGAGCAAGCTAGCACTTCTTGAGCTGGAATGCCAGGCAAATCCTCATGCTATAGATCTGGCTGGAGCCCAGAGTTCTGTAGTTGGAAGGCGGACTCAGAAAGCGTGAGTTGGGCCCCTTTGCCTCTTGCCATGTCTGAGTCACCGAGGGAAACCCGAAAACCACCAGGTGTCAGGGACAGATGCTGCGCTGTCTGCTGGAACACTGTGGCCCTGGACTTGAGATGGCAAGGAAGTCCCTGCTTGCTCCCTCAGTGGAGTCATCAGCACATTTGCTGGGACTGTTCCCATCAAGGAAGTGTCGCATGTTTCCCAACGTTGGCTTGTGTCGTGCTCCAGATGGCTTCTGTGGCCCACTCCGGCTGAGGGGAAGGGGCTGATGCAGCCAAAGGGAATCAGACTTTGCTTCAGGGTGGGGAAGGAGGTAGGCAGGGGCTGTGTCTCCTTGGAGTAGAGGCAGCTCTGAGCCTTGCTTTCCCTCCCTGCAGCAGGATCAACACCAAGACGTGAAAAGATAGTACTTCTTAAGGAACCACCATTCAGAGTAAATGCAAACATTGTTTCTTGGAAGCAAGGGTTCTTTGCTACACCTTTTCCAATGATACTGAGACACTGAATACTTAAGTGACTTACCTAGCAGCTGATAGTGTTGTGTGACAAAAACTTTTCCCGGAAAGACAAAACATGGCTCATTGACTCACTGCAGAAAGAGAACCTGAGACAGACAAAAGTATGGATGCCACCATAGTCCAGCCTGGTGAACCAAGAGTTTTATTGTGCTTACAGGAGTATGGGTGAGGAGTTGTTTACAGGAGCAGAAATTGTTCAAAAGCAAGCTGCATCATCAGAGCCTACCCCAGTGAGGGTGACAGCTCACAGAGGCTGACAGACCCAGAGCACAGTTCACAGGCAGCTCAACAGATTGGAGAGTGTCCTTTTTCAGGTTCTAAGTCTCCAGGGAGCTGGGCTGGCTTTGGATTCTTCCAGGCAGTAGAGTCTCCTTTGCAGCCAGGTTCGGCTTTCTCTGTCACGGTGGACCCTAGGGAATCAGGTCAGTTTCAGAGAGGTTTTTACTTTGTTTACCTCTCTGCTTTAAGCGTTCAATGTTTCAATATCAGAGGTGACTATTAACAAACAGGCACAAATCATTTGACCACTGCTTTGTGTATTTTAATTAAATGCTTGCGTGTGTGCCTGTGTTTGCACACATCTTCTCTCTCTCTCTCTCTCTCTCTCTCTCTCTCTCTCTCTCTCTCTCTCTCTCTGTGTGTGTGTGTGTGTGTGTGTGTGTTGTGTTGTGTTTGCCTGTGTATGTGCCTGTATATGTGTGTGTACTCATGAGCACCTCAGGGTGCTCATGTGGAAATCAGAGGACAGCTTAAGGGAGGTGTTTATTTTCTTTCTCCAAGTGGACTCCTGGGATGAAATTGTCAAGAGCCCATACCCTTTCTTTTTGAGACAAGATCTCACATCTCACTCTGTAGCATAGCTGATCCAGAACTCTCTATGTAGACCAGGCTGGCCTTGAACTCACTCTAAGATCTACCTGCCTCTGTCTCCCTCCCTAGTGCCAGGATTAAAGGCACAAGCTACTATACCTAGCCTGTTCTTTCTGTTAGAATAGACATCTAGCTCTTTGGGGGATTCTGTTGCAAGGCTTGACTTTTGGAGATTTAAATGTGAGTTCGTCAGTTACACACAATATGTCTCATCTGACATCATCATAAGAATTCAAATGCAGACATGACAGAGGTAGAAGGAGGATTTTCATGAGTTCAAGACTAGCTTGGACTTCAGAATAGGAACCTGACCCAAAGAAACCAAACAAAAGAATCTAAGTTGAAGGCGAGGACAGACAATTGAACATTGACCCCAACGTGTGTGCCGTGGGTACACTCACCCACACACATATTCATGCACACCGAATCATACATAGACACACACATTTTAAAATACAAATAAAAAATTAAAAATACAAATAAGAAGATTATTTTGAGTCAAGAATCGGAAAAGCACCCAGAAGGCTGAGATGAGAAGTTTGAGAGTTCAAAGCCAACCTGCGTTAAGTAAGTCCCTGTCAGAAAAATAAAGAGTTCCAGGTGAGTTTGGCATATGCCTTGGCTGTGAACTCATGATCTATGGAGGGTGGGAGATTGGTAAATGCAAGACTGACTATAGGGTGCTGTGGTGAGCTAAGCTTGGAGTTTTAGGATTTCATTATCCTGAGAGGGAGGTTTAAGAAGATTAATTGGTAAGAGTGTCCAGGCAGGAGAGACAGAGTCGGGTCACCACCATCGGGACTCAGGGCCTGCCCGCAGCCTGCTGAGCACCCAGAGAAGCCTCAGAAGTGCTTTCCCACCTGAATCCATGGGTGAGCCCCCACTTTCTCCCCACTGACTATCAGGGAGAGACCACTGGGAACTCTTGGCATAGGTAGTGTGGTGCTGACTGGGAATGGTCTGTTTTCGCCCAGAGACAGTTGGGCCACCACCGTCAGGACTCACTGCTTGCCCCAAGAGAGCCATACACCTTCCTGAGCGCACGGGCCCACAGACCCACAGGAGAGACAAGCTCCAGTCAGAGACACTGGAAACAAAGACAACCTGGCAACATCAGAACCCAGTTCTCCCACCACAGCAAGTAGTGGATTTCCCAACACACCAAAAAAAAAAAAAAAAAAAAAAAAAAACAAGATTTACACTTAAACTCATGCTTCATGATGATGATGGAGGTCCTCAAGAAGTGCATGAATAAGAATTACAGGAGAACATACATAAACAGGTAGAAACCCTTAAAACACAAAAATCACTTAAAGAGATACAGGAATACACAACCAAACAGGTGAAGGAATTGAAAACGAAAATAGAAACAATAAAGAAATCACAAAACCCTGGAGATAGAAAACCTAGGAAAGAGGTCAGGAGTCATAGATGCAAGCATCACCAACAGAATACAAGATGGAAGAGAGAATCAGAAGATAACAGAAACCAATGACACATCAGTGAGAGAAAATTCAAGAGCATCCTTATGGAGCTCTGTCGAATGACAAAGATGAGAGAGGAGTGTCATTTGTTAGAGAGTCCACGTAAATATCAGAAATAGCTCAGTAAAACCAAATCAGAAATGATAACATATCTGAAATCAAGTAAAGAGAATTTACTGTTTGTTAGGTCTTCTGAGGCTTTAGCTGTAACTTGACACAGCCTAGAGTCATCCAGAAAGGGATCTCAGTCAAGAAGTTGATGAGACCAATTTGTGGGAGTGTCTGTGGGAAGTAATTAATAAAAGAGAGTGCAGCCTACTGCGGGCAGCACCATTCCCTGGGCTAGTGATCCTGGGCTGTAAGAAAGCTATCAAGCAGTGTTCTTCCACGGTTTCTATGTCAACTTCCTGCCCTGAATTCTCTCAGTGATAGTGGAAATTCATATCAAGTAAATCATTTCCTTCCCTTGGCTCTTTTGGTCTGAGTGTTTTTTTTTTTTTTTTATCACAGTAATGGTGACAAAGCTTCAAATGGCCATTTACCATGAAGTGTCCCTCTTTGAACTAGTAAATATTCTTCTGAAAAAAATTTTTTTCTATTTGTATAGCGGCTCCCTTTTCTGTTGATTAGTGTTATATGAATTATTTGGGGTTTTTTTGTTTGTTTTTTACTTTCAAACTATCACTTTATACCTAAAGTATATTTTATAAAGTTCAACCTGTTATTAAAACTATGCTTTTTTGGATTCATTTTGAGATAGTCTTTTTCTCTATATAATTAGGCTGATTGTCTGGTACCCTGTAAGTAGCACAGGCTGGGCTTGCATACATAATTCCTTCTGCCTTAGGCTCTGACTGTTAGGACTGCAGGCTTGTACCACGTGTCTTGTTCAAATTTATGTTTTTCAATTAGTGTTTAGACTATTTATCAAAATGATTATTAACTATTCTTAAATACACAAAACCCACGTCTGACTGTCCTTATTCTTCTCAGAGTGAAAAATATGTCATAAGAGTTGTTGGGGTCCAGCCTCGACATAGGATCGCAGTTCTCAGCTGGAAGCAGGGGTATTTGGAAGGCGCATACTAAATAAACACAGACTACTTTTTGGGTACAAGCTGACAGGCAATTTTTCAAGGCTTAAAGTTTCTCTGTTCTCTCTCTCTCTCTCTCTCTCTCTCTCTCTCTCTCTCGCTTGCTCGCCCAAAGCTTGAGGCTGCACACACACATCGCTGTTCGTTCCCCTTTCACTCTCACACACACTCTTCACACACCTCGCACATAGCTCACACACACTACATGCACTCTCCTTTCACACTCACACACACTATCCATCCACAACTCATATTCTCTCTTCATTCACTCTTCACATGCTCTTCTCATGTTTCTCTCTCTCTCTCTCTCTCTCTCTCTCTCTCTCTCTCTCTCTCTCTCTCTCTTTCTCCCCCCCCCCACATGCTCATACATGCCCCCATACTTGCTTGGTCACTTGCTCTTTCTCGATTTCCTAAAATTTCAAGCATCCCCTATTCCCAGGCCGGTGGCCAAAATAATAATAATTGAAAACTTATCATTATTTAAAGTTTAATTTTTTAACTTACTATACTTCAGAGCTCAGAGCTCCGAGGTTAGCTACTTGCATTTTCCTGTGAAGCTCTATTGATAAATGACATGGGCAAATCTGCCAGGCCGTAGCCAGAAAGAGTCAAGCTAACCCTTAACTCAGTAGTTCCAATAGCTTTCTGTTCCTGTGTATTGCACACGATGACTCTCCTAAGACTCCCAGTATTTTGACTTAGTTTTACTAGTGTATAATTTCATACATTATATACTTTCTTATCCAGGAACCACTCTCAAATGTTGTGCAAAACTTATTTCATAGTTTCAATAACCTTTTCCTTTCTTGGGGCCCCAATGTTGGCTCTAATTCATTTTCTAATAATTTCTTCAAACTTTCTTTGCAAGTCGAGCATTAATCTGGAACTACCACTGCGCAATTATTCCATTGTTTCCAAGATGAGAACACACAGCACGCACCTGGGCCATTAGGACTGTGCTGTGCTGGGCCCCTGAGCCTCAATTTCCAATTGTTTAAGAATCATTACATCAAGGAACATCTAGTTTTACAGAATCCACCAGAGCAGAAGGAAAAAGCAATAGGAAAGTCAGATACAGTAGAATAATTATACACACCAAGGCCAACTGAAAAGCAGTTTCACAAATGAAATCTGTATAGCCATTGTCCAGGGCTAAGGTTAGGAGAAATGGGAACAATTGTTTTTTTACAAAGAGCTGCCATAGGCTACTAATATGTCTCCATCCCGGCCTACTGCAGGCAGTCTCTTATTTCAGAAGGCAGGTCCCCTGGAGGGGTGTGTCTCTTGCTTCTCAGGGTCCCAGACACCATCCTTTTTAACAAGGAGCTGCTGCAGGCTTCTGAGATGTCTCCATCCTGGCCACTGCTGGCAGTCCCTGTCCTGGTATACTGTCCCTAGAAAGGAGTGGCAAACTTCAGTCTGTCTTGAGCTAGTCAAGTCTGGGATTTACGGATGGCCCACCCCCTGAAGATTTTTTTGGTGACAGGTTCCAGAGGTGGTCACCTTCTGGGTACAGAGCTTGTGAAAGGGAATCTTCAGATTTGAGGTGCTGGTCTTCTTAAATCTGTACTTTTTAAGAAAGAGGCAGCTGGCAGATGGCTCAGTGGGCACAAGCCTAAGGATCTGAGTTCAGAGCCTTAGAACCCACACAGAGCCGAAGAAGCCTGTAGGTCCAGCAAACCTGTAACTTCAGTGTTGTGGGGACCAGAGACAGAGGGTTGCCGAGACTTGGCAGTTGCTAGTCTACCTCCACTTTCAGTTGGAGACACAATTTCCGGTAAGAGAGTATTGAGGGTTGGAGCCGTGCACCACTGGGTGGGGGCTGGTACTCCCAGGCTTCAGCTCTCAAGAGGCAGAGACAGGAGAAGTTCAAGGACAGGCTTGGTTTTACATTGAACTCAAGGCTAGTTTGGGTATGTCTTGATTGCCAGTGTTTGGGAGGCCAGCCTATTCTAGAAAGCAAGTTCCAGGCCAACTGGAGCTATGTCGTGAGACCCTGTGTCACAAACAAACAAAAAAGAAAAAAATAAAAACTCCAGCAAAACCAGAGCTGGGGATATAGCTCCGTTGGTAGAGTCTTTAAAAAACAAGTATGAAACTTTGGGTTCTATTCCCAGCATGAAAAGTGGGCAAGGTGACTGAGGGAGGACAGTATCTAAGAGTCAGGATGTGGAGGTAATACGATCAGAAGCCCAGGGTCATCCTTATCGACATTGAGAGTTTGAGGCCAGCCAGGCTACATGAGATACTGTTCTTTTATTTTAAAAAACACTGTGTATGGAGGGCTGGTAGTAGTTGGCATTAGCATTGAAGATCTGCCCCGCATCTATTCCTCTGACCTACCGCAGTGCCGCAGGCTTTCTCCTCTCCTCACTTTCTGGCCTGGAAAAACACATGACGTCCTGATGACCCTTTAAGATAATGAGAATGTGTGAAGTTCCTAGGGGTTTACTGATAAAGTGTCTTATCTCAGCGTGGCTTCCGAACTGGGCTGGAAGAATGCTGGCAGACCCGAGAAAGCCAAGACCCTTCATGGCCTCCCTTTCATCCTTCACAGATCCTCAGCTCACCCAGTGTAGCGCATCCTGGACGTGGGAGATGTGACTCCCCCTTTCTGTCTTTACATCATCCAGATGAATGCATTCCCCAGGGAGACAGCTGGATGTCCCAGTGGCCAACTGTCACCAACTGACCTGACAGAGCTTCTACCAACAGGTTTCTCAGGTCCCTCAAGACACCCGGAGTCGGCGGGAATGAGTTCCTTTGTGGTCAGTCCCTGAGAGACCCAATTTCCAGCACAATGAGTCAGAACTCAAGTACAGGGACTCAGACATTATGCCATGGGCCACCTGTTCAGACATCAAACCAGAAGCGGCTCTTTTAAAGTCTTCTTGTAACCTGTGGGAAACAGTATGAAAACATTCATTCATCCATAAAAGCTGAGGTGGGGGCTGGAAGAGATGTAACTCGCTTGATATTTGCCTGGTTGGCTGTGAGTTCCATTCCCAGCACTGAGTAAACGTGCGTATGACCTCAGCACCTGGAGAGTGGAGGCAGGAGAATCAAAGTTTAAGGTCTTAGTCACTGTTCTATTGCTATGAAGAGACACCATGACCAAGGCAACTCTTTTTATTTTTATTTTTTTAAAGCATTTAGTTGGGGGCTTGCTTACAGTTTCAGAAGTTTAGTTCATTATCCTCTTGGCAGGGAGTGTTGCAAGTAGTTCACCCCCAGTGACACACTTCTGCCAACAAGGCCACACCTCCTAATTCTTCTCAAATAGTGTGGTTCCCTGTTATCTAAGCATACAAATCTGTGAGCCTACAGGGCCCACTGTTACTCAAACCACCACAAGACATCATAATGAGTTTGAGGCCTGTCTGGGATACTGAGGCCATGTTGTGAATAAATAAACTAAGGACAAACGGAGGCTGGGACATGTCTGGAAGCCCGCCCTGGAACTGGCCACCTCTCCAGGTGTAATGAGCTCCTGTACTTTGCCTACGTATTTAGCCTTACTGAGACATTTACTGCCCACCAGTCACCACCTGTGACAGCTGTTCCCACACACCTTGACACTACCTTTATATTTTGCTGGGGACATCCCCTGGGCTACACTTTTCCGCTTGCTCCACCCTTCCCAGCTCCTAGTATGTCTCCCAGGAAGCCTTTTTTGAGCTCTGAGGCAGAGGGGGAGTACTCTCAGTTGGGACTACATAGGGAGGCTCTGTCTCAAAATACAGAGACGTCAGGAGCGAGGGGAGGGTGCAGGCTTGCACTTCTCTTGTGGAAACCATTCAACAAACACTGAAGTTTCCTAATGGTCTGGAGGCTCTAGGGAGCCAGCGGTTCTTTCCAGAGGAAGAGAAGGAGGCGGTGGGGCTGAAGATGGTCTTAGGAAGCTTGGACTTTGTGCACAGACACAGACTGGTGGGGTGATAGGAAAAGTGATGGGAAACCTGGGGCTAGGTTAGGCATTTACAGTCGAGGTCTGAATGGAACCTGGGAGCCTGAGCCGGAATGATCGTGAGTTCAAATCCAGCCTGGGCTTCAAAGTGAGGCTTTTTTTTTTTTATTTTTAAATCAGTGTGGAGACAGCAGAACATAGATACTTT
Organism: Micromys minutus; assembly: GCF_963924665.1. NCBI lineage: Eukaryota > Metazoa > Chordata > Mammalia > Rodentia > Muridae > Micromys > Micromys minutus. The sequence goes on along the minus strand of NC_137975.1, from coordinate 57,387,983 downwards.
TTTAAAAAACAGATTTTTTAAAAAAAAAAAATAAATAAATGAGCTAAGATTTGGTGACATAAAGGAAGTTATAGAAAAAGTTAGCCTCAGACTTGACAAGGCCGACCTTTCTCTAAAGCTCCCAAATTTCTAACGACCCCAATGATCCTCCTTTTCCCATTTGAAAACTGAGTGTTCACGTGGTGCATGCTGGTCTAACACATCTCAGTCAGATCCTTTTTACCACCGAGGCCTGTTTACAAGAAGAAACTGACACTTCCCTGACCTGCCCCCCCCCCCCCCCCCCCCCGCCGCCATCTCCCCTTAACTTGTTTCTTAATTCAGCCTCAGAGTTCTTAGAAATGTCATCCGACAGTAAACAATAAACAAGTTCCATTTCCCTCTGCCTCACAATGCCAGGTGCACCTGGCTGAGGACATCACACCAGGCAGGCAGGGGACACTGGCAAGACAGCTCAAGTTCTGCCAGGAGAGGGATTCCTCAGCCTGGGCTCATCTCCCAGGTCTGCTGGCCTAGAGCTATCACTGGATTGCCAGCCAAGGCCCTGGCCCTGTTGGGTTTGTTTTCTAACCTAGGATCTTGGATGTCCTGCTGACTTAGTCAAGAGCTGAAGCCTGAAGCTAGATGTGGTGGCTCAGGCCTGTAATCCCAACACTTGGGTCTCAGGCAGGAGGATTGCTGTGAGTTCGAAGCCGGTCTGTGCTACAAAATGAGATTCTGTCTCGATTCTTTCCAAAATAAGAAAAGCAAATGACAAACAAACCAAGGATTAAAAAGCAAACGACAATGAAGAAATGAGTAGAAAGAAACAAAACCGGGCATGGTGGTTTGGTCCCGCAATCCCAACCTGAGAAGTAGAAGCAGGAAGGTTAGGAATCGGGGAATAACCTTGGCTCAGCATTTCTGTGTGCTCTGTGCACACATCTCTGTTGTTCCCAGGCATAATGGAAATGTCGTATCTAAGGAGAAGAGAAATACAAGCTGTCCTTCCCATGGTTACAATTCCTAGAAAATGGAGACATTTCATTCCCCAGCTGCCACCACCACCACCATCCCTTTCTGGTTTGGCTTGTTCCCTTCTTCTCATTCTTGTTTCTCTGATAATTTCACACATACAGTTTTGATCAGATTCACCCTACCTTGCTCATCTCAGAGCTACCCTTATCTCTCTACGCATTCAATCGTCTTTCTGTCTGTCTCTGTCTCTCTGTCTGTCTCTGTCTCCCCCCCCAACCCCCCATCCAAACACCTTGGGTACATTAGGCGCTGTCCATGTTCTCTTGCACACGTAGCCTTCCACATGAACATGACCTACCAGGAAAACAGACTTTCCCTCTCCCGGCAGCTAGCATTTGTCCAATAGTTCTTTATCTGGCCGTGTGATTTCATGCCCACATTCCTTCTCCAGTCTGGGCTTTGGTCTAGCCTGAGCTTGTGCAAGTCTCATGCAAACTGTCCCAACTACTGTAAATTTGTATGTGCCATTGCCCTGCGGTGTCCCACGACACTTTTCTGGTAGTCAGCTGCTGCCTGTGGCTCACAACAGCCTTTCTGACCCCTGTTTTGCAATTGTCCCTGCATCTTAGGAGGCAGTGGATGATGAGATAGATGTCCTTTTAGGGGTGAGCAGTCTCCAGTCTCCTGTTATCTGAACCTTGACAAATCCTGGGTTTGTACTAATCGCAGTCTACTAGAGGAAGAAGCATCTCTAACTGGAGTTGAGAGATGCTTATGATCATAAGGGTACCTAATGAGGAGTCAGTTTAATACAATGCCTGTTTACCAGAATGGCAGTAGTAGATTCTCCTCAGGGGCCTATGACCTGTCTAGCCACAGATTCTTTGATCAGTGCCAGATACGGGTTTTATATTGTAGATCAATCTAGCCAGGATTTCACCGTATGGCTCAGGTTGGTCTTGAGTTCAGGGCAGACCCCCCCACCTCAGCCTCCCAAGTGCGAGATGACATTGGTGAACCACTGTGTATGACTTTATCTCTCAGTCATGTTCCATCCGTATGCTGTGTTAACCCTGTCTCCATCACAACAACTTCAGCCACTTCCAGATGCTATGCCAGCATCCCATGAACCTAGAAGTGCCTACAGTCATTGCAATGGAGAGGGACCCAAGTACTGAATGCTGGAGCTCCCTCAAGTGCAGGGGAATTGCACTGTGAGCAGCAGCATCTTATTTTAAGGCTGCGAACACACCTAATACCTTGGTGACCGGGAGATGCTGGCAGAAAGATCTGAAGGAGGTCAGTGCCACGCTTGACCTTTCTTTAAGAGAAAGAAAGAACCCAGCTTTCTGAAGTGCATTGGTGAGATTTGTTCCCTTCTGTGCTGAAAGCCTCATGTCTATAAGGAAAGGAACTAAGGGAAGGGGATGCTGGAAAGTCCCTTGGAAGTATCTAGAGAACAAATAGAAGCATGGGGACAGTGAAGGAGGAGCATAGCAATCCGTGGGGACAGTTAAAGAGCTGCTGTCAAGACCAGCACAGTGTCCACAAGAGGGAGAAGAAAAGGTCTCATCTCCAGACGTGCAGTCTGCACCCTGCAGAGGCAGACAAAGGAACAAAGGCATTAAAAGAGACAGGCACAGATACTTCTGTCTGAATGTGTAGAAAGCAGGCCAGCAGGGCTAGTGATAAAACTCAGTTGGTAGAGTGCTTGCCTAGCATGAATGAAGGCTTCACCTCAGCCCCAAGAACTGCAGTACCTGGGCAGAGTGACACACTCTTGTCATCTCAGTACTCAGCCATGTAGGATACACACACACACACACACACACATACACACATACATACACACACACACACACACACATACACACACACACACACACACACACACACACACACACTGCAGGCTACCAGAACAGAGGCACTCAGATTTCTCCACGCTAAAGCTCAGGGCCATCAAAGGTGCTGGCTTCAAGGACAGAGTGCTCAAGTCCTGAGTTAGTTCTAGTTTTGTAAGTCCCGAGATGACTGCTAAGTGACTGAAGTGAACCAGGCATGTGACTGTCTCTCGAGAGAACAGGGTTTGTAATTCAGCTGCTAGGAATTCTGGGAAGCACCGGGAAGCACTCTGAAGGTCCTGGGTTCCGTTCCTAGAATTGTGTGTGTTCATGTGTGGGGTGGGGGTGGGGGTGGGGTGGGGTTTGGGAGTCAGCCTCTTAATGTTCAAACCATTCTAATTGCTCAGCTTTTAAAAATGATTGCGCTGGCAGGCTGGTGGCATGTTTGTCTTTGATCCGGGCTCTTGAGGAGGATGCCAGAGGCCAGACTTGAATATGTAGATTTTACCAGTTGCTTTTGTAATTGCTGTGATAAGAGACAAAAGCAATAAATACAAGATAAGGTTTATTCTTTCTCATGGTTGGAGGATTGAAGGCCATGGCTGAAGGTGTGTGAGCTGGTCACATTTCATCTGTAGTCAGAAAGCAAAGAGAAAGATAGTTACTAACTAGTTTTGTGACTTCAGGGCCCTACCCCATGGAGTGGGAGCCACTCACACTCAGGATGGTCTCTCTGCCCTGTTAAATCTTTGGGAAAACATACTCATGGCATCTCCATAGTGATTTCAAAGCCAGTCAACTTGATAACGAGCCTAACCATCACAGCAGGTCTGGAAGGGGTCAGGGTGCCCTCACCTCTGGAAGAGTAGGGGTGGGAGTTTTAGAGTTTAGGGGACACAATTTTAATTGGGGAATAGGGAAAGTTCCAGAGATGGGTAGTAGAGGTGGTTGTTGCAGAAAAATGTGAATATACCCAACACCACTGGGCTGCGTGCTTAAAGGTAGTTACAATAATAATGATATGCCTGTATATTCTCCCATAATAACCACGGGAAAATGAAAGATGAATGTTAAGAGTCCTAGCTAAGTATGTTGGTGCACCTATAATACCAGCATTGGGGCAACAGAGGCGGGGGATTGCCACAAATTCTAGCCCAGCCTGGTCTATATAGCTCGTTCCAGGCCAGCCAGGGTTTAGTAGAGAGATCCTGTCTTAAGAAAATGAACAATCCAACCAAGTAAGCAGTCTTCACTCCTTTCTCCCTCATCTTTGCATTTCCCTCCTCCCAGTACGCAAGCACCCTTCCTACAGGTTGAGGCTGAGGCCTGTAAGCAGAAAGACATAAGTCTCCTAACATCCTCAGTGTAGCTGCAGGCAGGACAGGGCTGAGTCTCGTTGTGAAGCAAGAAAAGGCAGCCAGTGGTCAGAAACACACTGCTTTGTATCTGATGCTGGCCCAGGAGCAGGTATAAAGATGGTATAGCTGGCTGCCTGTCCGTCTTAGGGCTTCAGCAAAGATAAGTAGGAGTCGCCTAAAGGCCAGACCGCCCCTCCCCAGGTTCTCACAGGCTGGGATTCTGTGCCATGGCTCTGTGTTCTACTTGGAAGCACAGTGGGTAGGACAGCAATTGCCAGTCTGGAGCTCAGCCTTTGTTGTGTGGTGCAAGATGTAGTCCATCTGGGCCTGTTCCTCCCCTGTGTTTCTGCTGCAGCAGGCCAAAAGTGAGAGCCTGGGTTTGGGGGAGAGATGTCAGTCTGATTCAACTGGATCTTACCCAAGTCTGGGTGAAGTTTGCCATCAGGTCAGGTCAGGAGTCTGGCTGGGGTCAGAGTGAGGACAGAGGGTGGAGTTGGGGCTGTGTTTTTCCCAGCTCTGCAGGGACCCTACTTACTTCATAGCAGGTGACCCGGTACACCATGGGTTCTCATGGAACCACTCTTTGGTCTCAGGTCCCAAGTGTGGAGTTGCAGAGACCCTGCATGTTCAGAAATCACCTTGCTTAGGAGATTGTGTCCTTCCTAGCCACACCTACTCTTATTCCTGGGGACTTCCAGTGGGTCTAGCTGTGGGAAATTTCTCTGGAAACCCCCAAGAAACTTAATATCCTAAGAATGTGTCTGGTCTTCTCAAAGAAAGTCAAGTTAGTTTTAGGTCTCAAAACAAACCACACAAAAAGCCTCTCTTTCAGGTAGGGTCTCTTGTGGCCTAGGGTGACCTGGAGCCTTTGGTGTAGCTGAGGATGACTTTGAAGTTCTGGTCATCCTGCATCCACTTTCCCAGGACTGGAATTACAAATCTGGACCACTCTAACTAATGTATATGGTGTGGATTGAACTCAGGGCTTTCTGCATGATGGGCAGGCACTTCACAAACCGATGTCTAGCCCCTGCTCATCTTGTTTGGAATTTTTGAAACAAGTCTTGTTAGGGAGCCCAAGCTGGCCTTCAGCTCACTCGATCTTCCTGCCTCAACCCATGTTTGGATAACCGAGTCCCACCATACCTGGATAGATCTCAACACAAATGTGATTGACCAGCCAGGAGGCTGAAGTCTTGCTTCCTAGCAGGTCTCTTGTGGGAACTCAGATGACAGGAGTGTAGGCTGTGGCTTTCCTTTGATCTGTGGACACATTGATATCAGCAGCCTACAAGGCCATTTGATTCCTCTCATACTCCCTTTGAGTCTGCCAGTGTTTGGGTAAGGATTATGAGGATTAGTGCAGGCTCTCAGGAATCTGCTCCAGGTAGGCCGCTCCTTCAGGAGCTCAGCATGTCTATTTTTCTAAGTGTGGGCTTTCCCCTAAGATGTTTTACCAGTTGTAGATAATTTAACAGGAGTGGGACTCTGGCGTCTTCTAAGAGCATGCTTTAACCAACATTGGAGAGCAGAGGTGTGGCTCAGTGGTAAAGCACTTAGTAGGCATAGTAGGTACAAAGCCTTGGATGTGAACTCTAACATTGGAAAAACAAAACAAAACAAGCCAACAACAATAACAAAACAAGCCAAAGTGTTTCAAATGATCATGATGATACATACTTGTAATTCGTGTTTGTGTGTGTGTGTGTGTGTGTGTGTGTGTTTGTGTGTGAGGTGTAGGTACATGTGGCATAGGTGTGTATTGCGGTGTGCAGGTTTATATCTTTGGGACCTCCATCAATGTTCCTTATTCCCTTGAGACAGGGTCTTTCGCTGAACCCGGAGCTAGGCTGGCAGGGGGCAAACCCCAGGGAGCCTCCTGTCTCCACCTCCTTGGCATTGCTTTTGCTGGATCCTGCTTTTCATGTGGATGCCCGGATTTGAACTCACATCCCCCTGCTTACTCAGCAAGTATTCTTATCTACTGTTCCAGCTTCCTTGTTCCCACATTTGTAATTCTAATCACTGGGAGGTTGAGGCAGGATGATCTGGAGTTTTAGGCCAGCCTGAGATATATAGTTATACATAATGACCTCCAGACCAGCCAATTAAAATAATTTTTAAAAGATATTTTTATTTATTTATTTTATAAATGTGAGTACACTGTCGCTGTCTTCAGACACATCAGAAGAGGGCATCTGGTCCTATTACAGATGGTTGTGAGCCACCTTAGGGTTGCTGGGAATTGAACACAGAAGAGCAGCCAGTGCTCTTAACCACTGAGCCATCTCTCTAGCCCCTACCAGCCAACTTTTTAATGTTGTCTGTCTTTCAGTCTATCCATCTACCTAATTCTCTGCCTCTAAACACTCCAGAGCATGTTTCTTTAAAACAAGGAAAGGGCTGAGCATAGTAGGTCACATCTGAAATGCTGTCACTTTGGAGTCTGAAGGCCAAGAGTTCAATGCCAGCCTGATGCACCCACTGGGTTCCAGCCAAGGCTCATGGTAAGGTCCGGTCTCAGAAAACCAAAACCAAAACCAAGCAAGAGCACAGATGAAATCCGGAAAGGGATTTGATCCAGATCGTTTATGAGGTCTCTGGTTTCCCACCATTGTTCAGTATTTATCAGAGAAAACACATTTCAGCAGATGTAGCAGAACCACAGGTTTCTGGGGAGAGTCATGTGTTCATGTAGAACTGTCTCTTCCTCTCTTGTGTGGCTCACACCCTTGGTATTTTAAGAGTATTGGTAGACATTTTAAAAAGCAATTTTATAAGTTTTATACTGTGGTAGAAACAAGCAATAGGGAATTGTTCCCTTTGACATTTGCAAATGTGCAGGTCAGAGGGCTTCAGTGTGTTTGCTTCATTGTGCAGCAGAGCTCTAGAATGTTCTTGCCTTGCAAATCTGAAACTCCCCTCATTTTCCTGTCTTCTCTCAGACCTTGCAGGTGTCACAGGGGTGATGTGGGGACTACTATGTTCTCTGTGGACTTCCCTAGCTTATGTCTGTTGTCACTGGACCTATAGTGGGTTTCAGAGCTCAGCTAAGAGCCTGCATGGTGGTAACCCATTTGGTATCTTGGTGCTTGAAGGTAGATGGAGGGGAAGCAAAAGTTCAAGGCTAGCTTTGGCTACATAGTGTGATGCCATTTTAAGGCCTACGCCAGCAAGGTGGATGGTGTAGTAAATGCATTGCTCCCAAGCCTGACGGCCTGAGTTCAATCCCTGGAATCTACCTGGTGAAGGAGACAGAGATTCTAGGTAGTTGTCCTCTGACTTCTAGAGTATGGACTGTGATATTCATTCCCAACTTCAACAATACATATATACAGACTACATCCATCCATACACAAATATCTACATGCATACACACATACATGCATGCATACATACCATATATACATTTACACGTGCTTGCATAGGTGTGTGCATACAAACATATCATGCATGCATACATGCATACACACACACACACACAAGCAAATTAAAATAAACAACAGATCAATAAGACAAAAAAAAATTTTAAATGCTCAAACAAACCAAAAAGAGGAAAACCATCCACAAACATACAGTACTGCTGAGTTCTGTTTGTTGTTGCTGATTTTTCTGAGACACAGTTTTACTGTTGTAGCCCAGGTTGTCCTGGAACTTGATCTGTAGCTCAGGCTGGCCTTGAACTCAAAGATCCATTTGCCTCTGCCTCCTGAGTGCTGGGACTGAAGGCACCACCAACATCTACCACCATCCATCACTGCCAAGTTTATCTTGTGTTGGCCAACTACTCTTGTCCTGACTCCATGGGAGGAAATGGATTTTCCCTTTGCTAGTGGGTATCAGTTGCATTCTTGGTTATCAGTTGCATTCCTGGAACCCATGTCTAGTTCCCCCTCTCAGTGCTGGGACCTGTTAGTCTTGAGCCTGTGCAGACCCTGTGTAAGATGCCACAGTCTCTGTAAGTTCATGTGTGCATCAATCCTGTTGTGTCTGGAAGGCACTGCTTCGTTGGAGTGGAGTCATCTATTGCCTCTGGGTCTCTCCTTGTGCACAGGGCAGGGCTCTGCTGAAGTCCCATTTAGGACCGAGTGTCCCAAGATTTCCCAGGCTCTTCACATTTTCCTCTTGTGGGTCTCTGTTAGGTCTCATCTACCGCAAGAGGAAGGTTCTCTGATGAGGCCTGAGTAATGTATCCATCTCTGGGTATAGCAATTTGTCATTAGGAGTCTTTAATCCTGTTTCTTTAGCAGATTAACAGCATAGGTTTCCCCCTAAGCCCATGGCCTGTGTAGTTTCAGGGTCAGGTGTAGGTTCCATCTCATGTCGTGGGCCTTAAAAGTCTTTTATTTTTTTATTTTTGGTGTTTGTTGACTATGTCCTTATGGACTGCTAGCATTCGCCCAGCATCTATTTTCCTCCTCTAGTAGAAGAATGCTGGACAATGGGCCTGCTAGGAGGCAGTCTGTGTCCCTTTATTTGTACATAGGTGTGGGCTGTGACTCAGCCTGGCCAGGAAGATGGATGTGCAAGTGTCACATGGATTCGGAGAGCGTTGACTTCTAATGGAGAAGCCAGTGCCTTTTGGTCTCTTTCTGCTTCCTCTGAAGGTCAGAAGTGCTGTGATTTATGCTACCCGCTCATCGGGTGCAGTATAATATTTTGTGAATGGTAAGATGGGCCGAGTACCCCGCCAACTGCGGTGAAAGTGGACATCGCTGCTTTTCACTTATGGAAAGCCTTTAACCTAAGTGTTGCCAGGAACTGCCAAGTCCAATTAAATCTGTTAGTCATCCATTATCTGTCACATTTTGTTTTTAGTGTTACGAATTGAAACTTGGGGCCTTGTGCATTCCAGCCAGCCGCTTCAACACTGAGGTACAGACTCAGTTGTTTTTCATTTTTACTGTTTGTTTGTTTTGAAGCAGGGTCTCATGTAGCCCAGACGGCCTTGACCTCCTGATCCTTTGGCCTCAGCTTCTGAGTGCTGGAATTATACTTTGCAGTGCTGGAAAGGAACCCCTGCGGCTTTGTGTCTACATTCAAGCATCCTACGGAAATTCTTGTTTGGTTTAGATGTGGACATGGCTGTCTTGGAACGTACTATTTAGCCCAGGCTGGATTTAAACTCTGTTCTACTTGTATCTCTATGGCTGTAATAAAATACCTGGACTAAAGCAACTTAAATAAGGAAGGGTTTGTTTGGCTTGTAGTTCTAGGTTACAGTTAATTATTATGGAGAAGTTAAGGGAAGAATCAAAACATCACATCCACAGTCAAGAGCAGAGAGAGGAAATTAATGGATCCTTACTTGCTCTCACCTGGATTGCTCCTGTCTTAACATTGTTCTGGTTCCTTTGTGTAGGGATTGGTGCCTCCCACAAGGGGTTGCATCTGCCCCATGGACGAACAGATCTACATAATTCCTAAGACTTTCTTTTCAGGTGATTCTAGGTTATATCAATTTGCCAGTTAAAACTAACTAGAACAAACTCATAGAAATCCTCCTGTCCCAGTCTACTGAGTACCGATAGTACATACATGTGCCTGTATGAATCAGAGGTGTCTGGGTTAATTAATCATGTATGAGCCATAAGAATTCTGATCAGATTGATAGCATCCAAAGTGGGAGAAGAGCCTTCTGAAGGGATGTGCGGAGTTGTTGACATTTTGTGCTCGAACTTTAGCATTTTTAAGTTTTAACTTTCCATTTTGTAATGACTTTACAGAGAGGTTGCAAAAATAGGGCAAAGCATTTCTGGTAGTTTTTACCCAGATTCTACAAGTGTTAGTCTGCTGCTCTTACTTTTTAATGTCTTTCTGACTATCAGTCTGTCCATCCACCTACCTAACTCTCTGCCTCTAAACACTCAAGAGCATGTTTCTTTAAAACAAGGAAAGGGCTGAGCATAGTAGGTCACATCTGAAATCCTGTCACTTTGGAGTCTGAAGGCCGAGAGTTCAATGCCAGCCTGATGCACCCACTGGGTTCCAGCCAAGGCTCATGGTAAGGTCCGGTCTCAGAAAACCAAAACCAAAACCAACCAAGAGCACAGATGAAATCCGGAAAGGGATTTGATCCAGATCGTTTATCCTCACGGGTAGCTGAGGTTTCCCACCATTGTTCGGCATTTATCAGAGAAAAGACATGTCAGCAGATATAGCAGAATCACAGGTTTCTGGGAAGAGTCATGTGTTCATGTAGAACTGTCTCTTCCTCTCTTGTGTAGCTCACACCCTTGGTATTAGTATTAGTAGACATTTTAAAAAGCAATTTTATAAGTTTTATACTGTGGTAGAAACAAGCAATAGGGAATTGTTCCCTTTGACATTTGCAAATGTGCAGGTCAGAGGGCTTCAGTGTGTTTGCTTCATTGTGCAGCAGAGCTCTAGAATGTTCTTGTCTTGCAAATCTGAAACGCTCCCCTCAGTTTTTCTGTCTTCTCTGAGACCTTGGCATCCATCATTCTAAGCACTTTTTGCTGCATGGAATCAAGATGAACAATTGTCTCAGATAAGTGGCTGGGCTTTTGCTTGGCATAATGTTCAGAGCCTTATCTAATCTCCATCCTTTGGTTGGCTCAGTAGAATGCTACTATTCCCATATATCACATCTTATTTATTTATTGATCTTTCAGTGTATACTCACTGTTTCCAACTCCTTCCTATTTATATATAAGGGCTGTATAATGGTGCTTTGAATATTAATGCACAGTGAACCAGAATAATCCCCACTCATCTGATTGCTTTGGTCAGAGTATTTTTTTCTGGCAACAGGAAAAAGGTTATCTATAATCCCAGAAGGTGGAGGCAAGACCATCTGGAGTTCAAGGCCAACCCAGGATACATGAAAAAAACTAAAAATTTAAAAGTAGGAAGTGTACTATTTCTACTTGAGGTGTGAGTACCCACATCCCCCTCTGTGAATCCCTAACAGCAAGGATGGCTTCAAAGTCATTTTTTGTTATGGCCTTATCAAAGGAAGGTCTCACCCAGTAACTTCTATTCCCTTGACTATAAAGGTAGTCAATGGTGTTACTATTGTTTCCGAATCTACAGTTTCTCACTATGACTTCTGTGTTAAATGGCTCCCTCTAGGTGATTGGATCCCTGACCTTATCAATGAAGCACTCTATTAGTATACTCATAATTCATTAATGAGATATGATTGATTAGGAGGCAGGCTCTGCTCCGAGGACGGAGATCAATAGGGAATGTCCTGAAAGGTGTATCTTGTCCCCAATCTCTACTGTCTCTCTCATCTCTGTTTCTGTCTGTCTGTCTCTAGCTCCTTTCTGTCTTTCTTGCTCTACCACATCTTCATGCTCCTGATGCTCTGGGTCATATTAGGGCCAGAGCAATAGGTCTATCCTATCACTGCCTAAAACTGCTGTGACCATGAGCCAAAAACCAGCGCCTCTCCCTCTGTTAGGTGTTTTGTCACAGGGATGCAAAGAATCAAGCACAGTCACTACATGCTCACACTCACTCCGAGTTGCACTCAGAGACTCAAAAACAGAAAAGGATCCTTGAGAGGAGAGCCTTATCTGTGCAGGGTATAGAACTGGTGAGCGGTTGCCGTGGGAAGAGGATATAGGCCACCCCAGAAATCATAGATTCCCTCATCTGCAAGGATGTTTGGAGACCAGCTGCTTTGATTTCCAGATGCTGTTGTTGGGATCTGGATGGTAATGGGGACGGTAATAGGATAGATGCTTGACATCTGTCTAGCCCGCTGCTGCTTATCCACAAAGCCAGTCTCTCTTTAACCCTTGCAGCTAGCACCTGCCCTCTGGTCAGTCTGGTCACCGGCCCAAACACAATGGGCTCAGCTCCCCGGGTGGTACGGGTCAACAGGTAAATGCACTTGCCTCGCAAGACTGATGGCCTCAGATCAGCCCTGGAATTTGGGATGGGAGAATGTACTTCTAAACGTTGCTCCCTGACCTCCCCATGTGGAAGAGAAGTCCTTGTATCTTTGTAAGTAGCCGATGGTCTTATTGTTTGGGGAGGTGGTGTGCTGAGATAGCCTCTCACCCTGTAGCCCAGGCTACAAACTCATGGAGATCCTTCCAAGTGGTAGGAGTACAGGTGTGAGTGACCAAGCTTGCTGTAGAGCTGAAGATGCCACTGAGACTTAGCCTCACCTCCCCATTGCTAGGATTACAAGCAAGCCCTACTGTGCTCAGGTTCTGCAGTGCTTGGCTAGAACACCAAAGCCTAGTCTTAGCTAGGCAAACACTTTACCAACCGAGCCAGATGTTCCATATTTTGCCTCTAGTTTTTTTTTTTTTTTTTTTTTTTTTTTTTTTTTTTTTTTTTTTTTTTATCAACGGATTTCTTTCCACTCGATTTAAAAGTCATCACGCAGAATCAGACAGGCTTGCTCTTATCTCTGGCTAGTCCAGGCCGCCCCATTCTCCCATCTGAATACTATGCATTAGTACAACACAGCTGGAGTAGGTTTTCTATCATCTCGTTAGCATCGCTTCCCAAATCATGCATTCATTTTTTTTTTAATGATCCAGCTATTTTTAGGCTGCTTTCCACTGAGAGAAGTAAGACTAGTACAAGGGGAAGAGAGGGGGAGGGTGCCAGCCCTGTCTGTCAGCCAGGAGTTGCTCCAGAGCACGGGTTTGCACCACAGGCGCTGACAAGGCAGGCCTTGCGGCACAGCACCCTCCCCTACTTTCTCAACACTGATCCCCGTGAGCAGCAGTGGGGTTCACTCTTTCATACTCAGCAGAAGATGGGCTGTTTTGCAGCCTGTGTTCTCCCCAGGCCTGGGTTCAGTCTAGGGTGGATAGACTCTGACTACCCCCATCAGTGAGTCTGCACTCATGCACCAGTGAGTGAGTGTGCATGCATGTGTGTTTGTGTGTGTGTGTGTGTGTGTGTGTGTGTGTGTAGGCCCAAAGGCAACTTTCCAGAGTTTGTTCTCTTCTCCCAGCACAGCTTCAGGACCATTTCTTTTACCTACTGGCTGAGCCATCTTACCAACCTGGTACCATAGCTTCTTCTCTGCCCTTCCCTGCCTGCTGGGGAAGCTTCGGTGATGGGCTGCGGCTGGCTAGCCCTAACCCGTCTCAGTCTGCAGGATTTAGAGGGTCCATGGAATTGCTTCCTCCTCATCCTCTTTGTAGTCATCCCCTCCTCTTCCCTTTCCTTTTTGTCTTCTGTTAGCAGGCAAAGTCCCATTGTAGCTTAGGCTGGCCAGAAACTTATAGTGATCCTCCTGCCTCTGCCTCTTAAATTCTGGGGTTACAAGCCTAAGCCACCAATCACATCTGGCTAGAATTGCTTCTGTTGTAACCACATTTTTGTTGTTGCTGTCATTTTGAGACAGCATGGCCTCAAATTCACTATGTGGTCTTGCTTACTTTTCTATTACTGTGAAGGGACATCAGGACCACAGCAACTCTTATAAAGGGATGGCTTATACTTGAGAGGTTTAGTCCATTTTCAGCATGGCAGGAAGCAAGGAGGCACACAAGCAGACATAGTGCTGGAGAAGTAGCTGAGAGTTCTACATCTGGATCTGAAGGCAGCTGGAAGAGAGACACTGGGTTAGGCTTGGGCTTTTGGAATTTCAGAATCTATCTACCTTCAGTGACACACTTCCTCCAACAAAGGCCACACCTCCTAACCCTTTTCAACTAGTCTCAACTAGGAGACTCAAAGACAGAAAAGAATCTTTGAGAACAGAGATTATGTTTGTGCGGGACATAGAACTGGTGAGCGGTTGCCGAGGCCATGTTACTTGAACTCAGAGATCTGCATGCCCATCTCCTAAGCACTGAGATCAAAGGTGTGGTCCACCAAGCCAGGGTTCAATTTCTTCTTCACCTAGAACTTGGTCTGTTCTAGGCTCTTTGATCTGCTTGTCTTTGCCTCCTGGGATTAAAGGCTTGTTCTATGCCTGGATCTAATTTATCTGGGTAGGATCTTGCCCCAAAGCCACACTCCCTAACACTCCCTACATTTGTTATGTCCTTGAACACTGGCTTCAGCTCCATTTCACTTCCTGATGCCCCTTAATACTCCAACCACATATTTTATATTTTCTTCTTTCTCAGCTTGCTATGCTTGTCTAAATATTCTTCATGAGACTTAACCAGAGAGCAAAGTCTATGATGGGCGTCTCTGAGACTTCCTTTGTCAATGTAATCAATCTGAGTCTCTTCACCTCAGGTAGACTCTTCAGACAAGAGCAAAGAGTATCCACAGTCTTCACCAAAATACCACAGAAACAGTCTTTAGGCCACATACTGAAATTCTCCACTGAAACCTCTTGGGGCAGGTCTGCACAATTCAAATCACTCTCAGCAATAAAGTCCCACTAGGGTGGCCCATTAAGCCCCATTTAAAGCATACCACTGCTTTCCAAATCCAAAGTCCCCAAACCCACATTTTTCCAAAGAAGAGCATGGTCAGACCTATCACAGCAATACCCCAGTCTCTGGTACCAACATCTATTTTAGGGTTTTATTGCTGTGAACAGATACCATGACCAATGCAAATATTATAAAGAACATTTAATTGGGGCTGGATTACAGGTTCAGAGGTTCAGTCCATTATCATCAAGAATGGAGCATGGCAGCATCCAGGCAGGCACGGTGCAGGAGAAGCTGAGCGTTCTACATCTTCATCTGAAGGCTGCTAGAAGACTGGCTTCCAGTCTTAAAGCCACAGTGACACACTTACTCCAACAGGGCCACACCTGAGTGGAGCATATATAAACCACCACAATAGCCCAGGCTGTCCTAGAACTGGCTATATGGACCAGGCTGGCCTTGAATTCAGAGATCTACTTGCCTCTACTTCCCAAGTGCTAGGATTACAGACCTGTGCCACCAGGTGCTGCTAGGAAGCTTTCTGATCCTCCTAGTCCCAGCCTCTTTGAGTGCTGGCCTACAGTGGTGGCCCTGCATGCCTGGCAACTTCCACAATTAAAAAAAAAATTTTTTGTTTGTTTGTTTGTTTGTTTGGGCCGATTCCGATTATTCGATGTTTTGCTTCTTGTCTCACATGTGTGATCTTTCAAGAGAGCAACTAATGACTCTTTGGGTCTAATTAGCAATGAGAGACTGCTCACAGCCTGCCATAGCTTGTTCCCTTCGTCCCTCTTTCCCTGGGGAGGAGGTGTTGGCACCAGCGTGGTTTAAACGTTTAAGTAAGTAGCTGGTGTAAGAGTAAGGCAATGGAGTCACGTGCTGCTCTTGCTGATAACAACATCTTGGCATCACTGGCAAGGATTTGGGGACACCGGCCAGAGAATGGGAACAAAGGTTATGGTGGACAAAACCACTTCCATGTCCTTTTTGCTAAGGTTAGACCGGGCTCATTGAATTTACCCATAGCACTGCAGTGGGTGTTTGGTGGGGCAGCTAACAGTTCAGTCTTCCCTTGCTTAGGGTCCTACTCAGCACTCTTGGGGTGAGTGTATAAAGTGACCACCTGGGAGGGGACAGGCATCTGCTGCTTATGTCAAATATGTGATCTCACACACGGGGCTGGCGATCTTCCTCAGTAGATAGAGTGCTTGCCTAGTTTACAGGAAACCATGGGTTCAGTCCTCAGCATCAAATAAACCAAGAGAGTTCATGCTTGTAATCTCTTGATGAACTATGGGTTCTATGAGACCCTGTTTCTAGAACAAAACAAATCACCCCCACACAAACCTTCCTAACTGCTTTCCTTCCTCCTTGGTCTTTGACTTGATTCCTTGACCTTTCTAATCTCCCCTTCACTCCTTCCTGCAGACAAGGGGTAGAGGGCTGTGGAATGTGGACTAGATTGTTCAGTACTTTCTTTTGGCTTTAGCAGGCTCTAGATTGTGCCTCAGAATCTAAGGGAAGTTGTCAATCAGTCCTACTGATTGAAGTCACCTGGCTATAAGTCACCCGACTTAAAGAATGTTCAAATTCTTGGCAGTGGCTTCTAAAGGGCTGAGTTCATAATATCCACCATGGGGACCTGGGAATTAGTGAATCCCTAGGGGGCCGCCTTTGAAGTAAAGATAAGGGTCTATTAGCAGAACTAGGGGAGGACTTGGAAGGAAACAGCAAACCTAAAGAGGCTATTTTTGGATGTAGTTGTTCCAAGGTTGTTCCTAAGGAGTATCATGTTGGAGCGATTTTACCTTCAGTGGGAGCTCCATTTATCTGAGGTTACAAGCTGATTCAAAAGATCCGGCAAAGTAGTGTGACTTCAGCTGTGTGCCTCTCATCCTATCCATACCTAGATACCTGGAACCCTAAGCAGGGTTAAGGTGACTTTCCTTTGCCTATCTGGTGGCAGAAGTGACCTGGAGAGCTTAGTCCTGCATTGTTGACTCCTGGGAAGGAAAAGTGCCCCATCTGAGAATGCTTAGCTGCCTCCCGCCTTGAGGGCCGACTTTAAATCAAGAGATTTTAAACGTACGATAGAAGATAAAGATCGGTCTCCACTGGTGCCATTCCCACCATGTTCCCCCTGAACGGCTCCCAAGCAATCTGCTCCTAAGCTTTGAGGTGAAGGAATGCTATCTGGCCATTTGCCTGGCTTGTGGATGTGTGCAAACTCAAGTGGGAACCTAGGAGCACGGCACGGGCCTGTAATACCAGGCAGAGAGAGGAGCAAGTGTGAGGCTGGCCGGGATACGTAGGAAAACTGTCTCGAACAAAGCAAAACAAACAGAAAACCTAGTGGAAACTTTACAAGCGTCCAGGTGCACTACGGTTACTGGGGAGCAGTAAAGGTTGGGGAGTCTGGCAGGGATAAACAATCACCCTCCAACCCCCGCACCCTCCCACCTGCCTGTCAGCCTTCAAACATCAAGGTTGGGAACCCTTCTGGGGAGAGTAGATGTTTTCCTTGTCAGTCCACTCTAATTTCAGGAGTGGAGCGGGACTCTCCCTTGGGCTTTCTAGGGTGTCACCTCTGACATTTGCTCTCACTGCAGAATAACAAGTTTAAATGCACAGGGTTTCTGCCCGAGCAGAGAAATCGGAAGGTCAGCAAAGCTGTCATGGGGTTAGGAGGTAGGAATTGTGGAGGGTGGTACGGGAGAGTAGGGTGCGGGAATGTCGGTTAGAGCTGGGAGGTTCCCAAGGGCTAGGTGAGCTCCAGGTCTCCCAGGCTCGCCAGGCTGCTGGAGAAGCAAGCAGGAGGCCCCAGGCGGGGCTGGCTGGGTTGGGAGCAGAGCAGCTGCGCCTGCCGCCGGGGAGCCGGCGCCCTCCCAGCAGAGCATGCAGGACGTGCGCGACGTGTGGCAGCCTCTGCGCAGACTTTTCCACTGCAGTGTGGGGTTCCGCGAGCGCCTCCAATCACAGCTTAGCTTCGTCGCGACGTGTGCTGCTCGCCGCTAGGCAGGGCAGCTCAGCGCTTCTGAGCGGGGAGGCTTCTGTCGCTAAAGCCACATTCAAAGTGTCTATGTCTCCACGGCCTCCCGTGCAGCCGCCCCCACCAAAAGATCCCTAGATCGTCGCTGAACAAATGACCTCTGGCAGTTCACTGATTTGCCTGTTAGGCAGGTATCATCAGCCTGTGCAAAAATCGGAAAGGAAGCGAGGGCGTGTTCGCATCAAACAAAATAGAGTGGGGTGTGCCGGGGGTAGGCGCGCGGGGGTCGGGTGGGTGACACGAATTTAGGATCCAGCTGCCCCTTGATAGTTACGTTGGGGCTCCTAGTCCGGTAATGGGGGCGGGATTGGACTCTACGAGAATGGGCTCTACTTTTCATTACTTCCTGCAGACGGGTCTATGGAATACGGTCCAGGTTGAAAGGAAAATGATACCAACTGCTCCCCTCCGTCCCAAAGTTCTTTTTCTGCTGAGCCTCATTTGTTTATTTATTTTTGTTTATGTATTGCCTTCTTCAAGCACCTTGCAAGCACCTTGCACCGTAGGACTGATGAGGGGTAGCAGCAACACCGCCCAAGCATATTTCTTGGGAATCCAGAAAAAATACGTACCGGTGCCCGGAGGTGACAGTGCCAGCAGTGGCAGGGGACATCGTGGGCGATAATGCATGGGTGTTGCCAGGAAGCAGCTCTGACCTGGGTCTTTACTTGGCCTGTGCCCGCCCCTAAATCATGTAACAATAGTGCACGGTGCTGGGGCCCCACTGCTTGAAAGGCTGAATTGGGACGATGCTTTTACAAAGGACCAGAACGGATGGGGGACTGTCAACGGACCAATTTGGACACTATCAGATCTCTGCTTCCTTCCAAGCATGATTGAGGAAAGTAGCTAGAATTATTTGGGGCTTAGGGAAGGAAAGGAAAAGAGCCAGACCGAGTTGCAGAAGCAGAGCGTGCTGCCCTCGTTCACCCGCAGAGGGCGGCAGCAGGCTGTCTCTTGGCCTTGCCCACCCTTCTCTCCACGTGAAAGGGGGCTGGGACGCAAAGAATGTGGCCCGCCCCGAGGCTGACGCGCCGGTCAGATCTTAAAAGGCCGGGCAGTGCGTGTGGCATCCCGACAGAACAGAAGAGGAGCAAGTGGCAGTGCTGGGTGTCGGGAGCGTGGCTGTCACTGCGCTGGAGCATCCCTGAGCTTCTGAACAGAGCCGACAGAGTCAGCAGTGCAGCAGCCGCAACTCCACGCCGATCTCATCTGTCTCCTGTCTCCGCTCAGGCGATCCTCCGAGACTCCGCACAAAGCACATTTTCCAAAGCAGCGCAAGGGAGCGCCCAGCCGCGTGCAGGCGGACGCACCCTTCCTGTCCTTTGTTCCGGGGGGGATCTGCAGCTGCTCTTCTCCCCAACTCGGAGTCTTTTCCTCCGGGGGTGGCGGGCCGCCGAATACAGCTACGAAGATGCCTTTGGAACTGACCCAGAGCCGGGTACAGAAGATCTGGGTGCCCGTCGATCACCGACCCTCGTTGCCCAGATGTGAGTGCAGGCAGCTACATGGGGGGGCTAGGTTGTAGACTGCGCCGCGTGCAGAGCCCCGCCATTGTGTGTGCAGCGGCTTTGTGCCGGTTCCCCTCTGCGGGAAGCGCACTCGTGCCGGTCGGCCGGGCGAGGCGGGGGTGGCGGCGGGCTGCGTCTTCCAGGCTGGGCTGAAGGGGCGCTGTGGCTCCGGAAACCTGTGTGCCCGGCCCGGCCTGAGCTCGCGGGGCCAGCGCCTCCCAGAGGCGAGAGAGACCTGGTTGCTCCGGAGTCACCCCAGCCTACTACAGCAGGGGCGCGGTCGCCAACACCAACGCCCCTTTTCTTTGGGTCACAGGTTCGCGGTCTCTTTTCTCCCTCCCTCGGACTTATCTGCACCTCTGTATAATTCCATCTTCGCTCTCACTTGGTTGCAGGGATGGCTCATGGGTTGGTGACTGCACACTTGGTGTTGTTTGGGAGACACTCGTTCAGAGACGCTCGTTTACTCGGAGCACGGAATTTGCTGGCGGTTTCTCTTAGTGCCTCACCTGTTGCTGTCTGTGAATGATTTTGGGAAGGTTTCATTCACTTCCATCCCTAACTAGGAAGAGCTCTGGGAGGAAGAGGCGACTCTGGGAAAAGCCCATGGAATTGCTCTAAAGTACTCCAGGAGCCCATGGGGAAAGACAGGAGTGAACTACCCAGTGGACACGTTGCTCACACCACGTTTGTAGCTTGAGAATCCACTGGCAAAATTGGGAGGTGGTTTCCTGTCACCCTAGGACACTTGAGCACCAGGCTGCAGGGTAGGCTTCTCCACTGTTTCTCAGGACCACAGGACATGGCAGCTTTCTTGGAGCTTTGTGGGTCTGAGACGCTGGTTTCCCTGCCAACCTGACCCCAGCCTCCCTGTGGTGAGAGACCTCTGGCAGGTTTTCTCTGCTGGACCTGAGGGCTTTGGAACTCCGTCTCCCAAGACATATCTCCTTTTCTTCCTTCCTTTCTTCCTTCCTTCCTTCCTTCCTTCCTTCCTTCCTTCCTTCCTCCCTTCCTTCCTCCCTTCCTTCCGTCCTTTCTTTTCTTTCTTTTCTTTCCACAAGTCAGTCAGAGGTAAGGGCTTGTCAAGGCTTCTTCCCCGAGCCCTGTCAGACACATTTACACACTTGGGACACCTTTATGAAAATGCCCCAGGGGAAAAACCAAGCCTGTGACACATCTGTAATCTCACTATACTGAAACTATATCATAAACCTGGACCACACAATGAGACTGTGTCATAATAATAATAATAATAATAATAATAATAATAATAATAATAAATAATATAAAACAGGGAAAGTGGTTATGGCCAAATTTAGACAGCCTTCACTTCTGGACTTTTTAATCAGGCAGATTATAGTGTTTAATTTTTTTAAACTGAAATTGGTCAAATATTAAGGGCTGGTTTTTTATGTATGTGTAAAGCTGGGTGTTCATATTTCCCTTGTTTGGGTCTGAGGGAACCATGGCAGCTTTTGCAAGAACCCTAAATTCAGTGGCACTGGCTCAGTAGTAATATTAAAGGGTATCACAGTGCAGCCGGTCCTCCGGGCTGAAGAACCTGATCATTAGATCCCATGAGCTTGCACGTCTGTCACGGAGTTGAGATTTGCAAAGAATTGCTGTCGGAACCATTTAGAGTTTAAAGCCTATGTACCTAAAGCTGACAGATTAGGGTGACCAGCTCCCCCGAGTCCGGAATTCTTGTGTGTGGTACTGGTGTGTATCTTCAGACATTCCTTTATTTATGCGAATATCTGCAGCCGGGGTTTTAAAAGCACATCCATATTTTAAACAGCATTTTCCTTATACTAAATGTGTTTTTTACTGCAATAGAGAAAATAGGTTACTTCTTTTCTAATAATACTGGGGATCTTTTAGACAGACTGACTCTTCCCTCCCTCCCTTCCCCTCTTCCTTCCTTCCTTCCTTCCTTCCTTCCTTCCTTCCTTCCTTTCTTTCTTTCTGAGACAAGGTGTCCTGTGGCCCTGGCTAGCCTGGCCTCAACTCAAATTAAAGGTGTATGCTACCACACCCAGCCAGCCTCTTTTGTAGATTTTCATTTGCTTAAATCTTTTTACTTTAGCTGTTTTTCAGAGCTGGTTTGACTTAAATTCACTATGATGTGTTGATGACAGTGAACTTCTGGTCCTTCTGCCTTCTCTGCCCAAATTCTGGGGTTATAAGCAAGCATGGATTACTTGGTGATGGACATTGAACCCAGATCTTTGTGCATGTTGGGCAAGAAAGCTCCCACCTGCTCCGGTTCCAGCCCTGTTGCCATTTTAAATGTGGTCTCCACATCAGAGACGGACAGCCAGTTCCTCTGTGGTTTATTACTAGAGGGTGTAGAGAAGATAGTCCAGCTAGAACTAAAGAAATAATCATAAACAACAAACAAATCCCAAAGGCCAGGTGTAGCGGCACACATTGTGGTGAGGGGCGGGCAGATAGGGTTTTGAGTTCAAGGCTAGCCTGTGCTCCACAGCCTGTCTTGAAATTAAAAAAGAAGAAGAAGAGAAAAAAGGACAATGCTGGGTGATATGCTTGTCTGTGAAGTACAGAAATTGAGTGTTTGAGTGTCAAGTTTCTGTACCAACATTGGGATAAATGTTTCTTGCAAAACTGGAAGCGCCCATCAGTTGAAACCACAATTTAGGGAGACACTTCAGTATTTGCTTAACCGAGCTGGCTTTCCTGTTGCCTGCACTGAAAATCTATAACCGTGACTTAGCTGGGCTTCGTCACCAGTTTCCTCAGAGTTCCAAGTAGGTTATGTTTTTGTATATTTGAGCTGGTAGGCTTTCCAGCCCTGGCTTGGGGTATAGTAGACAGTTGTGCAAAGATCCCATCCTTTACAGAGCAAAGGGATATTCAAACCGCCTGATACGGAGTTGCCTTAAACAGCAGTTACAGAAAATCATCTTTTTTTTTTTTTAAAGATTTATTTATTGTATTTAAGCGCTCTGTAGCAGCTGTCTTCAGACACACCAGAAGAGGGCATCAGATCTCATTACAGATGGTTGTGAGCCACCATGTGGTTGCTGGGATTTGAACTCAGGACCCCTGGAAGAGCAGTCAGTGAGTGCTCTTAACTGCTGAGCCATCTCTCCAGCCCCCAGAAAATCATCTTAAAAAGCATTTAGTTATTGTTACAGGGCGTGGGGTGGGGGGGCGTGGGTGGGAGGGTGTGGGGTGGGGGGCGTGGCACATGCCATGGGCTATCTGTGGAGGTTAGAGAACAGCTCTGTGGAGCTGACTCTGTAATATCCTTCATGTGGGTGCTGGCGATTGAACTTAAGTCCTCAGGCCTGGGAGGACTAAGTTTTTTTTTTTTACCCACAAAGCCATTGTACCAGCTTTGTACTTCTTTTTTTTCCCTCCATATCGAGGGAATAAGATACCAGTTTATCTCTGATTAGGATGGAGGACAGAATGCACGTGAAGGAAGGTTGGTATGTTATTCAAACATTTACAGGGTTCTGACTTGTCCAATGCCCAGCCAGGCATATTTAGAGCAGTCATTCCCAGACGAGAGAGCTCTGTGGCAGTTCATTGTCACATTCCACCATTGTACAGGAAGACACGAAGCGATGAAGGTGTTCCAGATCCAAGGGGGTGGTGAGGCCTGGTTTTGAACCCTGTCCTCGACTCTTGGAGTCGCATGCTGAGCACTACTGTTAGCTCAGTTCTCACAGGGTCCGTAAGAATCTCCATCACAGCGTGTGGCAGAGATGACGGGGTTGTGAAGGTCAGGGCCATTCACTGGGCATCACATTAATTAGATGTTAGGAGACAGAAAGTTCTCCGTAAGCAGTGCAGGTACATTGTAACCATGATGGAGAGAGCCTTTAAAAGGCACATCTGTTAGCAGTGTTCTCCCTGCTCCACACATCCCAAGCCTACTCTACCAACACAGACTTTCATTAAGTTATCCCATC
The DNA here is from genome assembly GCF_963924665.1 of Micromys minutus. NCBI lineage: Eukaryota > Metazoa > Chordata > Mammalia > Rodentia > Muridae > Micromys > Micromys minutus. Next base: position 57,364,995 of record NC_137975.1, on the reverse strand, counting down.
AGCCTTGGAGGGTGCTGCAGGCGGATCTAATGATACGTTCATCTACTGAACAACCCCGTGGCACGCATTGCCTTCTGCGGCTGGTATTTATTGTGTTCCGAGGGCCAGGTTCCTGAGGAAAGGCCCAGTCTGGGTCCCCAGAAGTGATGATGGTTCCCTTCAGGGTCCACAGCTGTCTGACCTAAACTCCTTCTCCCACGTTTTTCCCTTGAACTTGTAGACGAACACACATGCTTGCACCAAAGGATGAAGATGCATTAGCATTCTTTTCTAATGTTAATGTTTTGAAAAGCATCGGATAGAGCCAGGCATGGATGAGGTATGGGGATCTTCCGCAGCAAAGCGTATATTTTCGGAAAACATTGTGGGTATCAGGTGGCGGGAGGGTTGAAGTCAGCTGTCTCCATTCCTCCACTTGGCTGCATGTTGTTAAAGATATTGACCACTTAATCTAGGATGAAGAATTGCAGTTAGCACCCAGGAGTGTGTCTGCCTCTCAGTAGTGCTATGGTAGACAAGCACTGTTGAAGTTGGGCATTTTCTTCCCTTAATTTACTCTTCAGCCGTGCTTCCCCGTAGCTCACCAGCTGGTCGGGTTTCCTGCTGTACGTTTACCTGCAGGATGCTGGCATGCGTAGCAAGAGTACATTGAGAACTAGCGATGGTCGACTAGTCTGTGGGCAAGCAGGTCAGTGGTATGCAACAATAGTGCTGACCTTACGTTTGTCCACACGTAATCTTTATCACTGAGCATCCAGAGCGCTGGTCTCAGGAGTATGAGCAAATAAGACTGAGGATGTTGTAGGGTCAGCTCTCGGGACCTACTTAAGAAACCATGGACGGTACTTTCAGTTTGAATCTTCAAAGGGCCTGGTGGTCTTTAGACAATGGCTTCTTTCCCCGTATCCTGGCCATTTCTCTCATTGCTGTGACAAAACCAGCTTCTGGGAGGAAGTGTTTGTTTTGACCAGTTTGAGGGTTCAGCCCGTTGTGGCAGGAAAGTTAACAGAAATGTTAGGTTGCAGATCAGTTTGCACCAGCAGCAGGGAAGCAGAGAGAGTTGGATGTTGGTGCTCAACTCCCTGGTTCTTTATTCAGGCTTCCCCACCCCCATGGAATGGTGCTGCCCACAGTTCAGATCTTCCCATGTCCGCTGACCCACTCTGGAAACTTTCTCACAGATATCCTGGGGGTGTGTTACCAAGGTGATTCAACCTAATCAAACCTGACAAATGGAGATTAAACATCACACACGAGTCATACAACAGAACATCTGTGTGTTCCTTTATGCTCATTTAAGTTGATATCTAAATTTGCTGCTAAAAAACAAAACAAAACAAAAAACACCTGGTTAAAAAAACTCAAATATTTATGCAAAGGGAAAAGAGGCATTGCGTTGGTTTTTCTTTGGAAATTCTATGTTGAGCTCAATCTATTGAGTTGGTTGGAGGAATGTTGGAATCCCTAGCAAAGTTAGGGACTGGATCCAGGTGTGAGATGCACAGTGAGGGGTCATGGTTGGTTTCTCTTCGTCACTGGTGAAAAATGTCTATAAAGACCCCAAGGGCAGGTGGCAATAGGTTATGAGCTCAGGGAGACCCTTGAGCTAGGTCATGAGTTTTAAAGAGGTCTGTAATAGGGATGCTAGATTTCTCTAGAAGGATTTGTTCATCTTACCATGCTGGGATGTCTGGGCAAGGGAAAGCTACACTTGGTGTAGAGCTCTCAGCTTTGAGCACATGGCAAGCATGAATGACTTTCACTTTGTCAACTAAGGGAGTGATCTAGGTTTAGTTTCGCCTGAAATCCAGCAGAACTCTGCTGAGTCTATAGTACTTTTCTTTCCCTTCCAAAGTGTCCCTATGATTAGTAGATAGACATAAGCCCTGACCTGATAACTCAGTTGACTTCTGCCTCTGCGTCCCTGACAGGGCTCCAACAGAAGCACTCCGTGCACACGAGCGTATGTGGCTGCCTGTCTCCAGGTAGCTCTGGATGCTTTCAGTAGAAATGGAGGGGAGGAGAGATGGCGCAGCGGTTAAGAGCACTGACTGCTCTTCCAGAGGTCCTGAATTCAATTCCCAGCAACCACATGGTGGCTCACAATCATCTGTAAAGGGATCTGATGCCCTCTTCTGGTGTGTCTGAAGATAGCAACAGTGTAGTCATATAAATAAGTAAATCTTAAAAAAAAGAAAAAAGAAATGGATCAGTGGGGTCATAAGGGAGGAAGGTGGCATTGGTCAGAGGGACAGCAGCTTCTGTCTTTTAAGAACCTGTTTTTTCCAGAGCCTCTGGAATGCCTTCATGGGGAATGTCCCTATGTTCCTAAGGGCTGTCTTTCTTGTCCAAATTATCTTGTCTAGATAGCCCCACGCTCCTTACCCAGGTCCCCGTTATCAAAGAGAACACATACCTCTGCTTATCACCCACCCATGTCTCTACTCAGACCCTAGCCCGCATATCTAAAGATCCATGCGTGGGGTCCCCCTTACGCTGTGGCTTCCCCATCTAGATTGCTGGTACGACTCTCATCTCTTTTCCTGAGGGCTGTGCAGCCTGTCTGGGACAGGAGAAGGCCAGCTGGGCTCGAGTTGGCAGGCAGCCTCTTTGGCTTGTGAGCTCACTTGTCACCAGGATGCGGGGGTTGCCTGAGAGTCTCAGGGCCAAAGAGACGGCCAAGGAAATGTTGGAACGCTAGTTTGTCTAGCAGGATTCCTTTGGCTGCTTTCTGGAGTTTTATCTCATTGTGATTCTAAGGCTATATGGGGCACTCATTCATCACAGACAAGAGCGTCTCTGGGAGCCTGCCGGGGACTTAGTGACCAGCTTACTTAGGACCCTCTGACTGGCAGACTCAGGCGTCTCTCCGAACCTGGCACCCATCAGATCCTGGCAGCAAAATGGGGGACGTGGGGGTGGTCAGGAAGGTCGTGAGAGGCAGAGGCATGGTGCCCAGCCAGGGGGCCCAGCATTCTGGGTCCATGACCCACTTTTACTCGATAAGTTCTATTTAAGTTTTATATTGTTTTATTTTTTAAAGGAAAGTCTCAGTGAAGTTTAGAAACTTTCTTCCCTCTTGGTTTTCCCGGTCTCACTCATGTCTCTTTCCTACCTGTTGGTTCGATTTGCATACTGAATTGGGAAATCATCTCTCCCCAATGCATATTTTACTCTTCCCTGCATTAGGGCCCCATGAGATGCTCTTCCGTGTTGCTAGGGATTGGAATCCCTGTGTGGGGCTCAGTCCCTCCCTATCTGATTGTTCCTTTGCCTTTGGAACTGACACCACCATTGCCAATATTACTTAAGCAGTGAGACTGAGAGACAAGACCAAAGGGCGTGGTCATTAGGTGGGGATGGGCAGTCTCACTGGGTCATCAGATAGTAGGGGCTTTGGGATGTGAAATGGTGTTGTAACTTTAGAGTGATTCTTTTGTGTTGCTTTGAGGCAGTTGCCCACTGTTGCCCAGGCTAGCCTGGATCTAACTGTGTGTAACACACCCTGGCCTGGAACTCAACTATTGTAGCACAGGATCACGCTGAACACTCAATCCTTCCGTGTCTGTCTCCTAAGGACTGGGATTACTGCCATGAGCTACCATCCCCAATTTTGGTCCTATACTTCAAAATATGTCATTGGGCATAGGACTCATGCCATTAAGTTTCCCTGTTTGATTGATTGATGACCCCTTTCTTGATCTTTCCAGCCTGTGGGCCGAAGCTAACCAACTCCCCAACCGTGATTGTGATGGTGGGGCTCCCAGCCCGGGGTAAGACTTACATCTCCAAGAAGCTGACTCGCTACCTCAACTGGATAGGTGTTCCAACGAAAGGTAAGCCAGGTCTGAGGGCTAGGAGCTAGTACCTCCAGGCAGGGCCACTCCCAGTACCTTTCCGGGGTTCTGGAGTCTGATCCTGCTTCCCAGTTATCGAAGTTCACCTTCCCCTTCATTAGGCTCCCTGTGGTGACCTCATTCTCTCCATGGGACTTTTTCTTTGAAAGTCCCATCATGTGTAACTGTAACCTTCCTTTAGTGGCTATCACGCCTGCAGAGGATTGGTGGGACTTTAGACACACCTGTCCTGTCTTCCCAAGTAAAAGGGCAGTGCCTTAAGGGTAGGAACTAGCATCCCTCACTGTGCTGAGCAACTTTGGTTTTTTAAAACACTGGTGCTTGACTCTAGATCTACATATGTGACTTCATTACCGTGGTAGTACCAGCAGGAGCACAGCTGATTTAGACATGGGTGAGGGTAATTTAGAATCGCTAGCTCAACAAGTAGCTAGGGCTGGCTGGTCAGTGAGACCCACTTGTGGGCGGATACTATGGGCAAAGATCATCTTTATTTATCTTAACATTTATTTATATTGTTACATATATGCCTGTTTTGCCTGCATGCCCCATGCCCCAGATGGCCAGAAGAGGGAGTCAGATCCTTTGAGTTGCAGATGTGCTGGGAACTCAACCCTGGTTCTCTGCCAGAGCAGCAAGTGCTCTTAACTGCTGAGCTAACTCTCCAGCCTATTTATTTAACTTTATGATTTTGAGGCAGTGTTCCACAGCTTGAATGAACTATATAGCCACTGAACTTCTGATCTTACTGTGCACACCTCTGTGTTGGGATTACAGGGATGCATTACCATACCCGACTCTTTTTGGTGCTGGGATCCAGCCCAGCGCCTCACCCATGCTAGACAGTCACTTTTAACAACTGAGTGACATCCTTATTTCTACTCGGTAGCTTTTTTTTTCTAGACTCTGGCTGCCTTCACAGCTTGTTTCTTGTCGATGACATTGGGAGGCCTGGGTTGGGATCTGGTTTCTGGAAGACAGCATCTGGTACAGCAAACACGATGGGTGCTGTCCTTGGTCTGGCCCTGCTTCCTAGACAGTGACCCAGGGGTGACAAGCATGGACTAAGGATTCCACATTGTTTCCATATGAAATTCCTTATCCAGATAGCTATTGGCTGCTTCTCTCTTGGGTTGGGAAGCCTCTTGTTTCTGATGGTCCTTGTCTTTCCTGTGCAGTGTTCAATGTGGGAGAGTACAGACGGGAGGCTGTGAGACAGTTCAGCTCTTACAACTTCTTCCGCCCTGACAACGAGGAAGCCATGAGAGTCCGAAAGTAAGCCTGGGGTGCCTTGGGTTCTGTGCACGCCCGTGTGTTTGTGCGTGTGTGCTTGTGTTTGTGTATATATCTGAACCTGAAAAGAACCTTATGTGTTCCTTGGGCACTGTCCACTTTAAAAAGTCATCTTATGTGTATGGTTCTTTTGCCTCCGTGTATGTTAGGGCCTGGTGCCTGGGGTAGCCAGGTGGGTGCTGGGAATCAGACCCACATCCTGGAAGAGCAACAAGTGCTCTTAAACTGCCATCGTTCCAGCCCTTAGGCAGGGTCTGTTGATGAATCTGGAACTAGTTTGGCTGGTCAGTGAACTCTGGAGACCTGCATTTAGGTGAGCGCTAGAGATGCAAACTCATGTCCTCAAGTATTTGTGGCAGATGCTTTGTGAAAGCAGAACCAACTCTGCAGACCTTTTCTTAGAGGTAGGGTCTATTACTAATCTAGAACTTAATAAGTAGGTTAAATTGGCTTGCTTCCATTGAACCTCAGGTTTCTGCCTGTCTCTGTCTTCCTGGCACTGGAATCACACGTGCATACCACCCACCCCAGCTGCTTCTGCTGCCTCCTCCTCCTCCTCCTCTTCTTTCTCTTCTTTGTCCTCCTCTTCCTCTTCTTTTCTTCTTCCTCCTCTCTATGTAGTTTTTGAGGATCCAACTCAGGTTGTACTTGAAAGGCAAACACTTTACTATGGACTGAGCTTTCTTCCCACCCACCCTGTGGCTTCCTTTGTTTTGAAGTTGGGTTCTGTAAAAGAGAAAGCCAGCCTGCATGCTGGTGGCCATCAGACCAAGCTCATATTAGGACGAGTCTCCTGGCCTCTCTGTGACTGGCTGCTTTGATCTTTTCCCAGAAGAACAAACTGAGCCACCCTGAGATACTCCAACAGCTGCCACTGGCCAGGAGTGAACAAAGTCCTTTTCATTGGAAATCATCAGTTTGCATTTGCAAAAGAGTTCTTAGACTGCAGGTGACAGGTGGTACTCCTCCGCTCTGCATGGTACTGGCATCAGCTGGGTGTGGAAAGAGAACCAGAAGCCAGGCACAGCCCCAGCCCTGTTCAGTGTGACTCTCTGGGTCTGCTTTAGCATTTGATTTTAGTAGTACTGCTATTAGTTTGTTTAGTTTAGTTTTGTTTTAAGTGATATTTGTTATATAATCCTGGCTGGCTTGACACTACCTTATATGACTAGATTGGCCTCATCCTCAGATCTACCTGCCTTAGCCTACTGGGTGCAGGATGCTATAAGGGTGGGTATATATTAAATGGGTATTTGCCATCCTGCTGCCCAGCTCCAGGTCATGGAGCTGAGGCTGGCCTTGAGCTTTCTGTGTAGCTGAGGTTGAACCTCTGATCCTCTGGCTCCTCCCTATCCCCTACCCCAGTATGGAATTATAGATGGCACCACAAAACCTAAGTTTTATACATAAGTTTTATGCTGAGGATTGAACCCTTGGCTTTATGCATCCTGGGCAAGCATTCAATCAAGTGAGCTGTATTTCTTCCCTTGGTTGGCACCAGTTCTTAAAAAGCTCTCCTGGTTTAATTGTTAAGCCAAGCACGGCACATAGTTTCTGTAATCCAAGAATTCTGAAGGCTAAGGCAGGAAGGCTGCCAGTTCTAGACCAGCCTTAGCTACAGAGTAGGTTCAAGGCCAGCCTGGATGACTTAGTGAGAGTCAAGCTAAAGTGTGGGAAAGAAGCTGCTATTTAGTGGTAGATTACTTGCTTAGTGTGTTCATGGCCTTGATTTTAATTCTCAGTACCACAAAGGGAAGAGACGACAACAACAACAAAAAAAAAAAATCGAAAAGGAAGACCAATTATGGTAACTCGTACCTGTAATCTCAACAGTAGAGAGACTGAGGTGAGAGTTTTGCTGTGAGTCTGAGGCCCACTCGGGCTAGAGTTTAAAGCCAGCCTGGACAGCATAGCTGGATCCTGTGTGAAAAACAAAACAGAATGATCCAGAAAACCAAAAGCAAATATGAATATTTCTCAGGGAAATTGATCTTATTGCGTAGCCGGGCATTCTGGCCGTCTCCCACAGCTGTGTGGAGGTATCTTTCTATACTGGTCCTTGGGAGGCTTCTGGACCTAATGAGGCCTGGCTAGCACTGTGCATCTTGGAACTGGAACCTCAGTGTATGTCACGGGAGCTGGGCCTGCTCTGACCAGTGCTTTCCTTCTTGTGTGCTTGCAGACAGTGTGCCTTAGCTGCCCTGAGAGATGTCAAAAGTTACCTGACAGAGGAAGGAGGACAGATTGCAGTAAGTCTGGGCTGGGCATGGGGGGCGCACAAGCATCTTTGTCCTCGTTGGCCCAAGAAACAGAGTAATCAGAGTGAGAACAGGGACAAATGCTCCTGCGCTTAAGGCCTGAGGGAACAAATGGCCCAAAGCAGCTAATGATTCAGAAGTGTGTCTTGGGATAGATGTTGGGACATAGCTGTCACTCACCTGTGCATTGGGCATCTGGGCACCACCTCTAATGTGTTGCTGCCTGCCACTGTAGCTAGGGGCCATTCCTTGGTCCCCCATTATTTTTACTGTTGCTAGTTCCCTCCTCCCCTGCTGTGCCTAAGAGCTGTAGACAGAGGGAGAGGAGTCTGGGAGCATCCTGGAGAGGTTAGGGGACAGGGAACACTGTTTAGAAGGAGGGATTTAGGACTTATTTCTGGAAACAAGAGACTGAATTCCTTGTGGTTTGGGTAGCTGTTATTACCAGATTTGATTGATTGATTGATTCTTCTTCCTCTTTAACAGGTTTTCGATGCCACCAATACGACTAGAGAAAGGAGGCACATGATCCTTGATTTTGCCAAAGAAAATGACTTCAAGGTGAGCCAAGCTTGCCTCCCCCAAACAAGTTGAGAGAAGAAAACACCTTGGGAGTAATTGGTTGCCTGACTCTGGAGTCAGATTCTGGCTTCCCTGAGAGGTTGATACAGGGTCTCACTCTATAGCCCAAGTTAACTCACTCTGTAGCTCAGGCTAACTCACTCTGTAGCCCAGGCTAACTCACTCTGTAGCCCAGGCTAACTCACTCTGTAGCCCAGGTTGACTTTAAGCTTATAGCAATCCCTTTGCTAAGTGTTGGGGTTTCAGGTGTGAGCCTGATGAGTTGCCTGTTTTTCTATCTTAAAACAAGGTCTTCCTTGGGGTGGGATCCCTAGGAACTATGGAGACCTCCCTTCCTGGGGGAGGGGGAGGGCCATGCCCATGCAAAGTTGGTGTTTAATGAAGTAATGCTTTCCTGGTTCCTTTTCTCTTTCCTTCCTTATTAGTATTTTGGTTAGCAAACAGAGACAAGTGCTTCTAGCTCTAGAGCACAAAAAGTGTGTGTGTGTGTGTGTGTGTGTGTGTGTACATTTTCATACTGTGTATCATTATACTTTGTCCCTCCCAGTTTCTCTTGACCCCACCCTACCCCCTATTTACTGGTCCTCATCCGCTCCCCAAATAGTCCCTCTGATTCTGCTTTTGAGACAGGCAAGGCTCCTGGTATGTGTACGTTCTATTAACCTGTTCACTACTCTTGCCTTTAGTCTTCCTGTTCAGTCGAGATGCCCCTCCGCCACACACATTTAAATGTAGATTTTGCATATCAGAGGAAGCATCCCTCCTGTCTGGTTCTAACTTGCTTTACATATCCCCAGTCCTATCCTCTCCCTTCTGGTTTCCTTTCTTGTATCTCGGTGAACTCAAAGTTGGTCTTTGGACTGTTTTTACGTTCCTGTCTTGCTTCCTTCCCACAGGTATTTTTCATCGAGTCTGTCTGTGATGACCCTACTGTTGTGGCCTCCAACATCATGGTAAGACAATGAGGAAACCTTGTTTTTATATGGTCCCTTATACTATGCGGTCATTTGTAGCCCTGGTGGGAGCTTGGGTGAGGGACTGGACGGTAACTAAAGCCGTAGAAGCAGATGACCTGCCCCGTGTGTGGTTGAGAGTCTGAATGTCAACTTGGGTCATCGGGTGTGGCAAACCTCTTGACCTACTGAGCTGTCTCACCATCCCACAACTTCTTGTGTTTTTGGATCATTTTCCTTTCAGCTTTGCCATTGGTGTTGTTGTGTTTTGAGGTGGGATTCTCATACTATAGCCCAGCCTGTCCTAGAATACTGTGTGACAGCTCAGGCTGATCTAATATTTGAGGCATGGCTCCTGCCCTGGTCCTCCACTGCTGGGATGATGGCTGTAAATTTCACCCTGGATTCTAGTCTAAACATATTGGAATAGGACATTTTTATAAAGAAAATCAGCTCTCATAGGGAAGAGATACAGGTGGTATTATTGCTTATACATTATCTATCTATCTATCTATCTATCTATCTATCATCTTCTATTTGTCTATCTATCTATATCTGTCTATTATTTGTCTATCTCTTTATCTTCTATTTGTATGTCTGTCTATCTATCACCTATCTATCCATCCATCCATCCATCTATTATTTGGAGACAAGGTCTCACTGCATAGCCCAGGCTGGCCTTGGTCTCAAGGCTCCCTGAGTCCTGGAATCACAGGTGTGCACCACTACACCTGTCCCAGAATAACCCTTTAAAGGGATACTAAACATTTGTAGCTTCTTCCACTGTTCTTCTTCTACAAGACAGTGGGAATATTTCAAAACATTTCATACGTCAGGTAGAGTGGGTCCAATGGAAGAGGTTCAGAGTTCGAGGAAGTAGAAATGCTGTATCCACAGAGGGTTTTGCATGATACAGCTGTGAGATCATTTTCCCCATTGAGCAGTCCCTTCCATGCTGAGTTAGGAGTTTGTCTAGCAGTAGCTTTCTATTCATTCATATACTTTGCTATTGGCCCTGGTCCTGTATTTAGAAATCTTTCTCTGATCCAGACTCAAACCAGTATTGCAGATTAGGCTGGGGATTTGTGACCCATATTTCTGTTTTGATTGTACAATTCACGTAATGTACAACTGACCTTAATAGCTATTTCCTGCGGGCAGTTCTGCATCATTAAGTTCACTCGGACTCCTAGGCAGCCATGTTTGTAATGTGGCTCTGAGGTAGAGTGGTTGATCCCCCCTCCCCCTCCCCCCCCCTGCACTGCATAAACTGGGTGTGGTAGTAAATACTTGGAATCTCAGCCCTTGGGAGGTGGAGGCAGGGGGCTCAGAAGTTCAAGGTCATCCTTGGCTATGTACTGAGATAATATGAGAGCCCAACTCGAACCAAAAACAAAAGGTGGGAGCCTCTACCATCACCAGGATTTCCTATCATCCTGTCCGCCTCATAATTGTGGGAGCAAAAGATTAACAAAATTTTCAGGGCAGACATGATGGTGCCTACCAAATAATTTCAGCACCTATTGGTCAGAGAGAGGTAGGAAGTTTTAACATTTGAGGTTATCCTGCTCTACGTAGCAGGTTCTAGCCCAGCTAAGACTAGATAGTAAGGCTTGGCTTCAAAAACTCAAAGCAGAGTTTCCCTAAAATCTACTTTTTTTTTTTTTTTTTGGCATAATTGCCCAATTATAGGAGACTCCTTGTTCTAGAAGTGCAGCTCTGAAAGGTGTAGGCACCAGCTCTACATGTCATCACACAGACCCGCACAGGCAGATACAGATTCTGTTGAAGGAGATAGAGAAATCCTACCCAAGACCAGGGGCCATTCTAGGCAGCACTTAATGTGCCTTTTGTAGCCAGGGGTCTGCTCTTTGTGTGCTTCTGAATTGAGGGTCACACTCACTCCGTTATTGGATTGACCTGCCTCGGTGTATGGTTCAGTCCTTATGGGGTTCTTGTGGGTTTCCGGTGTCTGTCCATGAACATCTTCCCACTGCAATCATGAGGCCAAAAGGCTATGAGTCAAACTCCCTGACACCGTTCATTTTTTCCTTATATGCTGGGTAGGATAATCTTTATCCCGAGCCCTTTGGGGCTTTCCCCATCTGAAATCCCAAATCCTGCTTAATCTAAGCAGAAAGCCTTCCAGTGTGATTCATCAGCTGTTCTTTGTGATGTTACAGGAAGTTAAAATCTCCAGCCCGGACTACAAAGACTGCAACTCGGCAGAAGCCATGGACGACTTCATGAAGAGAATCAATTGCTACGAAGCCAGCTACCAGCCTCTGGACCCTGATAAATGTGACAGGTGATTCCCAGAAGATACCACCCTGAGGCCTCAAAACCTTCTCTAAAACAGCTCTCAAATGTGTCTATAAACTCTTTAAAAACAGCCCCACCCTTTAGTGGAGGAGCCATTGACTATTGATGGCTGCCGAGGGAGGGAGGGAGAGCCTCTCTTTTGGTGCATATCCATGCATAAAGGGCTGCATTAATCAGACTCAAGGTGTTATTAATAATAAGACTCATGAAATGAGGTGGATGGGTAGGTTCATAATGTAGGATGGCTCAGCATTTAGGAGTTTATACTGCTTTTCCAGATGACCGCAGTTTACTTCCCAGCCATCATAGTCAGCAAGCAGCTCACAACTCATTCCAATTCAAGCTACTGTGGGATTGGATGTAGGTCTCTGTACTTAAAATTATAAGCATAAGTCTTTAAAAAGTATAAATGTATCAAAGTGTCCTTCACAATCACTGTCCTCCTTAAAAATAAAAGCTTACTAGGATTTTTGTTATTTGGTTGTTTGATTGGGTCCTATAGCCCTGGCTGGGCTGGAACTAGTTTTATAGATTCACAGATCTGATAACCTCTGCCTCCCCTGTGTGGGGATTAACGGTGTGGGCCACCATGCGTAGCTAGGGTTTTTTTGTTTGGTGGGCTTTTTTCCCAAACATTCATATATATATATATATATGTATTTGCTTGTGTTTGGGTTTTTTGTCTGTCTCTGTGCATGCATGCATACGTATGCACCATAGCAGACATGTGGAAGCCAGAGGACAACTTTTGAGAGTCCCCTTTCTCTCTGTCTACCTTATGAGCCCATGAGATCAAAGCCAGGTCAACAGCTTCACTCTTGAGCCATCTCCCCGGTCTCTCCAGCTTACTCTTTGAGAGAGTCTCTCACTGAACCTGGAGCTCACTGAGTTGGCTAGGCTGACTGGCCAGTGAGCTCCAGAGAGCCACTTGCCCCTGCCTCCCCAGCTCTGGGATGCCAGACCATCCTGTGCCCTTTTAGAGAAGATCTATTTGAGTCTTATGCTGTGCATTCTAGAATGAGCCATCTCTCCAGCCATACTATCTGGCTTGAACAGCCTGGTTGAGGGAATTGTTGCCTTGGGTTTATTCTCTGGCTCCTAGAGAAGACCCACAACAGTTACTGTTAGGGGCCCCCTGGAAGCAATTATTCTAGAAGCTGACAAGGCTCAGGGTGTGAGGTCTGCCGTCTGTAGGGCTACGGAGGCCTGAATGGTGATTTCTTCGCAGGGACTTGTCACTCATCAAAGTGATTGATGTCGGGCGGAGGTTCTTGGTGAACCGAGTGCAGGACCACATCCAGAGCCGAATTGTGTACTACCTGATGAACATCCATGTGCAGCCTCGTACCATCTACCTGTGTCGTCATGGCGAGAATGAGTACAATGTGCAGGGCAAGATTGGAGGCGACTCGGGCCTGTCCAGCAGAGGCAAGAAGGTAGAGAAAAGGAGACTGGGCTAGGGACTGACTGGAAGGAGGGAGTGATTGGTTCCCACCTTGTAGAGTTGAGGGTCCTTGGGTGTTGTGTATTTTTTGCCTTACCATGCTGTGTGTATTTGTGTGTGCTGTTAGCGTGCATACGTGTTTATGTGGACTAGAAATTGGAAGGTAGAATCAAGACTAAGGTAAGGTAAGGTTCGATTGGCCTTGGTTGTTGCCAAGCAACGACATAACATAACCTATGAAAATGACCGGAGTTCGTGTGACCTCTGCCTCCCTCGTTCCCTCAGTTCGCCACTGCCCTGAGCAAGTTCGTCGAAGAACAGAATCTGAAGGACCTCCGCGTGTGGACCAGTCAGCTGAAAAGTACCATCCAGACCGCAGAGGCCCTGAGGCTCCCCTACGAGCAGTGGAAGGCGCTCAACGAGATTGATGCTGTAAGTTCCAGGCTCTTGTGGCTGCGGGGAGGCCTGGAAGGGAGTAGAGAGTTCTCTTGTGGGTCCTCTGGAATCCTGGTGACTTCTCGAGACCCCCTTTATTTGAGGTGGGTCTATAGGGAAGTTTTCTGGAAAGATGTCATGGTCTTCCTGACAGGGTGTGTGTGAGGAGCTAACCTATGAGGAGATCAGAGACACCTACCCTGAGGAGTACGCACTGCGCGAGCAGGACAAATACTACTACCGGTACCCCACAGGCGAGGTGAGCATGGGTCCCACTCTCCTGTCTGCTGGTCTTTCTGTATAATGATGAGGATCTGTTGCATGTGTGTATGGAATTGGCTGAGAGAAGGCGTCCCTACAAGATCTCTATACTCCACCCCATCTTCTACCAGTTCTGCAAACTCATCTCTACTACCTCTGTGGTGTCTAAATCTCACTAAAGAGGACCTTGTAAAAACCCTAAGGAAGTGCACTGTGTGTCTTACACTTGAGAACCTTATGTATTTATCTGTCTTTCTGACATTGAGTATAGCATGGCAGATGGCTGGTGATTCACTCCAGACCGAAGCTTTTCCCTTTGTGGCAGGTGACACGGTACACAGGTTGGCCTTGATGTCAGATGGCTTGTACCAGGGCTAGGCTGATGTTGGTAGAGGGAATGGCTGAGCAGGCAGCTGCTCTTGTTGGAATGGAGTGTGTTGAGCCATGTGGTACTCTGGGAGTTTAGCCAAGTGGCTGTGTTAACACCTAGTGGGTGTCCTTCTGAGCCTTTGTCATAGTTCCCATTCCTGGTGGGCCACCATGCTGTCTTCTGGTCTCACTCTGGCCTTCTCTCACTGGGACTCTAGTCAGGAGGAGAAAAATCACAGAAGCTTCAGTGTAAGAAGGGACTTTGCTGTTTTTTTATGTTGTAGCTTTGTGTCCATTGTGTAGCTCTGACCTTCCTTGCTTTTGATCCTGCCTTCCTCCCCCACGCTGGCATTATAGATGCGCACCACCATACCTGCCTACATGTTTTTTTGTTTGAAATGAGATCTTAATGTATAATACTGGCTGCCTTGAGTTGATAGCAATCCTCTTGGCTTCAGCCTTCTGCATGCTGAGGATGGCAGACACACCCCACCTGCATTTCAAACGGAAACTCTAGATTTGTTATCGGCCAATCTAACGTCTCCTCAATCCTAACCCTGGTGACCAGAGCCCTTGTCTCTAGAGTCGTGTGTTCTGGGTGGTGTACAGAAGGAACCTTTCAGTGTATAGGTAGGAAGAGGAAGGAATTCAGAGATATAGGATTGTAGGCTTTCTTCATGTTCCCTAGGAGTATTTCACCAAATACAAAGCTGAATATTCACAAGGATGTGTGTGCATGTACATGTGTACGTGCACGCGTGCTGTGAGCTGGTCTGCGATGAAGGCTGCAAGTGATTGTGTGGATCTTCTCTGCCTGTCCTCTCCCAATGTGTCATTTCATCCCCGTGTGCTCAGTCCTACCAGGATCTTGTCCAGCGCCTGGAGCCTGTGATCATGGAATTAGAGCGCCAAGAGAATGTATTGGTCATCTGTCACCAGGCTGTCCTGCGCTGCCTACTAGCCTACTTCCTCGACAAGAGTGCAGGTATTGAGGGCAGCAGGAAGTGGGCCCTTGAGTGCTGGTGGCAGGGGACCCATCGTTTCTTAGTCCAGTTTGCCTCTAAATATGGGTCTGCCTCACAGTCTGCTGAGGGCTCTGTACCCGCTTCCTGTAAACAGTGTGGTGTTCAGTGGGATTCATTACTTCATAAACCATCCTGGAGAACCCTCAAGCCTCCATGTGACTAAGGGCTTAGGCATGAGGCTCTTGTGCACTTGTCCCCGCCGTCTCTTATGTAACCATGACAACACGTCTCATTTCAGAGGAGATGCCATATCTGAAGTGCCCCCTTCACACTGTCCTGAAACTGACACCTGTGGCATATGGTGAGTAGCAGTCCCTGCTGGGCCCTGACCCTGGGGTCTCCTGGTGGCTGGGGGGGCTGCAGAGGAGGAGGATCTTTTTCACAGAAGCTGTCTTCTCCATCCTTCACCTTCAGGGTGCCGTGTGGAGTCCATTTACTTGAATGTAGAATCAGTAAGCACACACCGGGAGAGGTCAGAGGTGAGTTAGACACCGATGTGCTGGGACCCTTGGGAAACCCTGGGACCAGCTTTCTTCTGGAGGGGTCTCACTGAGTTTCTTTGGCTCCACATCTGTGTTACTCGCCAGTCTTTCCTGTGGCATCATGAAATCTGTTTTCTATCTACAATCACTGTCTGTCTGTCTGTCTGTCTCATTCTCTCTGTCTTCATTTCTTCTTGACTGGGAAGAATGACTTAAACAGGTGGTTACTTCCTTCTGTCAATCATAGCCCTACCATAGTCACTGTTAGCACCTCAGGAAGCTAAAGCTATGCCCTTCTCAAAAGTGCCAGAAGCCTGGCTCGGACGGGAACAGCCAGCCAGCATCACCTGCATGCCCTTAAGTTCATAATTAGCAAAGGTCTGAGATACGAGGAGAGCCAGAGGATGGGCGTCCTCTAGCACGGCCAAGGGAAGATCTTAGGAGACTCAGTACCTGGCTGCTGTTGTCTTCCACCTCAGGGAGGTCTGAGTTTCTGGGGGAGGGAGTCTATGGTCATGTTTAATCCCCTTACTGGGCAGATGGCACGTCTGTCCAGGCCTGTGTTGTGAAAGTGGGTTTAAATTTGCTTCATGCAGGCTGTCAAAATACAACACTTTGCCAGTGTAGTCAGACCTTCCTCTTACACCGAACTTGACTTTCTGTCTGTGGAGTCTGCAAAACAGGTGACTTACCCGCCCCCCAAGGAGCTTGGCCGGCAGACTTTGGTAGGAAGGGTATATGGATGGGGTGTCAGCCTGTTTTCTGCCCCGCTTGCACTATGGGCTACACCAGAAGAGGACTGTGTCCCTGGGCTGCCTCGCCCTGTCTCCTGGCCCCGCCCCTCTGAGCCAGGGAACTGCTCACTCAGCTGAGTGCAGAGGGCCTGACTAACCCTGGGTTTAGTCGTGAGACGGGCTCCACAGACCTCAGAATACTTACGTGCTAGGACTGGGGCTGAAGGTGCCCTGGGCTATGGGATACTGGGCCCTGCTTTGGACCCCAGGAGCTTAATCTCCTGTCTAGTCATCCTCTGCTGGGAAGGTTGACATCTCATCCTGGTGGACAGACTGCTGCCTGCTTTCTGCATCCTGCCCTTCTAGACTGAGGCTGGGTACTGTCTGGGCAAGCACAGAGCATTCCACAGGTTGGGGGGGGGGGGGGGAGTCAGCCCTGACACCTTTCCCTTCCCGTTGCTGAGATCTCAAAGCCAACAGTCTCTCTTGGGCCCTCTGTGGGTGGGGTGACTGGGAGTTAAGATTCTTATTTCTAACCCCCTTCTCTGCTGTGGCTGTCATTTTTTTTTCTTCTCCTGCTTTGCACATAGCGAGAAGTTCTGTGCCAGCAGCAGTTCAGGGTCAAGGCCACTCGTCTGGGTGTCCCTCTGGTTGTATCCTTACAGACCTCAAGAGGAGTGTGTGTGTGTGTGTGTGTGTGTGTGTGTGTGTGTACACGTGTGTGTACGGCTTCTCTATCTCCCTCCCCATTCCTTATAACTGTCGCCTTCTCTCTTTTGTCTTTGTCTGCTTAGGATGCAAAGAAGGGACCTAACCCACTCATGAGACGCAATAGTGTCACCCCACTAGCCAGCCCCGAGCCCACCAAAAAGCCTCGCATCAACAGCTTTGAGGAGCGTGTGGCTTCCACTTCTGCTGCCCTGCCAAGCTGCCTGCCCCCGGAAGTGCCCACGCAGCTACCCGGACAAGTCAGTGACCCTGCTTTAACTACCGCCTATGGGGGT
Organism: Micromys minutus; assembly: GCF_963924665.1. Lineage (NCBI taxonomy): Eukaryota > Metazoa > Chordata > Mammalia > Rodentia > Muridae > Micromys > Micromys minutus. The sequence continues at coordinate 57,347,976 of NC_137975.1, read as the reverse complement.
GGGGGAGGAAGAGTGCAGAGGGGAGGTGGTCCCCATATCTGGGGCTCTGTGCCATGTTTGCAAGTGAGGATGTGTGCCTGTGGGCTGCCTGAGTGAGGCACAGCAGGCAAGGTCTGTGGCTGTCTAGTTGTGTGTGCATGCATCAGAACATACAGTGCTCTCTCTGAAATCTCTCCTTGTCAACAGTGACTGTGTGTATCCTTTCTGAGGTTGTGGTCTCTACTCTTTATTGAGCAGCATCAGGCCGAGTAAAAGAAACTGTAAAATGCCCCCCGTCCTATGCACATTTGTGAGTACGTAGAACAGGCTACACTCTAGCAATTCCCAGTTCAGGGGTCTGTGCGTTCCATGGGACTGACGTCTTGTCTTTCCTCTCCTTTGCTAACTCCTTTGCTCTCACCTCTGACAGAAAAAGACTGAGGTCACACAGAAGAGCCTACGTCCTCTCCAGAGTCGGCATAGCCCTGTCTTCCTTAGCAACAGTCTAGCGAGGGAGAGGCAGCAGCGTTTAAAGCTCTTTCTGAGCAACTTCAGAGACTTAGGTTCAGGTTCCCAGAACCCATGCAACAAGCTGGGTGCAGACACACATGGCTGCAAAATCTCCACTGGTGAGACAGGAGGCAGCAGCGGGTGGATTCTAGGAGCTTTCAGGCCAGCTCACCTGCTCTACACGGTGACATCCCAGCACAATAAGAGACCACCTTTATCAAAAAGAGAAGGCTCCTGAAGGTTGTCCTTTTACAGCCACTGGGATACTTGTGTCTCCCTGCACCCCTATATCCAAATGCTTGTGTGCATGGTACACATGTACACACATACAGAATCAGGCAGCCAAGACAAACCATCTTTTCACACAGTGGCTAAGATGATCGGAGTAGAAATGAACAGAACTCGGCAAGATTCGCCATGTCATTGAAAGATCAAAGGCTGAAGAGTTGGACTGTTGAGCATTAAAATTTGTTTCAGGAAGCCAGTCCTTTAAAGAGAGCCAAGGGCCTTTGCAAACATAAAACCATAGACCTTGTCCCATGTCTGGATGAATTTGAACTCAATACTAGGTTAATTCCAGCTCTGTTCTGCCGGCTCTTCTGCTGTTCCCGAGCTTCCTGTTAACTTCCTTAGGGTTAGAATGAGGTCTAGAGAGAAACTTGTCACCTCAAAGCCCATTTAATTACCCCAGGCCTGAGTTTCCTAACCTGTGGAACTGGGGAGTAATATACCGTACAAAAAGTGGCTCGGACAAGGTGATTTGTGCTGTTCTCATAATTTGGGGTCTGGCACAAAGTAAGGGTTGGGTTCAGTGAGGTGACAGATTCCCGGGGAGCCCGGGGACTTTGGCTTTGACTGTAGCTCTGACCTAACATGAGTATAAGTTTGTTTTTTCCCTGTTTGGCCACAGTTGTTGGTCTGTGGTCAAGCTGTCTCTCATGAAGTCTATAACTTATGTCATCCTAGCTCTACCTCCGGAGTGTAGGATTGCTTTGTTTTGTGGAGGATAGGGTCTTGTGGTGCATAGAGACTGACCTCAGACTCACTGTGTAGTTGAGGATAACTTTGAGCTCCTAGGTCTCCTCCCTCCTCTCATGCCTGGCATGTGGATTTTAACGTCCAGGGTCAGTCTCTTTAGCTTTGGAAATGGACACAAGGCTGGCGGGAAGGCTCTAGTAGATATTCCTTTACGTCTGAGAGTTTTCTAATTACAGCCAAGAAGATGGCTTCTCCATCCCTCTCTGTGCATTGTGGGAGTCTCCATCCTTGTGCATTGTGGGAGTCTTCTGTTACAGAGGCTCAAGGGGGTTAACCTGGGCCAGGAGCAGGTGACATCCAGGACTATACTGATCTAGTCATGGCAGTCACTGGCGAGAGCTCAGTCTTGTGTCCCCCCCCCACCCCCCCCCGCTTCACAGATACCTCTGACTTGGTTTGGACAGCCCTTTAGAATGGTCGAATCCTCAGAAACAGATGTCGAGGATCCATTGGGGTGTCAGACATGGCGGGGGTGGGGCTCGACTCAGCAGCTGCCACCTGTCTTCTCGACTGACTTTCTCTCTCCTTACCTTGTCTCCCTGCAGCCTTTGCTAGGGAAAGCCTGTCTGTAAGTATTTCCACCTCAATAATTCTGTTGCTTGCATTCACGCTTGCTTGCTTGCCCTTTTGGTGTCCTGCCTGTTGAAGTATTTAAGAGGAAGGTAGTCTGGGTAAAGTCTGAGGTCACCCGCAGAGGAGGAGATGGGAAGAGAGAATTCCCAGAGTTCATAGAGAAGAGATGCAGGAAGGGAAAACTCACCATGTCCAGCAAGCTTCAGTGCCATCAGCCATAGGGTGCTGTTACTCCCCACTGCCTCTTGGGGTTCTGTCGCCACTGGTCATAGGCAGGGGCTTGGCATAATGCCAGATTTCCCTGGTAGGGTCAGATTTTGATGCTGAACGAGTCTAATGCTTGCTATTATTGCTTTGTATCTTCTCCCCCAGAGGAGCATCCTTGTTCTGAAAACAGTATTTATCCAGAACCTAGCAACCAAGTGTGGGGACCTATTTTGATGTCATGGAGCTGTCCTGGCCTATCAGTCCTGCTAAGGGACAGTCTGTGGAGACATCCATGTAAGAACTATAGGGGAGATTCCACTCCACTGTATCCTCAGACCTGACCTTTAACAAGCTTGGGTCTGGCATTTGGGAGCGCTGTGTAACTCACAGAGAATTGGATTCATCATCCTTTGTATCTCTGGCCCTTAAATAAGAGACAGGCGGGACAATCCTTGTCCTGTTTAGCAAGAGAAGTCAAATGGCCTGCACAGCCACAAACTGGTAGGCAGCAGAGCCAGGCCTCAAACAGACCTTGGCTTCTTCCCCGCAAGCTTTTTGGAAAAGCCCAGGTACTATTTTCCTGTTTTCCATTCTTGGAGCCTAAGGGGTGCTGTGGGCAGCTGCTGGTCTCTGGGTTAGCAACTGCAGATTTTCCAGTTCCTAAGAAGGGCAAGCGTGGCTGTTAACTTCTCTCTCAGAAAGGGACAGTGCGCTCAGCATCTCGTGACTTTTGTGAACCGGAGCCTTTGGGTTTGAGATCTTGTGGTTTTTTTGCATCTGCGTGTATCCTGCAGAAAGCAGTTTTCCTTCTGGGAAAAGGCCATTCATACCAGCTACCACCACCCTACACTATTAGATTCACCCCCTCCCTGACTACGGTTATATTCAATCTGGAGACCCCTCATGTAGCCCAGCCCGAGAGTGTGACCTCATGTCCTAGACCATTGTCTATGAAATCAACCCTGATCCTGTGACCAAAATTAATGACGGTTGTATTGAAATAGTACCATCTTAGGCCCACCTAGCCTGGAACTCACTGTGTAGCCTGGGCCTCACATTTGCTAATCCTCTTAGTGCCAGGCCAAAACAAACGTTGCCACCTTCTTTGGAGCATTAGGCAAGCTAAGGCAGTGTTAAGACTTGAAGTCCCTCATCTGTACGTGGCGACCACAGCTCTGTAGAGCATTGATAATGAGAATGTGCATGTAACTCAGAGTAAGTATCTGGCACCTAGGAGAGGCCTGGCGAGGAGAGGCCTGGCGAGGAGAGGCCTGGCGAGGAGAGGCCTGGCGAGGAGAGGGCTGGCGAGGAGAGGCCTGATGGGCAATGGCCGGCGTATCACTGCTTCTGGCTGCTTTTGGCCTCCCCCGATTTAAGTCTGCATGTAGATGGTCCTTTGTCCCCTCCGCTCTGTGCCACCAGATTTTTATTTCTCAGAGCAGAGATGTACTCGGTCTCAGGCTAGGGAAACCCCAAAGGCCTGATGCCATTGTCTTGGTCGTCCAGTAAAACTGAGTGATATGCAGACCCTGCCCTCTGTTGTGTCTGCCTGGGGGATGTGGCTCTGCTTGGGACCAAGGGACTACCTGCCGTTCCCAGTGCATCCTTCATCTTCAAATTCCAGACACACACTAAAGTGAGAACAGCACCCAGGCTGGCCGTGTAGCTCAGCTGGTGGCGGGATTGCCCAGGGTGCATGAGGCCCTGGGTTTGATCCCCCGGCACTGCATAAAGCAGGCAAGATGGAATGCATCGCTAACCCCAGCCCTCAGGAGGAGGCAGGAGGATCAGAAAATCAAGGTCATCTACACGACATAGCGTTTGAGGACAGCCTGGGCTAAATGGGACTGACTCTATGTCAAAACTAAACAGAAGATTCTACTAAAATTGGTTTTGTTTTCTCCTTTTCCAACCTGTTTGCCTTTTTTTTTTTTTCCCTTCCCCACTATGCTTGAAAGACGAAGTGTCTGTCACATTTTTTCAAAGTTTTCTCCTTACTAACCTGGGAAAGGTAATTGAGCTGGTGCATGTCCCTCTGTCTCCTCCTGCGTCCAAGTCCCCGCCTCTCAGCCGGAGGAGGGCGACTCAGTTTGTGTACAGTTGCCTGTTGTGGAGTTTGTGGCTCATGTGTCAGTCCTGGATGGTCTTTCAAGCAGTGTCGTGGATGTGTGCTCCTTTCCCATGTGTGTCTGTCTCTGCCTGTCTTGAGCCGCGGGCCCCTGAGGAAATGATGTAGACGGACGTGACGCTCCATGTGGCTCTTCACTGTTTGTCACGTCTGAATGCTCGAGGCCTAGGGCCTGTGGTGTGACAGGGGAAGTTGTGACCCTTCCCTTTTTGACCCTACAACATGGCTGGGGTGTTCTATGCGCATGACCCAGGGCACTAACAGAAGGACCCCTATTTAACACAGGACACTGTTGCCTGGGTCCCCCAAGTGTCAGCTGAGTGTTGACACTTAGGACGGCCCAGCACTGGCTCACTTCTAGACATACAGATAGGTTCCTCTGTTCTGTGGCCCGAGAGTGGTCTTTGGGCTCCTACCTGCCCGAACTCCATCTTCCCATGGCCTGGACATAATACTTTTATTAGACATTTCTGTTTTGAAGGATTTTAGGGAGAGATGCTTGCCAGCCAATGGTCATATTCAAGGCAAGTGACTTAATATTTTAAAGGGAACTAGATACCAGCTAATGTGTTTCAAGGCTTCTTGCTAGGGGTTGCATGGGTCAGGACCCAGTAGACTTTAGTGACAACCTCCTCTGGAACTCTTGTGTGGCCAGCCAGCCCACTCACCTCTTGCTTTGTGTGGAGCTCTGTGTCCAGACTTGGGACTCAAGTGTAGGTAAACGCAGGGCTCGGTCAGCTGTTTCCGGAGAGGAACTGTGACACTCCAGACCGTCCCAGCTGGTTTTGACCTAGTTGTGACCAATGTGAGAGAGCTCGGCGTGTCATGGAGAGCAGCCCCCAGCTCCTACAGGGGAGGGAGGGTGCATGACTTTCCTGTTTGTGCCTCATGGTCCCTTGTCCTTTGTCTGATCCCTGAAACAACGGGTTCCCGTGTCACATGTCTGTCCCTCTCTGTGCCCTTCTGGCTGGACTCTATCCCAGTGCTGAGCAGAATCCAGGCCTATTTCTCTAGCTTCTTCTGTAGCCTGGGGTATTTTCTCTTGTGTTCTGAGTCCTACTTGGACTCTCCATGTGTTTTGTGATCATCCTCTGCTAGGGGTGTGTTCTTTTGGGGGAAGTTAAGGGGGGTGCCTTATGGCATGGCTTTGAGCCTTCTGCTTGAGAAACTCAAACAGCACCAGGTTCTGACTGTCCTTTCCTCTCTTTCCTGAAAATAGAACATGAAGAGCCCCCGGAGTGGTACCGACTCTTCCCAGAAGTACTGAAGGTAAAACCTGGGTTCCATTCCATTTCCACAGCCTGCCTTGTGCCTGCTCATCTATCTACCTGAGGCCAAGTGACCCCAAGGATGTCTGGACTGGGGGAAGATGGAGGTCTGCTGGTTGAAGAGTAGCAGCGCCCCCTCCCCCCTCTGAGATGCTGGGATGGCAAAGACAACTAGGAAGTTGTACAGATCCCAGCTTCCGGTGGCAAAGCAGCAGATCTCCCTCCACTCTGTTCTCTTGCGACTGCCAGGGCTGTCTGCCCTCACAGATCCTTCCACAGCTTGGGGAAGACTTTAGCAGGAGAGGAGGTGCGCTCAGAGCCCTATGTCGGGGCCCAGGACACCACCGTGCTGTTGTTTTGTTCCTTTGGATCCTGGCCTGATGTGTTGATAGCCGGACGACAAGAGCTGCAGAGAATCCTGGGATTCAGAGTTAGACCCCACTTGCCGGAGGCTCAGGAATGGTCACACATTCTCATGTGGATTTTTATGCATCTTGGCCTAGGAAGAGGCCTCAGGGACAAGGGACTTGGGCACATGCTGCATTGGGTATGGGGGATTCTTCTGAGTTTTTGAGCTGTCATTGGTCAGCTTAGCAATGACATGTCCTGGCTTCTCCACATGTTCACATGCCTTCTAGGTCCCAAGTTAAGGGACAGACTGTTTATATCAGTGGAAGGAAAGATTTTTGTTGAAAAAAAAAAAAAAAAAAAAAAAAAACAGAGTCCCCTCTTCCCAGGGGCCCTTAGATATCTGGGTAGACCCTGTGGCTGGCTGCATGTTTCTCTCTCTCCCTCCTTCCCTCCCTCCTTCCATCCCTCCTTCCTTTTTTCCCCTCCCTCCCTCACACCTCACTTCAGGAACATAGATGGGAAGTGTGCTGACCCTTGGAGGCTTGTAGCTGCTGAATGGGAGAAGTTGGGGTGTCTGCAAGATGGGGAGTCTCAGAGCCTTCAGCTTCAATAAGGGACGGTGGCCCAAGGAAGGCTCATTTCAGGCCGCCTGCTCACAGAGCTGTCTGCATATTTTGGCCAAGTGTCTGGCTGTATGCCTCATGCCACCATGCTGGGCATCTCAAGGAGTTCCCAAGAGGAGAAAATCGTCCTTGTCAGCTTTATGGTGTCGGCAATATTTTTGCATGGGTTGAAGGCAGCGCTAATGTCTTTGCCTGTTGCTTCCCGTTGTCCACCCAAGTTCCAGGGAAGGACAGGACATCTTAAGCCTGGAAGAAACTATTTGGAAACTCAGCAGTGTTAGCACAGCCGGGGCCAAAGACCACGCTTTACTTTCTGCTTCCTTCCTGTGAGTCCTAGGGACCCTATCTTCCCCAGCTTGGGGGGCAGGGCCTGGGGTGACACGAGGCATTCTTCAGACACTTTAAAGTCACCTTTTCGTAGCTAACCACTCAAGTGTTCGGCCCGGCCCACTACCCTTTAAATCTGTGGTTCGCCAGGAGATATGGATATACATCCATCTGATGGCTTGCACCGTTTTCTCGTGGTAGCTTGAGTCCTGACAAGGATATACGCAGACTTGGGCCGAGGTGTGTGCAGGCAGATGATGTTTGGACCTGGGGACCTGCAGCGTCGCTTTTGGGGATGGGAGGAGGGGGCAGGATCAGAGCTGTGTAGCTCAAACTAGCCTCAAACTCATGGCAATCCTCCTGTCTCAGCCTCCCGAATGTTAGCTATTTGGGTTATAAGCATGAACCATGCCTGGTACTGTGCCTGGCGGTGGTTTCTTAGATGCCTCCTCCTCACCGTATCTACGTCATAGTTACAGAACCAGCTCTTACAACAGAGACCCTCAAGGCTGAGACAAGCATGGTCATGTGTGACCAGCTTAAGTCAGTGCATCAAGAGAAAGCTTTGCCCAACGTGATTTCACATTCTGTGAGCACTTCAGAATGAGATCAGGCCCAGGAGATCTTGAAGCGAGTGGAACATGGCTTCCTTCGAAAGCCAGTGACTTGATGAAGAAGTGAATAGCACCCATAGAACTTCCACTCTCTTACCCCAAACAGTGAAATAAAAACGGGGACCAATGTTTTTAACTTGGCATATTTCTTTTTTGGGGGGTAAATTTCTCCCCTTTCCTTCAATGGGCAACACTCTTGATTTGTGGGGAGAAGAAAAACTGTTGGAACCACACCAATGATATTTTCATTTGTGATACTTGAAATTTATTTTTTTATTATTTTGATAGCAGATGTGCTATTTATTTATTTAATATGTATAAGGGAGCCTAAAACTAGAAAGCTGTATAGGTTGAGTTTAATTGTTCATTGGTTTGGGGCCTTTCAACGTGTGACTGATGACTTCTCATGTTCTGTGTAATTGTCTCTGTCATCAACTTGGGAAGAAGCTATGCAAGCTTTTAACAGGCTACGCCTTTCAGAAATTTGTATATTTTGCAGTTGCAAGAACAATAAAAACCTGGTTGAGATATACTGGCAGAACTCGCTTCTGAGTCTTATGCGGGCCCAAGTGTCAGTTTTCTTTTTAAGCTGTGTGTGTGTATGTGTGAGAGAGAGAGTGAGTGAGCGAGTGCGCATGTGTGTATGGTGCACACATGCAGGGTCAGAGGACAGCTTGGCAGGAGTGCATCTCCAGCCTCCAGAGATTGAGCCCAGACTGACAGTGCCTTTACTTGAGTCAGTCATCTCACTAGGCCATACGGTCTTTTATGGAGATTTATGGCCAGCACACCTCTAAGCTCCTTGTAGAACCCTGTATTATCTTCCTTTAAACAGGAAACAACAGACTGTCACGTTTGTATATTTGGCAAGTAATAAAATGTGTTGATTTTAAATTAATAGACTTTTGTTGAGTTTATTATTATTATTATTATTATTATTATTATTTACAACAGAGTTTCTCTGTGAAGCCTTGGCTATCCTGGAACTCACTCTGTAGACCAGGCTGGCCTTGAACTCAGAGATCTGCCTGCCTCTGCCTTCCTAGTGCTGGGATTAAAGATGTGTCACCATTCATTGATGGCTTTTGTTTTCTTTTTTGAGACAAGATAATATATATAGCTGACATCAGACTTATGATCTTCCTGCCTTAGCCTTCCAAGTACTGAGTTGTTGGTGTGCAGTATCACACCCAACTTAAACTCCATCCACAACAAAATCTTGCTTCGGTGTGTGCTGGTGTGAGTGTGCCCTAGCATATATGTAGAGGTCATGACAACTACATGTGTTGATCCTTGTCTATCAGCTGAATGTGCTAGTCCACTAGCCACAACTGGAGGGTTCCAGTTCTCCATACCCCTTACTCCCGTCTCACCCCAGGAGCAGTGAGGTTCTTCTTTGTGTGGGTTGTGGGTATTGGAACTCAGGTTGTTAGACTAACACAGCAAGTCGGCCTCCTCCACTCCCTGGAGACTGACCTTGGGAGCTTGGGAATGCTAAGTGCTATGCCCTGATGTTTCCCACCCAGCTCCGTGATCTACGTAGTGGAAGAAACCCAACTCCTACCAGATTCTCCTCTGGCTGCCACACATGCTGTATCAGCATGCCTGCCACCCCCTCCCTTCCCCCAAATGAGTTCTCAAACTTCAGTAACGTCTTTGTTCTTACTGACAGAAGTGAAGGGTTTGGAATTTGTTTTTCCCAAGAGTCAAGGTCTTCAGCTCTACAGACTGAAGAGAGTTGAAGAGTGGGTGATGGCGTGTACCTAGTTTGAACCTTACACGCCCCAGAAGCTGCCCTGATGTCCAAATCCCTTCCACTCGTCTAACACTGTCCAGGAGAGAACAGTGTCCAGGCATCTCCAAGCTGAAGTGGGGGCAGAGACAGCTTTAGACTTTCCTGGCTTTTAAGCTGCTCATTAGGTGTTGGAATGTAGGGGACAGAACTTTGCTATCTGGTCCCATCTTTCAGGCTGTCTTCTAAGAGAATGAGAAAGCTATCTGGACTATGGGTAGAGCACTTGCTTTGCTTCTGCAAGGCCCTGAGTCAGAGCTTTAAAATAAAATGCTTCTTCCCCAAATGAAATGAAGTTTGACATAGAAAGAAAGAGAGGGAGGGAGGGAAAAAGAAAGGAAGAAAGAAGAAAAAAGAAAGAAGAAAGCAAGCAAGCTGAGTGTAATGGGATATGCCAGTGCAAGGTAGGGGGGCTGATATGCAAGCATGAAACAGGTGGGGACTGAGGGATGCTGGGAGAATCTGGTGTCCAGAGTCTGCTTTGAACACCTAACACCTGTAATCACAACACTAGGGAGTCTGAGGCAGGAGGATGATAAATTCGAGACTTGTCTGTATAGTGAGAGTCTGACAAAAATACCATGAATTAACAACAACCCCTCCCCCAGAGGTATGGATAAAGAAAATGTGGTTTGTAGACACAGTGGCTTTTTAAATTGCAGCCACAAAGACCAAAGTTAGCAGGAAAATGGATGCAGCTAAATAGAATCATATTAGGTGAATTAAATCAGTCCCAGCTGATGTTTCTTTAGCTTGTAGATCTTGGACAGGTAAGTCTACAGCACATCTTGATTAATGATTATATGGTAGGGCCCAGCCTACTGGAGGTGGTACCATCTCTAGGCAGATGATAGTGAGTGACTTCTCAATGCAAGCTGAGGGAGCTATGAGAAGCAAGCCAGTAAGTCAGCAACATTCCTCCATGCTCTCTGCTTCAGTTCCTGCTCCAGGTTCTTGTTCCCGATTCCTATAAACGTTAAACAATAACCAGAAACAAACCCTTTCCTCCCCCAAGTTGCTTTTGGTCATTTTCCCATAGCAACAAAAAGCAAAGGAAGACACAGTCCATCATGAGAGGTGCCACAGAGGTAAGAGGGGCTTGAGGGAGTTGGTCAGGTGGCGTCCAGAGTCAAGAGGGGAAAGTGTCAGATGCTTGCTCAGTTTTATTTAGTTTTACTTAGATGCTTTGTCCCTTTTATTTAATCTAGGATCCCTTACCCAGGTACTTTATACATGCCAATTAAAATATTAAACTAACAGCAGGCTGATAAAAACAAAACAACCCACAAAACACAGGGCGATGTGTGTTACATGACTATGATCAGTGTTCCCTGCAACCCTAAAAAGTTGACGAAGTTTTCCGTCCCGGTTCATTAAGTAATTTCAAGGAAAAATGCTCTCAGCTGTGCTTGGTGAACTCAGAAGTGGGGCTGAGAGCCAAATGAAGCATCACTCTTGCCTGAGGTTTCTCCTGAGCATGGGGCAGGAAGCACTTGAGCCATCTAGACTCAGTTCCCAGTAAGACAGATACGTGCAATCTCCTTTTCTTTAGGCCATCTCCCTCCAATGAACGTCTCTAGGCAGCCACATGCTTACCCCACGCTCTTGTTCCATCTGACTCACTGAGGCCCGTACATCTTATTCTGTCTGCCAAAGCTCCTGGCCCCGGACACCAGTCCCTGCCTTTGGGAGTGAGAGTGTTCATTGTTCATTTGCTCCCGGTGATGTATGCCTTGTCCTTTTGAACAATGTGCTTCACCCCATAGCTAATGGGGCCTTGCTTGGGGCCAGCCCTGACTATGCCAATCCCCACGGATCAGCCCTTTTGACCTCTCTGCTGGGATCCCAGCCAAACTGGATTACGTCTAAGTGGTTAGATGCCACCACAGCTCATCGGTTTGAATTCAGTCGTTTTCAATCAGAGTTGCCTAGCAAGATCTCAGCCTGGGAGGTCGTGATTTATGATGTATTTATTTAAGGGCGTTTACGTGTGTCTGAGGATCACACTGACTGCCCTGCCATTCTGCTTTATTTCCTTGAGCCAGAGTTTCTCAGTGAATCTGGAGGCAGCCACCATGCCACAGTGAACCTCCCGCCCTTGCCCTACATGACGTTGTGATTTCAGCGTACATGTGGCCTTGTTCTGCCTTTATATGTGGGGCTGAGGATTTGAACTCAGGTCCTCAGGCTTGGGTAGCAAGCACCTTTACCCACTGAGCTGCCTCTTCAGTCTCTGTTGAGATTTATAATGGGACTATCCGAAGTGTTCTGTGTTGGGGGTGGGGTTGCAGCGTCCTGTGTGATTCTGAGAGAGATGGGTGGGGGAATCACACTGGTCCAGAAGGAGCACGGGGGAGTGTGCTTACCTACACGAGGCATCTACCGTAACTAAGTTCATAGGACAGAATGGTGGGTGCCAGGAGCTGGATTTTATGTGAGTGTGTGTGTCTGAGTGTATGTCTGGGTGCGTGTGTATACAGGAGCCCGAGAAGGTCAGAAGAGGTTTCGGATCCCAAGGAACTGGGGTGAGAGATGGCTGTTAACCACCATGTGGATGTTATGTCTGGGTGGTTAGATACCACAGCTCATCCGTTTGAATTCAGTCCTTAATCAGGCTTGTACAACACAGTTGCCTAGCAAGATCTCAGTCTGGGAGATTGTGATCAAACCTGGAATCAAACCGGGGTCCTCTGGAAGAGCAGCTAGTGCTTTTAAACTACTGGCTCCGTATCTCTAGCCCCATGGTGTGTGCTTCAGAATAGGTTAAGAAGATAGATTTCAAGTGAAGATCTTAACAGATGTACAAAAATCCAAACAAACAGAACATTCTACAAAACTCCCTGCACAAAAACCCAGGGAAGTTTGTGGACGAGATGGTTATGTTTAGCACCTTAGTTAGGCTGATGGTATACACATGTAAGCATACATTCTTGGCAGGTGGAGAGAGTTTCTTTCTGAAACCCAGGCTGGCCTCAAACTTGTGATCCTCCTGCCTCAGCCTAAGTGTTTGGGTTGTTGGTGTACATAACCACACCCAGAAAATTTGTTTGGTGTAGATAAATTATCCAATTAAACTTTTTTTTTTTAAGAACCCACTGAGACACATATGAAGTAAAGGGGGGGGGGGACTCTGGCTTATTTGTTAACTTGCTGGTTGCACTGCCGGGAAGACAGGCACTTATGTCCCCAGTACTTGTAGGCAGACAAATGGATGCCCAGAACTCAACAGCCAATCAGTCTAGCTGGGCCAGTGGGATCCAGGCTCAGTAACAGACTCTGTCTTAGAAATTAGGTGGAGACTGAGGAAGATACCTGATGGACGGCAACCTTCATTCCTCTTTTCACACACAAGCACGCACCTCTCTCTCTCCCTCCCTCCCTCCCTCCCTCCCTCCCTCTCTCTCTCTCTCTCTCCCTCCCTACCTCCCTCCCTCCCTCTCTCTCTTTCTCTCCCTCCCTCCCTCCCTCCCTCTCTCTCTTTCTCTCCCTCCCTCCCTCCCTCCCTCCCTCTCTCTCTCTCTCTCTCTCTCTCTCATGCACACACCTATATAACACACTTACACATACACTTAAACACACACACATACATACACTCACACACACACACACACTTAACACACACCTACAGCACACATACACTTAAACACACACATACACACACAGCTATATCACACACACACCTATATCACACACACACACACTCACACACACACATACCTATATCACACACACACACACACTCACACACACCTATATCATACACACACACTCACATACACACTCACTCACACACACCTATATCATACACACATACTCACACACATATACCTATGTCACACACACACACACACACACACACACACACACACACACACACACACTTATTTGCCAAACAACCACCGGCTTCTCTGTTAAATGATCTCCGTGTGGACATGCTTCCTGATAAGGTCAGTGCATTTCTGTCTGCGTAGCTCGAATTTATCCTCCTCCTCTGGTCTCTGTTTCCTTATCACACACATCTTGAAGGCAGATGAGCAGAGATGCTTTCCTGGCAGATGAAAAGCTGACGCAGCTCAAAGCACAAAACCATCTTCCCAGCCCCTCTAGACACCCTCTCTAGGTTTCTGTGGCTCCTTCTGAACTCTTAAGTCCTAGGAATCCCCCTGCATCAGCATTCCAAGTATGTGAAACTACAGGTACCTGTCACTATTCTGCTTTCTTCTCATCTTTTTTTTTTTTTTTTTTTTTTTTTTTTTTTTTTTAAACAGTTATGGATTTCCTGGGCAGAAACTTTCTGTGATTCACAGAAGCTTGATCACTGTTGAAAAGGCTTAGAATTCAGTAGACTTGGAGAAAATAATACTAGAAACAGATCTTTTGACTGAAAAACTATAATCTTTTTCACTGAAATTTGAGTCTTCTGCATAAATAATCAACCTCCACTGAGACTCTTTCTGCTATCCGAGTCAGTGGCCAAGAGTTTGGAAATATTCTTTAGTGTCTCAGTTTTAATTTTTACTCCAAGTTCATTAAGGCTGCTATCTTAGTTCCTTTCTCTTGTTAAAAAAAAATTTTTTTAGGGCACTGGATCCCCTGAAGCTGGAATTATATTTAGTGTGTAAGCCTCCTGACCGGGAATTGAACTTTAGTCCTCTGCAAGAACAGCAAATGCCTTTAACCACTGAGCATCTCTCCAGCCCCGTCTGGAGAGTTACTTTTCTAAGGCTGTGATAAAATACCCTGACAAAAGCAACTTAAGGGGAAAGAGGTTATTCTAGCTCATTGCCCAAGGTTCAGAACAGGAGCTCGAAGTCAACTGGCCACATCATATCAATGTTCAGTAAACAGCAATGAGCAAAACAAACGCAGGCTGAGCGTTCCATTCACTTTCTCTTCCTTGTAGAGTCCAGGGTCTCCTGTGCAAGGAAAGGTGCTTCTCACAGCCCAGAAGACTTTCCTGGAGCAATTAATGTAATCAATATAATCCTTACAGGCATGCCCGGAGGCTCAACTCTCAGGTTCTGTGGGATTGTCTTGTTGGTAATTAACCTTTACAGTTGCTTAAATTAAGCCAGGCTTGGTGACGCATGCCTGGAGCCCCAACCACAAATAGATAGGAAGATTAGGAATTCAAGGTCACTGGGGAAGAGGTGCCAAGCTGGAAGGAGGAACAGTGCATTTCAGGGGACACCTGCTCTGCCTCCACTATGGCAACTGGGGTGGCACACTCGTGTGTAGTCTGTGTGGCAGGCTCCAGGCCTTAGCACAACTGACTCCATGATGGCAGCCCCTTTCAGGCTGTAAATCTCAGCATATAGATAGCACTACCTGTCCAAACTACCACAAAAGACCTAATCCATCAAAGTGCATAGTCTCTAAATGGACTGGCCTTGTTGTTTGGCTTCTGTAGTTCCACTTCTGGCTAACCGTTCTTGCTAACTCAAGAATATCAACGCAGGACATGATTTCTGTGTTTCGAAGCTCACGTTGAGAAAGGCTCACTGTGATCCTGAATACCCAGTGTAGTCTCTGGCCGGCTTTTTCATGTGAGAGCAGTCTTTTCTGGTGGATAGTCTGCAACAATGTCTGACTAACCTAATAGCCAGAATGATCTAGAATGCGGCACTGCTCTTAGACAGCCTTCCTCTGTTTCTTGTACAGGGCCGAGGCCACAGGCTAACCTTCCCTGGCCTTCCTGAGGGCTTCCATGTGAATTTGTTTCTGTGTGTGGTCTAGCTACGTTCCTCTCAGCATCCTAACAGCTTTGCTTTGCCAACCTTGCTTTCGACAAAGTTCAGGGTTTTTACACTCCAGTTCCTTCTGCCTTGAAGTTCTCCCCAGATATCCAAGGACTTCCTTCAACAAGTGATTTTCATCTTCACTTAAATGTACTGATGAGATACCCTCGATGTCCATGCCTAACCCTCCTCAAACACACACACACACACACACACACACACACACACACACACACACACAAATGAAGGAATATCCAAATTATTTTTAGGCTTATAGAGAGGACTTAGTCTTATAGACAAAAGGCTCCCAGGCATCTTCCTGAGGAGGAGAGGGGCACTGAAATGGTTAATTAAGAACTTAATCTTATGTGCCAAATGCTTTTGCACCAAAGTAGACAATTATCCCTTGAGAGATGTCAGTTGAAGCTAGGTGAAATTTGAGATCCTGCTTTATTTGACCTACCCATATCTGGTGGTAAATCCCAAGTCTGACTGGCTGATGTGTTTCCAGGCAAATCACAGCCGGGCAGCACTTGATGGGTCACCAGACCACAGGAATGGAACCGGAGCGGAGTCGCATACTCATCAGCAACAGGCTTTTTGTGTTCGTGTGGTGGTAGTGGGTGCTGTGGAGACATCTGTTAGCATCAAGTGACCAACAAATTCTCACAAAGGAGGTATAACCGAGCATATAATTAGAGGCCAGGTGTATGTTGTTGGTGTTTTCGAGTGTTACAAAACCGAGTCCATTCTGCTCCTCACAGTGCGCCAACCATTGAGATGAGCCTTGCAAAAAGAGAAAGAGTCTAATCCTGAGGTGGAAAAGAATGTGGTGATGGAGGGCAGTCACCGTATGCACTCCGGGGAGCATTTATGGGGCTGAAGAAACAGTGTTATGAGGTATGAGAAGAGGTTGGTTGAAGGCAGGGAAGTCAGATGGTTAGTGACCCATGTGATCAAGCTTCATGGGATGCCTGACCAGGAACTGTTGGTAAAGGAGGAGGATGGGATTTGGGTTTTCTGTCAGTAGAAGGTCACCCATGGGACACTTGTACAGAATTAAGCAAAGGACAGTTGGTTTCAACCGTTTGAGATAAACAGAAATAGCCTCTATGTTCCAGGAAAACACCTGAAGCAATTGTGGTCTGACTGGTTCATTGTGTACTACCGACGGGAGCAGAGTGCTTAGCCGCGGGACCGCTCAACTAGTGAGAAAGCAAGGGGTTAACAGCGGGTGAAACTGGGGGTTTGCTCAGGTTTGCCTTCCATTCCATGTCTTTCCTCCTTTCTGACGCTCCCGAAGGTTTCCAGTTCATCTGAACAGAGCGTCCTCGCCTTCTTAAATCAGGCTGGGAACTTTACCCACATTTGAAAAGTTTTTCTTAGCTTTGCCCCCACCCCCTGAAAAAGAAGGCTCAGCAGGTAAAGGGCTTGCCACTAAACACGATGAGCTGAGTTCAATTCCAAATGCACGTGTGGTATAAGGAGAGAACCGATTCTGAAAGTTGTTCTCTGGTCTCCACACATGACTCTCTCTCTCTCTCTCTCTCTCTCTCTCTCTCTCTCTCTCTCTATCTCTCTCTCTCTCTCTCTCTATCTCTCTCTCTCTCTCTCTCTCTGTGTGTGTGTGTGTGTGTGTTTGTGTGGGAGGGGTAGGGAGGGAGAGAGAAAGAGAGAGAGAAATGGCAAATCTTGGGCTGGAGGGATGGCTCAGTGCTTTAGAGCACTGACTACTCTCCCAGAGGCCCCGGGTTCAGTTCCCAGCACCCACATGGCAGCTTACACCTGTTTTTGTAACTCCAGTTGGGGGTGGGCTTCTGACATCTTCACACAGACGTGCAGGCAAACCTCACAGTCACCCCAGAGGCACCAACCACAGTGACAAAGCTCCAGAGTCTCATTAAGGAAAGCAAAAAGTAGGTCTCTTTCAAAGGGTGGGGATGGAGCTCAGGGCTCATCTTACCTGTGGGAGGCCTTGGGTGCACAGCCCAGCTCTGCAAGGGGAAAACAACAAAAGACCAAAGGCCTTTTGTCTGACACATGTTGATACTTTGTACAAACCACTTCCTCATGTCTAGAGATGGAGCTGACTTGCTTGGTCTGTTCTTTGCAGCTAGCATTGAGCACAAATTTAGCGTCTTTTTAGTACATCTCCAAGATTTGGGGTAACTGGAAAGAGGACTATCTTCCTTTTTGTTACTAAATTCCATAATGTGTCAGTGGATGAAAGTAGTTGGCATTGGCAAGTAGATAAAGAAGCAGAACACAATAAAACCAGGACCTGTCAGAGATACAATGTCTCTGAAACAGCAGCGCCTGCAGGCAGCCCTGTCCTTTGAGGTTTCTTCTTGGGATTGAGGTTTTTGCTAGGGCCTGCTTCCCCCTCATGTTCTCCTCACCCTCCTCCTCCTCACCCTCCTCCTCCTCACCCTCCTCCTCCTCACCCTCCTCCTCCTTACCTCTCTCCTCCTCTACCCCTCCTCCTCTACCCCTCCTCCTCTACCCCTCCTCCTCTACCCCTCTTCCTCTTTTCCCCCTCTTCCTTCTCCTCCCCTCTTCTTCTTCCTCGCCCTCCTCTCCATGGTTCACTTTGTAGGCTTCAGTCAGACCAGGGAAGAAGTGAAGAGGGTGTCATCGTGTCATCATTCTGACATTTTATCTCATCGGGGGCTTACTGTCCGTTTCGTCCTCCGCCATGAAGGGAAGAAGAGGTCTCTTTCACCTGTTTGTGTCATTGCATGCCCCAGGTATGACATACAGAGCAGACAGTAATCACGTGGGAGGACTGTGGGTACACCACGCATGGCAAGCACTAGAGGAAGATCAGGGTGTGCCCCATCACAGGCTGCAGGGATATGAATTTGGTCCAAGAGGATGGGAATGCCTGCAGACACTCTGGTCTCTCTGAGTCAGTTTCGTGACTTCCTCCTTAACATAGTTTTTGAGATATTTATACTTTACGTGTATGAGTATTTTGACTGCATATATGTCAGTGCACCGTATGCGTATATTTAAGCATGTATGTATGTCTATTTGTATGTAGCACCCACGAGGCCAGAAGAGGGCATTGGGTGTTTTGGAATTGGAGTTGTTAGCTGTAGATGCTAGGATGAAACCGGGTTCTCTGTCAGAGAAGTCAGTGCTCAGGGCTCACTCATTTTCAGAGAGATGCTAACCCTATTCCAATTCCAACCCGGCCTGCAACTGTGAGCACAGAACAAAAAAGGGGGGGGGGCGCTGAAGGAAAGCAGGTGCTCTGACTCAGCCTGGGTCCTAACGCATACTTCAGTCCAGTGAGGGGAATACACTAATTCTACTGTAGGCAGACCACATCTGGACAAGTAGTTCTTGGTCCTTTAAATCGAGAGCTCACAAAGGACTAGGATGGAACTGGAAGATGCAGAGGTCAGTGGAGCATCGTAAAACTACGAGAGATACCCTCAAGAAGTCAGAAGAGGTCTGTGGTGCACATCTTTAATACTAGCACCTGGGAGGCAGAGGCAAGTGGATCTCTATGAGTTCGAGGCCAAGCCTGGTCTAAAGAGTAAGTTCCAGGACTGCCAGGACTTGTTACATAGAGAAACCCTATCTCGAAAAACAAAACGAAACAAACAAACAAATGAAAGGAGCCTGCAGAGGTAGGTTACCCCAGGCCCACTTCTTTACTCATTCAGGATTTATGGAGATCCGGCTTTTGTTTATGATTATGCTAAGTAATAGGAACTTTTGCAAGAGATGAGAGAGGTGCTGGAAATGTGGTTTATTTGGTAGAATGCTTTCCTAGCATGGGTTTGATTCCTAGGACCACATAAAACCAGACATAGTAGCATACCCCTACAATTCTAGCACTTAGAAGGTGGAAGCAGGAGGATCAGAAATTCAAGGACATCCTGGGCTACATGAGGCTCCCCCCCCCAAAAAAAAACAAATGAGAAAAGAAACAAAATATTCTCTCTTTCTGTCTCTTGGCATATCTGATACATTTATTTGGGTAGTATATAATTAAAACAAGCCTCAAAAATGATGCTAGTGCTTTAAGAATGACAAGATGGAGTCTTTTAATCAAATATTGTGCATATGAGATTGAATCACTTAGGGCCATTTAACATGCAGAAGCTACTTGCTTTGAAACATTTTATTTTGCTTTATATACAAAAGGGCTACCATTTTTTCTGTGTAGACTTTGAAGAATATAATCACAGTCATTCATAGAAGTTTAGTGTTGAGCTTATCATCCAAAAGGATGCTTGAAGAAAAGCATCAATCTTAAGAACAAGAAGCATCTTAAGAATAAGAAGCACATATTGTAGGAGCCAAGAAGTCCTAGAAGCTCAGATGTCTGGAAATGAACATCAAGATCTGCTTAGGCAGCTCCCCCACTTTGCTGATGAGAAACCAAGGCTCTCAAAGAAACATGTCAGATGTATGCAGATGGCACTGGTAGCTCTCTCCCTTTTCACTGAGCACCTTCCCTGGAAACACCATCCCACTCTGTGCCAGAAGCTGTACATTGTCACTTGCAACAACTGCTCCTGGCTGAGGAGCCACCTTCTGCTCCCAGGACATTTCTCCATGCAGATCTCTGTGGCCTCCCTTTTCCTCCCCTTTAGCTCCAGGTGGTTGCTTTTTCATGGGGTCTGTCCACCTGGCAAATTTGTTCAGAGTTTCTCTTTTAAGGAGTAAATATTCATTTGATTTCTGGCCTTTGACTAATATTGGCTCTATTGCATATGCTGTTTTGTTTTGTGTCAACTTGACACAAACTAGAGTCATCTGAAAGCAGAGAACCTCAACCGAGGAAATGCCTCCATATGATCTGGCCATAGGACATTTTTATATTTAATGATTGATGGGTGAGGGTTCAGCCCACTTTGGGCTTGGCCTTCCCTGGGCTGGTGGTCCTGGATTCTATAAGAAAGCAGACTAAGCAAGCTATGATGAGCAAGCCAGTAAGCAGCACCCCTTGATAGCCTGTGTTCGACTCCTGTTCCTGGGTTCCTGTCCTGTTTGAGTTCTTGTCCTGCCTTCTTTCAGTGATGAACAGTAATGCAAAAGCATAAAACAAATCAATCTTTTCCTCCCCAGGCAGCCCTGGGTCATGATGTTTCACGGTAGCAATAGTAAACCTAAGTCCATACCTGTTCTCATTAGTTTAATATCAATCAGATCCGCACTTTGTTCAAGAATAATTTTTTCAGACTGTGTCTCATGTAGCACAGGTTGGTCATCACCAATTCACCATTTGAAGATGATTTTGAGCTTCTAACCTTCCTGTTTGTAAGTGCAAGAATTATAGACAGGAGTCATCACATTGGGGCTCATGTGCTGGGAGTTAAACTCAGGCCTTTGTGGATGCTAATCAAGGACACTCTCCATGGGGCTGGAGAGACAGCTCAGTGTGGCTGCTCTTCCAGAGGTCCTGAGTTCAATTCCCAGCAACCACATGGTGGCTCACAACCATCTGTAATGAGATCTGATGCCCTCTTATGTCTGAAGACAGTAACAGCGTACTCATATACATAAAATAAATATTAAAAACGCTCCTTATTGAGCTACATTGTAGCCCATATTAAAGGGTTTCGGACAGGGAAACAGCCCCAGGACCTTGAATTCATTCCACCCAGTGACCTGGTATTGGAGTACTTCCCAGAACATTGCACCATCTCAGGAGACTTAGAAATAAAACAATACAGAGTGAGTTTGCCATGGTACACTAGTGAAGAAACCTTGGCAGTTTTTCTCAAAGAAAAGTCAAAAGCAGTTGATGTGCAAATGAAAACCGCAGAACTCAACCCTTTAATCCTAGAACAATCAATTTCGATGGCAGCTCCGCAGAGAAACGAGTCAGTTTCAGGACCTGGGTGGCAACTCCTAGGAAGGCAGCAACTTGCAGATGAAACCCAAGGGCCGATGTCCACGTGGTTGCACAGACAGGGAAACATCACACATCTCCCAGGAGAGCAACCACAGAGACACACCACAGGAAATGCCCATGTTACTCATTTACTGGAAGACGCAAAGCTAGCTGTGTGTGTTAGAGCACCGAGCTGCCTGTCTACCTGTGGCATCATTTATCTTAATAAAGTTCTCTTCATGCTGGAGAGATGGTTAAGAGCACTGACTGTTCTTCGAGAGGTCCTGAGTTCGATATCTATAATGGAGTCTGATGCCCTCTTCTAGTGTCTGAAGATAGCAACAGTGTGCATAAAATAAATAAATACATCTTTTTTAAAAAAAGCTCTCTTCTGAAGGACAATATGTCTTCCATCCACCTTTACTCCTCTCTCTGTCTATCCTTTCTCTTCCCCCCTTCTCCATATTAAGATCTACTGCGGTCTTTTCTAACAAAGACCTCACTTCTTGGTATTTGGATGCTGGCACAGATTATGGTGGCCAACATTTGTGGTGGATGGACAACTTTAGCTCCATTCCCAGGGAGGAAACATTGTTAGCAACTTAAAAAAAAAAAAAAGAGCAATGTTTCTTTTTCCCAACAGAAGCAGATCATGACCCCAAATGAGAAGACTTTATCTCTCAGGGAGGCAGATTTTAACAAAGCCCTCTTCTTATAGGGAAGAGAGACAAGGACTCCCAACAATTAGTCCTCTAAAATGTAGCTCTGTAAAAACAATGGAGAGGAAATAGGCTGGGACATCCATTCCCCACTGATTTTTTGGCTAGCACAGGCCAAGGCAAAACAAAAGGCAAACACATCCAGATGGTTCAAGAGTTTAGCTCTCTCCGTGGTAAAAGACTGGCTTCCTGCCCTTTCCCTCTCCTCCTGGTCCAGGCCTCTCCATCTCACTATCGGGATTGTTGTATTTTCTAGACTGAATCCCAAGAACCCTCTCCATTTTACTTGGGGGTATCTCACATGACCTTGCCTTGCCTTTCCTAACAGTGAAAGTTGGGAGAAATGGTTCCAAAGAATTAAAAAATAATAATAAATATTTGCCTGCCCATTAGATATTTTAGTCTCAGAACACAGAGCCCTGCCTTCCCCGAAACTTTTTGAGCTCATCAATCCTCTCCCTTGCTCAAGCCTGTTGTATCTAGGCTTTGACAAAACTTAGGCTCAGGCAGGCACCTCAGTAAACAAACTGGGTAACCATAGCTACCAGGGGAGCATGAAGTCAGTGTCTTCCTTGTTTTGCTGGATCTGATTTCAATAGTCAGTAGGTTTTCAAAAAAGCAGTCCTTAGGGAGTAGAGTCTGAGATGGGGCAAGTGGCTTTTTATTGGGGCTTATTACCTGTACCCCAGGCTGCCTTCCAACTCACTGTGTAGCCAACAATGACCTTGAACATCTGATTTAGATGGTGATGGTGCTAGAATCCAGAGCTTTGTGTATAGTAGGTAAGGACACCACCAACTGAGCTACAGCTCCAGCACGTTCATTTATTTTGAAAAAAACTATTAGCACACAAAATAATGGACTTCGCTGAGGCATTCCCTCTCCTCCACTGTCTTCCCTGTGTCTGCTGCGCCACTTGGCTGGATCTTCCTTCTCCTAATATTTCTCTGGGAATTTCTAGTTTACATTCTGGGACAATGTAAAAATGTAAGGTGTTAACTTTCCGGGCTTGGAAATGGTATTCTCTCATTTTTATTTTACACATGTATTTATCATGTATTAATTACTGTTTTTGAGACAGTCTTACTCCAAAGCCTGGCCTTGATTGATCTCCAGGCAATTGACCTCCTTCTGCCCCCATGCTGGGACGGCAAGCATGCACGATCACACTGGGCTTCTCTTCGCTTCTCGATGTGTAGAACTTGGAGTTCTGGTTTTTAAATATTTCAGAAGGACATAGTGGTGTGTGCCTTTAATCTCAGTGATGAGAGTCAGAAGCAAGAAGATTTCCAGGCCAGCCTGGTCTTCGTAGCAAGTTCAAGGACAGCCAGAGCTACATAGAGAGACTGTCTCAAAAAACAAACAAACAAAACAAAACAAAAACCCCAACAAACCCCCAAAACTTCCAAGAACCAAACAACACAAACAAGCAAACAACAACAAAAGCTACAAACACAAACACAACAATAACAGATTACTGTTACCCAGTACTTGAACTGCCGACCAGATCTCTGGAAAGCCTGTGCCTCACACTGCAGAGGCAACCTGAGGAGCTGACCTGCAATCTTTCCAGAGTTTGAGCCCTACCCACAGAGTCCTTCCGGATTGGTCCAGTGATCTTTTGGTCAGGCTTCATGGGTAGTTTTAGAAGTTCCCTAGGAGATTTTAATAAGCGCCAAAGGTTGAGAACCATTGACCTGAAGTAACCTAAAATATCCCCCAGCAGTAACGTCTTGTAAGTTAAAGTGGTATAAGGAGACCTCAGATAGTCAGAGGGCAGGGGGAGGGTGGAAAGATCTTATCTCACAGGTTTGCCCCTCAGTCTGTGGGAGAAGCACTCTGGGAGCCCAGTCTTCTACAGCTATCCCATTGGGCATTACCTCTGGGAACAGCAATCACTTGTTTAGTGTCAATATATTTGAAACAACTCAAATGGTTCTTGATGTGGACCGGGTTATAAAATACGGTACAGAAGGCCAGGTGTGGGGGTGCACATCTTTAATCCCAGCACGCAAGAGGCAGAGGCAGGCAGATCTCCTTAAATTCAAGTTCAGTCTGGTCCACAAAGTGAGTTCCAGAGCAGCTGGGACTATATAGGGAGACTCTCTCTGTCTTAACAAACAAACTAACACAATAACAAAATACAGCTAAATATGATAGTACATCTTTGTGATTCCAGTCTTGGGGGGCAGGGAGCAGGAGGATTTCAATTTTTTCCCCTGCTACCTGAAAATAAACAGTGATTACAGTATGGAAAACTATACATAGTGAAATAAACACATATACTCAAATCTGAAAATATTTGGAGAACATATTGTCCTATAGTAGGATAGCATCTTTCTATCTCTTTTACAATGTACAGGAAAAATTATTAGCAGGGGTCATTCAGCTTTGTAGAAGTTGGCCATTTTAAAATCACTTTGTGTTTTAAAATAATTTATGTATTATTTTCATATAGGCAGGTAATATCTTTTGATGACATTCATGGCATTTCCTGCTTATCTTCATCCCAGTCTCTTTGGGATTTGAGTCTTCTTCTGCTCCAAATGTTTTTCTTCTTTTTTCCTTTTTTGTCTTTTTTCTCCTTTTTATAATGCACTAAGTTTAATTAGGGCTGTTTGTATGTGCACCGTTCAAAGTTATTTACTGAATCACGACAACATATCCCTGAAGATAAATGACCCCCAATCCACAGCAGCCACCAACTCCCAATAGCTCCTTCTGTAAATTCCTTAGGATTGTTTACAGTATGGACATTTACATCTGTTGTGCACTTTAAAGTCATAAAATCTTTAATCTTTTGTAAGAGACCCAAATTTCAAATTTCTCTCTATTTACTGTTTAAGCTGGGACTCCTATTGAAAGCTAGAAAAGAAATTTACTGTCTTTTCTAGTAGACCAAGATGGTCTTAGAAAACATCTTTAAGTAGGCAGTTGCTCTTGGCTCATAGTTTTGTCACTATGGACAGCAGGACATGGTACCCTAAGGGGGCTGGATTGGATCCAGGCCAAGTGGTAGTGTCGGCCATCAGCCAGCCTGTGAGGGATGCTCTGTGGTGTGATCTGGAGTACCCTTCCTTTTTCCATCTTGACTGCTGGTATAGAGAAGAGAAAGAAAAAGAGAAAGTGTCTGTGCAGCCTAGTGAGGGGTGTGGGGGAGGAAAGGGAAGCAAAGGCAATTTGGGGAATAGCTAGGCTATCCAGGGACCCAATGCTTCTCCAGCCCTGGACTGTAGGAGTGTACCCCCTCCTGGCTTTTTAGGTGTTTGGTTGTATTGAATTCAGTCCTCTATGCTTGGACAGTGAGCACAGCCACCCCTTAATTAGTAATTCTTTGTTTAGTTTAGTATCCAGAATTTGGCCAGGACAAACGTCATAATAGGTATCAGAATTGTTAGTGCCTGACAACTGTTAGCTCTAACAGGCTGGGATTAGTCACCCATCCTTCGAGGGCCAGTTAAAGAGATAGATGCTATCAAAAAAGCAGAAAAAATAGATTTATTTGGTGTGACTAAACTGGAAAAAAGAACAAAAACAATGAGCCTTAGATGGGTATCTGGGGTCCTGACAAGAGGTTTAGGTCTCAAATGAGGGCAAGAACACATATATCTAAGCAGTCCTGGCCCAGGTGGGGTTCTATCATTGTTGTGGTTCCTGGCTTCTGCAAGGTGTTCCAGCAAGTTGTCAGGACTAGGAGAGCTCTTTCTGGGTGACAATCTCCCTCTGTGGCTGGTACCAGGTCCTGGGTTATGTTGCAGTGAGAGACTTGTGGAGAAATGTATCAATGTATCGGTCTTAGACTCCATTGTGTCGACAATTGGATACCTGAAGGGAGGAGAACTGTTCAGACTGTGCTGTCTCCCGCCAGGATGGTGATGGATGGGACAGGCTTTGCCCTCAGCCTGTAGGGACGCACTTGGGAGTGGAGAACTCTGTGTTCTTTACGTCAGCGGTGCTAATGATGCTCCCGGAGTGATGGTTTGGGTTGCTATGATGCTGACACGATGTGACCATGTCCCTGCTTGTTCTTCTCAAGGGTGTCCAGGTTTAACAATCTGACCATAGTTGTCAATCACCATCATCAATGTCATCAGCAGCAGCATAACTAAAGAAGGAGCTGGCAAGAAGGGCAGGGCGGCCTTGACATTTAGTTTATTGTCTCCTGTACGCTCAGAGTTTCTAATAACATTGGCTGCAGTGTTTTAGTGGAAAGAGCCCCGGGGCCAGAAGTAAGTAAGGGACGTAAGCTGCAGCCTCTGACTTGCTAGTAATGAGCTGTTTTGTAGTGAGCCACGTAAGCTGAGAAAAAATTTTCTCCTTTACCACCTGTCATCGTGACTCAATCTCTTCTGATTTCAAGAGTTCAGGGTCTGTGTATGACCTCTGGGCTCAGTTTGGCTCCCATTCTTGGAGGCTGGGGCTGGGGAGGGAGGTTCATGCTGTAAAGTGATTCTCTACAGAGGACTAGCATGATTTCCAGAGATGTGAAAACGCTGGGCATGGGTGGTATATGCTTCTTATTCAGGACTAGAGAGGCAGAGAGGATCCTGGGAATTACTGTCATTCAGTTTAGCCCAGGTGATGAGCTTTGGGTCAAAGGAGGTGGAGGTCTTCCTGAATAGATGATACTCTGAGTATTCTCTGGCCTCTGTACACACACACACACACACACACACACATGAACACACACATACATATCCCTGTAATATATTTTTCTGGAGATAATTTAATTCTTCTTCTCTTGAATGGCTTGACCCAGTTTCTATTAAACTAGAGGATATGGCATCCCAGGAATTAACCAAATCATTTTTTTTCCATTACAGGTAGGGATGAACCCCTATGAGACCATGAAATATGTAGGTCTGTCAACTTGTTTTAGTCTTTGCCATCCATGATCAGAAAAGAGAAAACCTCTTCATAATACACAGAGGAAATTCTGTCTTCATCTGTCCTCAGCTGAGCCCAGGGTTGTGGCATCAGGTTTTAATGCCTTCTCACAGTCTGACTGTCAGATACGCTGCCACGTGAGTCAGGACTGGCAATCGCCACACCTCCCCCCCCACTCCCCTGGATGCTGGGTGTGTTGTAAGCAGACTGTCTGCATTCATTGCCTGCCTCAATGAGGTGGTACTTCTCCCTGGGACATTCAATACAGGCAAAGATGTTGCAATCCTGAAACTTCATTTAGAAACTATTCGGCAAGTGGTTGGTTGTTACATGTTTCTATTCCTCATTTCAAAAATAAACACCTAACTCTTCATGGAGGGTCTCGGAGATGACTAAAATTGGTGAGTGGTTTCCCGGCAAGCATGAGCCCTGAGGTCCCTGTGGGCTCAACCATTGGGGAGGGGAGAGCCAATTTTTGGGGCTTACTAGCTAGCTTAGTCAGTGAACCCCATGTCACCAAGAAGTCCTGTTACAGATTCAACAACGGATGGTGCTCTAGGAAAGAGACCTAGAGCTGTCTCTTTCCTAGATTCCACACATGCGCATATGTACTGACACGTATGTCCCAACCCACCCCAGCAGGATCTGGTCTGTTGAGTCTAGAGTGTGCGATAACCATTGATTACCTAGGAATCTGAGACTAGAGTGGTTCGGGAAGTTGTGTGGGTTGGACTTTTTGATCTTCACTCCAGGAAAAATAAACAAAAGCACACGGAGTCATTCATCTTCACCGTAGCTAATAAAGGTAGTGGGTTCCTTGCAGTCATGTTTACATTCTGATTTTGAAACTATGACAGCAGAAAGCCAGACATGACTTGACCATACAACTCTTAGAATGGCCTAGATGGGATGCAATTAAGGACTTCTTTCATATGACTGTATGCAGACGTGCGCCTAGCATGCTTCAGAATGGGAAAAGTCAGAATCAAGGGACCCAACCATTCACAGGATACCAGTTCAGTAAATCACAAATGTCCTGTACATTCTGTACCATGGAATAGTACAAATCTTGGGTCATCTCCCCAGACACACCTGCTATGAGAATGTCTGTGTACATGGTTATTATGGAAGAGTTCTTAGGACAACCTAGTAAAGGCAAAGAGATGCAGAATATGAAGGCAGAAGAAACAAGCCAAGGTATGTTGTTCAGATAAAGCCTTGGCATCTACTTAGTCCCTTTGGGGGCCTCTGGAGGACAAGCTGTGCCAATTAAAGACCAGGAGCTGGGTTTCCTATTCCGTCAGGCACTCCTAGATCTTGGTGCTTTCAGAAAAATGGTTCCAGAGGCCCAAGAACAGGTCTTGAAAGAGCTGTGGGCAGACACAGCTGAGAAAGACACATTGAAATGATGGAAGGGTTAGAGGGGACAGGGCAGCGTCTCTTACTATGTAACCATGGAAACATGAATGAAGGCTCCGAGAATGATCATAGAAAGTGTGTGTGTGCCTGTGCAGGTGCGTGTGGGAACCAGAGGTTGATATTAAGATGTCTTCCTCAATCACTTTTCCACTTTTTTTTTTTTTTTTGAGTCTCTCAGTGAACTTGGAACTTGTCATTTCAGCAAGGCTGGCTGGCCAGTGATCTTAAGTAATCCACTTGTCTCTGCCCCACCCAGGCCTGCACTGCCCCATCTAGACTTTATGTAGTTACCAGGTTTCTGAACTGAGGTCTTCATACTTATGCAGCAAGCACTTTACCCACAGAGCCATCTCCCTAGCCCCAAGAAAGATTTTTATGAGCACTGATCAAAAATAAGAGTCTCACTGAGTTTGATCTTATTTTGTTCTTAAAATGAGAAATGTGTATATGTGATTGTGTGCATGTTTTTAAAAAAAAAAAGTCTGAAAGGAAACAGACCCCAATAGTATTTCTGTTATCACAGGAGAAGTTAAGGTTTGGGAATAAGGGCTAAAGTACAGAGACACGCAGACTTCACTCCATAAATGAGATGAATAGGTAAAACAATGCATGTGGCCCCTTTCATTGCTGGGACAATATGTCTGTGCAGCTGATGTTCGTCTTTGCCTCTGGTCCTAAAAACTAGACAGGTCATACACTGTGGACCACAGGAAGTACTTGGTGAACTTACTGATAATTTCCTTGAATGAACAAAATGTCGAAATCTGCAATTAGATATAATACTAGACTGGAGGTTGTGGCTTCTCCAGTCTCCATTGTGGATGACTGGCTGTCATTTCAGGCTACTTTAGGAAAACATGCCCTTTGCCTAGGGCCTCCTCTTCCTGTTTGAAGAATAACTGTCAGATGTTTGTTAGTTTATCCTCTGTTCTCTGTAGGGACCGTCTGGGTAGAGAACGCACTCTCGTGTTTTGTCTGAAGTAGGAATTGTTACACATGGCAGGATATTACATTTTTTTTAGGTCGAATAGAGTTCTATTTTTACTCTTACTTGAGTCTAGATATTAGAGATGAAATGTTTTTCTACTCTATAATCAGCTACAAAAGAACATGGAAAGGTCAGAAAAAAAAGTCTCTAACTTCCTTGCTTAATATAAGGCTGGAAATAAAGCCTCTTATTAGCTTTATGGGCAAAGCTAATCTGGGCAAAGAAAATCAAGTGGCAGATAAGTCTGCAGTAGTATGACCAATGCATATAAACTTTTATTTCACTTCCTCAATAAACCCTGTATTACCCAACTGCTTACTCATCTTATAGCATTCATTTACCCATTAATTTTATAATCATCTATTTAACCTGTATTTATCCACACATTTACCCACTCATCCCATATCTATCATCCATCCATCCATCCATCCATCCATCCATCCATCCATCCATCCAACCATCATATATAAGCCTTTTTGTTTTTGTAAATTATTTTTATGCATGCATGTTTTGCGTGCATGTATGTCCTTTTTTTTTTTTTTTGTCACATTTGTGTCTAGTGACCATGAAGGTCAGAAGAGGGTACCAGATCCCTTGAAACAGGAGTCACAGATGGTTATCAGGTACAGTGTGGGTACTGGGAAGTGAACCTGGGTCCTCTGCAAGAGCAGCCAATGTTCTCAACTGCTGAGCCATCTCCCTAGTTCCTCGCATGCCTTCCTCCTTACCTGCTGCTAGGTACTGTCTAACTGGTGCTCACAGTTCTTAGGGACCATGATGATAACGTTCTACCCTGGAAGTAAAAATGCCTTTAAGGTGCAGGCAGTTACCTAGGAGATTCTTATGGAATACGCAAAATCAGGCATCTTTTAGACTCTTATCATCTTCTTTCCAGCTACCCACATTGCAGAACTCTGTGGGACTAAACTATCACGGGATAATTTAAGAGCCCCAGCTCTAGAATCACAGAGTGTAGGAGGCACAGCTTTTTGGAAGAATGCCCTTCATTCCAGATTTCCAGCACTGTCTTTGTCATTAGCTGGAAGTTCTGTTTCTGCATTTCTTATGCTCCATTATTTTATGCTTGCTCCAGATGCTGTACTGCCTCAGTAGACTTTGTGTTAAAATGAGCTCATTGTCTGGCAGAGTGAATCACTCCTTTTTTTCTTATCCAAGATCATATCAATTTATTTTTGGTCCGTGTGTTTTCTTCTATTCAAATCTCCAGCTTCCATTAGCATCTTTCAAGTGCTTTTACTTAGGTGTCATCGACTCTATCAACCTCTGGGAAGAAAGAAAAAAAATCTCATAAAATCGTGTTTTTCAATCTGTGAATGTGTCTCTTCTTTAGTTTTCTATAATTTCTTTTACTGTTTATCTTCTGTTTACAGGTCTTATACATAATTTCCCTTTGTGTATTTTTTTCAAGATTTGTTTTTTCCCCTTATGTGTATGGATGTTTTTCCTTAGTGTATGTCTGTGTGTCATGTGTTCCGTGTCTACAGAGGCCAGAAGAGGCCATCATGAGATCCCCTGTAACTGGAGTTACACATGGTTGTGAGCAATGTGGAGGTGCTGGGAGCCGAACACAAATTCTCTTTGAGAGAAAAAAGTACTCTTAGCTGCTCAGATATCTCTCCAGCCAAATGCCTTTTATTTTTAATATAAAACAATTTCAACCTTAAAGAAGAGCGAAATAGTGTGTTGAAACCCTTTCTTCCTTGACCCCAAATATCCCATTTACATAAAGAAAGAATATTCCCTGTTTTGTTGGTTAGATTTTATGCTTTTTACCTTATAAAATATTAGTACTTTACCTCATACAAATATTTATATTATTTTCAAGTGTCTATTTTTCTTAATCCATAAGAGAGGAGATTGCATAGATTAGCTCACTCTACCTTTGAGTGTTCCAGTGTAAATTTCCCAAGAACAAAGAGATTCCTACTCATCCGTAGCACAATGATTGAACTCAGGAAATTTAACCTGGATATAGGACTTTTACATAAAGCAATTTAACATCGAGTGTCAAGAGTGTTTTAATATTGTTTTATTTATTTATTCATGTGTGTATGCATGCATGCATGGCGTGTGTGTGTGTGTGTGTGTGTGTGTGTATGTGTGTGTAGGTATGTGCACCATGGTACACATGTGGATGTCAGAGGACGAGTTAAAGGAGCTGCTTCTCAACTTAAGAGTAGAGACCTATGTGGGTCTCAGGGGTTGGACTTGGGTCTTGAGTAGAGACCCATGTGGGTCTCAGGGGTTGGACTTGGGTCTTGAGTAGAGACTCATGTGGGTCTCAGAGGTTGGACTTGGGTCTTGAGTAGAGACCCATGTGGGTCTCAGGGGTTGGACTTGGGTCTTGAGTAGAGACCCATGTGGGTCTCAGGGGTTGGACTTGGGTCTTGAGTAGAGACCCATGTGGGTCTCAGGGGTTGGACTTGGGTCTTGAGTAGAGACCCATGTGGGTCTCAGGGGTTGGACTTGGGTCTTGAGTAGAGACCCATGTGGGTCTCAGGGGTTGGACTTGGGTCTTGAGGCTTGATCCAAGTGTCTTTACCTCCTCCTCTTGCCATGTGAGCTCTGCCGTGTGAGTATTGTTATTCTCTATGGCTTGTTTCTCCGGCAGTACTAGTTCAGGATATACACTGTGCTGTTATTGTTGTTGTTGTTGTTGTTGTTGTTGTTGTTGTAGTATTCATTATGAGCACCAGTTCCTCAGGATTTTTTTGCTGTTATTATACTGACAAATTTGAAGAACGCAGGCCAGCTATTTTGCTAAATGTTTATAATTTTGGGCTTTGCCTTGTCCCAGTTTAAGTATTGTAGAAGTAATATGGCTCTCACTGGTGTTAATGGTGACGGTCTGCTCAAGGTTTTGGTTTTCCCATCGTATACATTTACTCTTCCCTTCTTGGGTCTATTCGCTCTGTGGTTGCTAGTTCTTGTATCAACTCGATATAAGCTGGAGCTCTCTGGCAAGCGGGAACCTCAACTGAGAAAATATGTCCACTACAGCAGCCAGTAGGCTTTCTCTGTGGGGCTCTTTCTGGATCAATAATTGATGTGGAAAGGCCCAGGTTACTGTGGGCTGTGCCAATTTTAGACAGGTAGTCCTGGGTTGTTTAGGAAAGCAGGCTTAACAAGTCAAGGGGAACAAGCCAGTGAACATGACTCCTCCATGGCTTCTGCTTCTGGTCCTGTCTTGAGTTCCTAACCTGACTTCTCTCAGTGACGGAGTGTGACCTGAATGTTCTCAGATGAAATAAAACCCTTCCTCCTCAAGTACAGTTATTTTTGAAAAAGCACAGGCATATACAAATATGTTTTATCCATTGGCCAGTCTATTTATCTACCTACCTACCTACCAACCTCTGAAGGTTTGTATATGCTCGGTGTGGCCCTGTTGGAGTAGGTGTGTCACTGTGGGTGTGGGCCTTAAGACCCTCATCCTAGCTTCCTTGAAGTCAGTATTCTGCTAGCAGCCTTCAGATGATGACATAGAACTCTCAACTCCTCCTGTACCATGGCTGTCTGAATGCTGTCATGTTCTTGCCTTAATGATAATGGACTGGACCTCATAATGTGTAAGCCAGCCCCAATTCAATGTTGTTTTTATAAGAGTTGCCTTGGTCATGGTGTCTGTTCATAGCAGTAAATCCCTAAGAAACCTATCTATGTACTTGAGATATGCAAATATGGTTTATCTATTTGTCTATTCACCTATCTATATCTTTCTACCCAGCATCTATTTATTATCTAATTATCTATGTGTATGTATGTATGTATGTATGTACATATTCATGTAGTATATGTTGTGCAAAAGGGTATGACATAAGTAGAGGTTAATGGTCAAGTTCTACTTCTTTATTGTTGTCCACCTTAGATTTTTGAAACAGAGTTTCTTACTGAAACATGTGCTCCTTGGTTGGATAGACTGTCTGACCACTCAGCCCCTATTATGTGCCTGTCTTTGCTTTCCAGTGTCAAGAGTATAGGTATGTGCCTTTATAGCCAGTGTTTCACATGGATGCTAGAGATCTGGATTCAGGTCATTATGCATGCATGACAAGTACTTTACCTACTGTCACCCCCTTCCCCAGGCCATGATGTTCTCTCTCTTCTTTGCATTGAGACTGTACTTGCTTATTTGCAACACTAGTATATTGTCTCTAATATATATTTTCTGGAGCATGTATAAAAACAAAAATAGAGAATCCTTTACTTTTTATAGTGAAAAGAATCAAAAATTTTTACCAAATTGTAGCTGAGCCTGGTGGTGCAGGCTTGTAATTCTGCAAAGCTAAAGGCAGAAGGATTTTGTTTTCAAGGCCAACTTGGTCTATTTATTGAAGCCCTGTCTAAAAATAAAAACAAAGACAATTCCTCTATCTTAGTCAGGGTTTCTATTCCTGCACAAAACAACATGACCAAGAAGCAAGTTGGGGAGGAAAAGGTTTATTCAGCTTATACTTCCACACTGCTGTTCATCACCAAAGGAAGTCAGGACTGGAACTCAAGCAGGTCACAAAGCAGGGGCTGATTCAGAGGCTATGGAGGGATGTTAGTTACTGGCTTGCTCCCCTGGCTTGCTCAGCTTGCTTTCTTATAGAACCCAGGTCTACCAGCCCAGGGACGATGGTACTACACACATGGGACCCTCCCAACTTGATCACTAATTGAGAAATGCCTTACAGCTGGATCTCATGGAGGCATTTCCTCAAGGGAGGCTCCCTTCTCTGTGATAACTCCAGCTTGTGTCAAGTTGACACACAGGACCAGCCAGGATACCACCAAACCAAAAATTAGCCAACGAACCAACCAATAAACTAATCAACCAACCAACCAACCAAACTTCCCTGTGATTCGTTTTTTTAAAAAAATATTTTATTTATTTTATGTATACAAGTATACTGTAGCTGTCTTCAGACACACCAGAAGAGGGCATCAGATCCCATTACAGATGGTTGTGAGCCACCATGTGGTTGCTGGGAATTGAACTCAAGACCTCTGGAAGAACAGTCAGTGTTCTTAACCACCGAGTCATCTCTCCAGCCCCTCCTGTGATTCTTTAGACAATCAAATCTGGTTAATTGTTTGTTTGATTTTTCTGTGTGATCAGGTCCTGTTGATAGTATGGTGACAATGCTCATTGACACAGAAAAGACATTGCATGCAGAAGGTGGGAAGGATGTGAGTGTTGAGTAAGGAAAGGATAAAGAGGTTTCACATGTGAAGAGAGGATGTGTTGAGACAGACATGAAGTGAGATGTGCATCTGGTCACTGGCTGAGGTATTGTACCTGAACATATAATACAAGGCAGGGTGTGTAAGAGTCAAGGAACATCTGCTGTAACTTTTGGGGGGTTTTGGTGCATGTATATATGCATACAGGTTTGTGTTCACATGTATGTGGAAGCCAGAGGACAGCCTGGGGTTTTGTTCCTCAGAAGGTTGTCTACCTTGGTTTTGTGAGACAGGATTTCTCATTGGTCTGGAGCTTATGCAGTAGATAGGTTGGTCAAACAATGGATCTCTGAGGTTTTCCTGTTTCTGTCTCCCCAGTGCAGTGGTTGTAAGAATGTATCATTTACTTGGCTTTTTTTTTCTAATTTATTTGTTTTTATTCATATTGCATCCCAATTGCAGACTCCCTCCTCTCCTCCTAGTTCTGCCCTTACAAATTCCTCTTCTCATTTCCCACCTCCTTCTCCTCAGAGAAAGGGAAGCCTACCTTGGGTACCACCCCATCCTGGGACATTTGTTTCCATGAGGGCTAAGTACATTACAGGTATGCATGGTTACCACCACCCACTCATTGTTTTCATTTTTAAAAAACCACTTTAAATGCATCTTATTTGTCCATGAGTTGTTTTAATGAGAAGAAGAACATTTACAGTAAGAAGCTGGGTTTGAGACAAGTCTATATTGTGGTAACTGTCATAGTTACTGTTGGGTAAATCTTGCCATAGCAGATATTCCATATTAATTTATCTGAATCTTATAAATCAAACATCCAACAAAACAGAGTGTTTCCCCTGACTGACAGAATTCTGCCATGTTTGACATGTGAATCTAGTGAGGGCTTTGTGGGCTTCTGTTTTGTCATATGCTTGGGATTTTGAGACTGTTCAGGGCACACCAGGCTAAGGAACAGATCAGGGAGGTGTGACAAGATCTCAGAAATTGCAGAGATGGGTCCATTTCAGGAAGCCTGGGTTATGGTTTTAAATAAGAAGAAAACCTGTTGAGGCCCTGAAGTGCAGATAGATGTCTTCCTCCATTGGTTAAGATTGGTTCTCTACTTCACACCCTTTCTTTTTTGTCTCTGGAATAAAAACGAACTCTTCAAATGTATATAAATGTTAAGAGATTCAAAAGGAACAAAAATCCTGTGTCGGCTCTCTGGTGTTTTGAAGTGTTACAAGTTGCTTCTTAGTAGGTGGGAAAGGAACTATTTCCTTCCTATTTCTCATGAAAGGTATAGTTAGCTACTTAAATACTTGTATGAAATTGGAGTGAGGTTTTTGAGATAGTGTGTCAGCTCAATGTTTAAAGCCCTTGGTAGATCGTTCTTATTGTTCGTAAGTCTTATTGTTCTTGGGTTACTTGATGAACCCTCTAAGCTCAGTTCTTCATATCTTGGGAGAATAGAGTCTGACCCTCACCTGCCTCCTAACCTCAACTCAACAGCATAGGGGCTTTTTCTTCCTTCCTTTCTTGTCCCACCACTTCCCTTTCTCTCTCTCTCTCTCTCTCTCTCTCTCTCTCTCTCTCTCTCTCTCTCTCTCTCTCTCTCTGCCCCCCCCGTCTCTCCCTTCCTCCCTCCTTCCTTCCTCCCTTCTTGAGAGTGGGTTCAAATTTATGTCTCTGTTTCTACCTCTGCTTCCCAAGTTCTGGGATTACAAGGTATAAGTTGCCATTTCTGTGGATTTCCTTCTCCCCACCTGTTCTTGCCATCACTTGTACCATCTTTGTTCTTGGTGTACCCATGTCTGACGAGCATCCCCATTTCCTCTCTACCCACGTGGTTCCTGTCACCATCTCTGCCAAGGGTGACTCCAAAGCAGCTAAACTGATTGCCAACTGGCTGGCAGGTGACAGCCTTATTGAGCTGGGAAAGCTGGAAGCTGCTGAGGACATTGCATACCAGCTCTCCCACTCGAGGAACATCACCTACCTGCCAGCAGGACAGTCCGTGCTTCTCCTGTGTCCCCAGTGAGGCCAACCAGGCCTCAGCCTCGATTATGCTGGCGCCTTCTTTCTGCCCCAACCCAGAAATCACTGTGAAATTAAAAGGTTGGCTTAAAGTGAAGGAAATAAAGGTAAAACCACATCAGAGCTCTTAAAAAAAACTTAATTGATTTTTCCCTGTGTATTTTACCCATCTATTAGCTATTTTTCTAGGCTCAGAGAAGGTTGAATTCTGTTCTGAAACAGATGCTTGAGATTGTGGGGGTGGGGAGATCATCTTCAAATGTACTTGGCTGAGATTAATTAGCATGCGTCCACTTCTAGCATCTGGAAGATGGTTTCAAGTGCCAAGAGAAAGTGTGTCTGGGTTCTTTAGAAACACCAATGCCAATGAACATCTGAACCACCCAAACCAAGGGTCAGTTTTGTTTCTCACGTCTTCAGATAAGGTGAGGCAGAGGACAGGAAAAGCACTTGCATGCTAATTTATTTCCTGGTGTTTAGGGTGATCTGGAGTCAGCGGAACTTGGACTATGTTCCTTTAGCCACTGAAAGACTCTGAAGGCAGCTGTCTGGGGGCAGTGGAAGCCAAGGGGTGAGAAGTCAGATGTCAGATGTGGCTGCTGAATAGCAAGGTTGGTGAACAGCATGCTTGGAGAAGGACTGGGTAGCCAAGAGTTCTTTCAAAGCCTTTTCCAAGCAGGTAGGACAATGAGCTGTTTGAACACATTTCATTCAGATCTATTGGAGCTCCAGTCCTGGGTCAGTCTCCTCTAACTGTGACCTTGAACAAGACATTCAGCTTCCTAAACCCAGACTCTCTAAATAAGGTTATTGTTCACACTAGATGAGTCAGTGAATATAAAACCTTTAATTAAAAATTTTTTTTCAACAAAGGTCGCAGGAATAGTATTACTCCAAATAGCCCCGGGACTTTCTGTAGTGGGGGAGGAATGGGTGTGGCTTCTTGGTATTGCCTGTGGGTATCTATAAGGCAGTTTTTGTGTGCTCTCTGCTCCCATACTTTAGACATACATGTATATATTTAAAGTTAAGTTCTAGTGAACTATAGAACACTTAAGGGGGAGGAAGGAATTATAAAAAGAAAATATCATAGAGGGGGGTGTGGAAGCCGGGGGGGGAGCAATTTATTGATTATTTACTTATTATTTAGGATTTATCAACTCGTTTCTATAGCAGGTAGGAATCTGTAGAACTGAACATGCAGCATAGACAAGAGCCCCTAGCCTCAGATAGGTTGTGATCCAGCTGAGAAGACAGATGTGAAGCCATGAATCCCAGAGGTCAGTGCTCTGGGAAGAGGTGACAAAGAGCCCTCAATGTGTGGACCAGGCAGCTACAACCGATCTGATTTGTCGACTGGCCAGTAGAGGAAGGTGCTGAGATGACAAGTGTTCCTCGTGTCACTTTGAGACCTGCCGAGATGAGTCTCCCTCTCCCTTCCTTTGGCTTCCTGGTGGTGGCGGTCATTCTGACCGGCTCATTATTGTATTGACACACTGAGGTTAACTGAACCCCGAGGAAGAGGTCAGGTTTGTGGGTCACAGCCAGTCCGTTGACATAGGTTGGCTTGGCCTTCAGAGTTCTCTGCTTGGGCTCCTTTCCACCTGACTTGTCTCTTAGCCTGTGCATGCCGCTGGCTGTGTGGGAAGACTTCTTATCAGTCCCTTAGTAAGCAGCAGGTCCTGTGGAATAGATGGGATTTCAGACCCGGAGACTAGGCCTGAGGTCAAGTTTGGTTAGACAGAATCTCAGTGAACTACAGAATAAGGAAATGTGTTCATCTTCTTAATGTGCTTCTGTGTCTTCAATGTGGCAAGAAAAGACTTCAGGATTTTTTTTTTTTGTCACCATCAATGGGTTTATGGTGTCCCTGTACTGGCCATTTATATGTAAGGTATAGATGGCAAAAGTGGCTGGAATAATGTGGGCTAGGAAGGCACCTCAGTTGGTAAAGTGCTTGCAGCAGAACCCGAGATTCATCTCCAGTGTCCACTTACAAAGGTGACACGTACTTGTAACCCTGGTGCTGGGAGATGGTTATAGAAAGGTCCCCGAAGCTCCCAGGCCAGTCAGCCTTTGCCTAATGGCTGAGCTCCAGGCCACTGAGACACCCTGTGTCAATGAACAAGTAGGCGAGTTCTTGAGAAATGACACCGTGTTTTTTTTTAATTATTTTTTATTGGATATTCTCTGTATTTACAATTCAGGTGTTATCCCCTTTCCACCAATCCCCTCCCCCTCCCCCACCCATGAAGGTGCTCCCTCTCCCAACCACTCTCTCCTACCTCAGCATTCCTCTACACTGGGAAAACGACCCTTTGCTGGACCAAAGTTTTCTCCTCTCATTGATGCCAGAGAATTCTATCCTCTTCTGCATATGCACCTGGAGACATGGGTCTCTCCATAACAACTTATTGGTTGGTGTTTTAGTCTGGGAGCTGTGGCGGGTTTGATCAGTTGATAATTTTGTTCTGAAGACCCTTTCAGCTCCTTCAGTCCTTTCTCTAGCTCCTTCATTGGTGGCCCTGTGTTCCGTCCAATGGTTAGCTGCAAGCATCCTCCTCTTTATCAGTATGGCTCTGGCAGAGCCTCTGAGGAGGCATCCATATCAGATTCCTGCCAGGAAGCACTACTTGGCATCAGCAATAGTGTTTGGGTTTGGTGGCTGCATATGGGGTGTATTCCTAGGTGAGGCAGTCTCTGGATGATCTTTTCTCCAATCCCTGCTCCTCTATTTGTCTCTGTATTTTCTCCTGTGAATGTTTTGTTCTACCTTCTAAGAACAACAGAGGCATCCACATTCTGGCCTTCTTTTTGATAAGTTTGATAAGTTCTGTAAATTGTTTCTTGGTTATTAAGAGATTTTGGAGCTAGTATCGGCTTATCAGTGAGTACATACCATGAGTGTTCTTTTGTGACTGGGTCACCTTACTTCAAGTTCTATCCATTTGCCTAGGAATTTTATAAAGTCATTGTTTTTAATAGCTGAGTAGTAAGTACTCCATTGTGTATATATACCGCAATTTCTGTATCCATTCCTCTGCTGAGGGACATTTTGTCAAATGCTTCCTCAGCATCTAAAGAGATGATCATGTGGTTTTTTTTTTCATTGAGTTTGTTTATATAGTGGACTACGTTGATGGATTTCCATATATTGAACCATTCTTGCATCCCTGGAATGAAGCCTACTTGATCATGGTGATTGATCGTTGTGATGTGTTCTTGGGTTCGGTTTGCAAGAATTTTATTGAGTATTTTTACATCAATGTTCATGAGGAAAATTGGTCTGAAGTTCTCTTTCTTTGTAGGGTCTTTTTGTGGTTTAGGAATGAGTGTAATTGTGGCTTCAAAGAACGAGTTGGGTAGTGTTCCCTTTGTTTCTATCTTGTGGAACAGTTTGGAGAGTATTGGTATTAGGGGAATGACATTGTCTTAGTGTTTTGTTGCTGTGAGGAGACACCATGACCAAAGCAACTCTTATAAAAGAAGCATTTACCTAGGGCTTACTTACAATTCAGAGGCTTAGTTCACTATCATTGCTGCAGGAAATGTGGGGGTACGCAGGCAGGCATGGTGCTGGAGTTGTAGCTGAGAGGTTACATCTGGATCTGCAGGCAGCAGGGAGAGACACTGGGCCTGGTTTGGGATTTTGAAACCCCAAAACCCACCTCCCTATGACCACTTCCTCTAAAAAGAGCATACCTCCTAATCCTTCTCAAGTAGTGCTACGTGACCAAATCAAATATATGAACCTATGGATGATGCTTTTTTCAAACCACTATAGATACCTAACAGTTTCTGGTCTGCACAGACATATGGACACACATGCAAGTGAGACACGTGAGCTCTGAGACACGTGCATGCACCATCCCAACACACACACACACACATAGAAACATACACAGACACACAAATAGAAACATACATACACACAGGCATGCAGACATACACAGAGACACAGACATGCACACACAGGCAGATACACACATATAAACATACACAGACACACACATACAGAGACACACACTGAGAAGACAGACTGAGCAGCTGCCAACCAGAGCGAATCTTTTAAATGGGACCAGAGTTTTTTCCTGATCCTCCTCTGAAGCCAAGGCCTGTTTTCCCGTGGTGAAAAACTCTGTGTTCCCATTTGACCTGGCCTCACATGCTTCTGGAAATGTCTGTGCCTTGGGACCCATTCTCTGCTCTCTAAAGTACCCCTGCCACCACATAACTGACAAGTACGAGACTTTTCTTAGTTCACGAACCACTCCCCATCCTGAGCCAGATCCTGGCTCATTCCCCATCCATCTCTAGCTTGAGGCTGCTTGTGAAGAAATCATGGACAACAGACTAGAGTATATTATTACAGGGTGAATCGTTTCCCCTCAGAGAAGATGCATTGGAATCCAACCTTCTAGAACTTGGAAAAGTTATCATGTAACTTTTTCTTTCTGAGATAGGGCTTCTCTATGTAGCCCTGGCTATCCTGGAACTGGCTCCGTAGACCAGGCTGGCCTCACACTCACAGAGATTCAGCTGCCTTCCCAGTGCTAGGTTGAAAAGCATACACCACCACTGGCTGTGTGACTCACTCTGATGCCGTTGTGACCCGCAGTACCCAGCAGGAACAATAGGCTTATTTTATCTCACTCTTCAGAGGGATTTCAGTGCATCCTGGCAGAAGGCAAGGCCCACAGGCTCCATGTCTGGCAGTGAGAGCAGGAGGGGGAGTGTTGCAGACAGACCAACAGAAGGGGAGCTGAGTCAGAATTACAGTCCTTGGGACCTAAGCCCACCACTCAGTTCCCACCCACCAAAGGTTGGGGGTCTTTGTAAAGGTGTGTAAATTGATGTCATTAAGTTGGGCCTTAATCCTGTATGGCTGTGTTTTTAAAGCAACAGGAAATGCAAGTATAGAAGTAGGATGTATGTGTGTGACCCAGCATGGGAGTGAAGGGGACAGAAGGATCGCTGGGGCTCCTTGGCCACCAGTCTGGTTCCAGGTTAGGTGAGAGACAGTGAAACTAAGGTGGAAAGACACTCGCTACCTTCCTTTTACTCTAGTTATACATGGGTCTGTGAACCCAATACACATGTGCACATACATGTACGGTGCATACAAAAGATGGAAGAGATACGTCTTCTCAGCAGATATAAGCACTCACTTGCCCCTGAGCCTAACAACCTAAGTTCGGTCCCCAAAACTCATATGGTGGGAGCAGAGAGCCGTTTTCTGCTGACCTTACCTACAGAGAAAAAAAAAAAAAAAAAAAAAAAAAAAAAAGAAACAACTCATTGGGGAAGAAAAACAAGAACAAAAAAAAATTTTGTGATAATATGAGGAGACACAGATAAGAGACGACATTTGCCAGCCAGGAGCTGGTCGGGTCTAGATCCTTCCTCCCCGTTGGAAAAGGAAGCGCTGCTGCAAGCATCCCATCCTGGATTTAAATACATAACAGGAAAGGGGAGAGAGCTTAGCCAGAGTGTGCTTGCAATACAAACCTGAGGCCTGACATTGGAGCCCTAGAGCCCATATTTTAAAAAGCGGGGAGGAGTGGTGTGCATCCACACGCACATACACATTCATGCCTATACACACCCAACAGCACACACACACACACACACACACACACACACACACACACACACACACCACACACACACACACACACACCACACACACCACACACACACACACTACACACACCACACACACACACACACACTATACATACACAAAAGAAAAAGGAGAAACGTATAAAGGATAGTGGGTTATATGCAAGACTAAGAGGGAAAAGCACAAGAGTGATCCAAATACACACAGACATCGCGGGTAGGAAGACAGTGCTATTTTGAGAACACATTAAACTCGAAGATGCAGCAGGTCTGACAATAACCCTAACTTCAGAGCGAAGCAAAGGGCAGGTGCCATTTTAACACGCCGACACCAACATAATGAGTCCCAAACATGTTGGGATGTTGTGAGTGACAGGCACACTAACGAATGCTGTCTATGTTCATAATTACAAGTACATAAGTACAAGCCATAGGTTCGTGGAAGCAAAGAGAA
This sequence comes from Micromys minutus, assembly GCF_963924665.1. Classification (NCBI taxonomy): domain Eukaryota; kingdom Metazoa; phylum Chordata; class Mammalia; order Rodentia; family Muridae; genus Micromys; species Micromys minutus. The sequence goes on along the minus strand of NC_137975.1, from coordinate 57,305,664 downwards.
TTCTAGCCCGCTCTAGACCGCATGATGTCTGAGAGCCTCCTGAGATCTGTCATTAGTCTTTCTGGGTTGATTTTTTTTCTCTGAGAGACCGGTGCCATTTGTTCGTTTGTTTATTTGTTTTGCCTACGGCCCCCTAACCTTTTGGGACCTCGTGCTATCGAGGGCTGGGTGTTGCTGTTCCCCACCCTCTCCCCTGCATTCTCTGTGGTTACAGAAACAAGACCTTGGTCCTGCGTGTCCTGCTGCTCCTGATTTCTCTGCAGAGCTTGCTGGTGACTCAGAGGAGGAGGAGTGAGCAGGCGGTGAGAAGAGTTGATTCAGCCGGCTGTGTGACTCAGCTAAGCCTTCCTGGATTGGCTACAGACAGGAAGTAGCTGCGGATTCCTCACAGGAGCCCCATCCTATGCCTTGTGGTGAATCACCCGTCAGTGACTCATCTCAGCTGGGCTCTGCTGGCACAGGGTTACCCAAGCACTAGTCTCAGGGAGTTTTCCCATGAGCTCATCTTTGAATGCAGCAGCCACACAGCCTCCCTATTCCTTTGTGGTCTCTTAAGGGTACCTATGGTCGGTAAGGGAAGTTTGGATCCTGTGCTTGAGTGGAGGGATTATATCAGCATACACAGAAATATTTTCTGTCCTTTGGAGAAATGAAATTACAGTTTCTCAACTCACAGAACTACCCAACCTTTGCTCAGTGAGAAAGAACAGGATCAAAGCAAAAGACATTTTTGGTCACTTAGAGACCATCTCTAGCCAAATGCTACCTTTGTTTTTTGCAGTGTTGGTCATTTGATCTGGATTGTGGGTGGCACGTTATTTAAATAACCTCACACGTGGTAAGTGCGGGGTGCAAGTTTATCATCACAGCACTTGGAAGACAGAGGTTGTGAGTTCAAGGTCAGCTTGTTCCACCTAGCAAGTTCCAGGCTAGCCAGGGCTGCATAACGGGACAGACTGACAAATAAATTATGACAAGTGAATGATTCTTCAAACAGAAATAGCACAGGAATGGAAGGGGTTGCTATTTATTCGTATGCATGGGTCGGAAGTATAGCTAAGGCATAATTTAGAAAAGGTGCATTTAATCAAAAGTGCTACACTTTAAGCAGCAAATGGACAAACGGACAGCTAGCCCCGTCTGGTCATAATGGTGTCCATCTCCAACCCAGCACTCCAGAGGCAGGAGTGAGTGGACCGAGCTTTTGAGTCCAGCCTGGGCTACATGCCAAGTTCCAGGGCAGCCTGAGACAAGGTACTGAGACTTACCCCAAAAAGCCAAGGGCTGGCAAGGTGTGGCCCTGCCTTTAATCTTGGCTGGAGCTCAAGGACAGCCTGGTCTACAAAGAGTTTAAGCCAACCAGTACCACTCAGTGAGCTGCTAGTCTAACCACCAACAAAACCTCCCAAAATGGACCAAAAACAAACATTGATACCCCTCAAGAATGGCGATGTAGCTATGTGACAGAACACTTGCCTAGCATGTATGCAGGACCCGGATTTCATTTCCCATTATTGGGGAGAAGACAATTGCTCTTTAGGAACTGATACTTGAGAGTCTAGTAGGATAGTATCAGCTAACTACACACACCCCCTATGATTATTCCACGTGACTTCTGTCTAGTGCTAATGGGATCTTTCCCTTTTCAGGGCATCAGCCTTAGTTCAGAAGTTGCAGCCACTGGCAAGGCTAAACGACCTTTTATAAATAAAACTGCTAGCATAATTATTAATTTAAAATGTGACTTTAGGTTGTCTTATTTTCTACTTTTCAAACGTACATTGGTGTTTTGCCGGTAGGTATGTCTGTGTGAGGGTGTCAGATCCCGGAGTTACAGTTGTGAGCTGCCATGTGGGTGCTGGGGTTTGAACCAGAGTCCTCTGGAAGAAGAGTCAGTGCTCTTAACCACTCAGCCATCTCTCCAGTGTTCAGCTTGTTTATTATTACTTCTGTCTGTCTGTCTGTCTGTCTGTCTGTCTGTCTCTGTATGTGTGTCCGTCAGTCTGTCTCTCTCCCTGCCTTCCCCTGCTCTCTCTCTCTCTCTCTCTCTCTCTCTCTCCACACACACACACACACACACACACACACACACACACACACATTATCCACAAGCCAGAGGAAGGCAACAGATCCCCTGCAAACAGGAGACTGACCTTGCTTTGTATGTACTCTGAGTGTGTACTGGTGTACTTGTGTGCAGCTCTATGCAGCTTTACCAGGTAGAGATTTTCACAGCAACTTCCAGATCACAGCCCAGAGCTTCCATATCCCAGTAAGACTCACTCCTCCCCCTCTCCTGGCAGCACCACTTGCTCTCCAGTGCTACAGCGTTTCTTAAGTGGCAGCACATAGTATGGCACCAGAAGAGAACAAAGTCAGAGCAGCCTTCCTTCGGAGATCCATCCAAGTTGTTGCGTGTCTTTGTAGATTTTGTTTTTAAGCTGGTGGGTAGGAAGCATCCTCTAAGCATATGCCAGTTTATTTTAATATTAATATTAATAACTTACCCTCCAAGCGACATTTGGGTGGCGAGGGACATTTGGGTGGACTCCAGTTTGAAGCTAATTATGAATAAATTGTTATCAGTATGGCAGTTTAAAAGATAGTGTTGCTATTCACCTGCAGACCAAAGGTTTGCTGAGGGCAGAGAGCATTTCTGTCCTCAAAGTGCTTAGCACCGGGTTTTCACAAAGCTATGGAGGAAAGGTTTGAGCGAGTGGATGCACAGACACCATTGCAGGGATGGTTAAATGCCAGGGCTAAAATCACTTTCAGGCTTCGGACAGATTTAAACCCAAGGCCCGGCTTCATCTGGGAGATCCAAGACAGGCCTGTTCTGGAAAGTTCCTCACCATTCAATTGAATGAGCAGCAAATCTCCAGTTCCAAGGCTGTGGTGTGAATTAAAAGAGTTTATCTTGAGAAGCTCTCGACGTAGCCTGTCGTTAGCAATCGGTAACTAATTTCTATTATTACTATGAGTGGATCAGTAATCTGCATACATCATATTAGCATGATAATAATAGGGTAACTAATAACTTTTTTAGTCTTAATATTTTTTTTAAAATTGCTTATTTTAATTGTGTGTGGTGTTGTGCACATGGATGCACAAGTGTGTGTGGTAATTGTATGCCTGACATTGGCATCACATGTCTTTCTCAGTTGTTCTCCATCTGAAATCTTGAGGCAGGTTCTCTCACTGAACCCGGAGCTACACTGACCTGGCAGCAAACCCCAAAGGATCCATCTTCCTCTGCACCTCCAAAGCTGGGGTTACAGGAGTGCAAAGCTACCACACCAGGTTTAACGTGGAAGTTGGGATCAGAACTCGGGTCCTCATGGGCACTGTAAGCACTTTACCCACCGAGCCGTCTCCTCAGCCCCTATTGTTTTTACTCTGAAGTACTTTCCCCCCTTAAGTGAAGGTATATACACCACTACAAAACCTATATTTGTGCATATTTGGATTCTGTATTCATGTTCATGCAAACGGCTACCATTTCTTTTTTCACTTTATCTCTCCTTATTTTATTTTTTTTTTGAGACAAACCTTACATAACCTAGGCTGGCCTCACACTCACTGTGTAGCAAGGGTGACCTTGAACTTCTGATCTTCTTGCTTCCACTTCCTAGATGCTTCGATTACAGGCACACACCATTTTCCTAGTGTTATGTGGTGTTGGGGATCAAAGCCAGAGCTTGTGTGCAGCAGACAAGTATCCTCTACTACTACACAATCCTAGACAAGCTATATGCATCCCCGGCCCACATTTAACATCCTCATCCGCCTTCTTGTAAAAATAGCAATTCTATCTTAATTAATACTGTTGTGATGCATACGTAATGCATAATCTGCGTATACTGTAATGCACCCATATGCAGGATGATATTTGTATTTCAAAATATTGAAAATGTAGGACTGAAATATCCTGTTCTGCACAGCCATTTCATGGTGTTTCTATCAGTCTAGGAAAATGGCACCTGTTTTTAAACGATGGGCTTAACAGGTGCCATTTTTTTTTCTTTCCTATTTCCAAGCACTCTATTTTGGCAATAGGACTCCCGGCTCACTTCCCTCAGAAGATTGGTTGGAAGGGAGGGGGACTCTTTTTCCCCTTGCTTGCTGGCCTGCATGCCTAGGGTCACGTTTGGTGTTGGGGGAGTGTCTCTCCAATGACCTCCTGGAATGTTAGAGCTCTGACTCACAGAGAGCCCCCACCAGTCAGCTTAAGGCAGCAATTAGAAACTAACCATTAACTCCTTGGGGCAACAGGAGGTGAGCAAAATGTCCAGTTGTTTGACAGGACCCGTGATATTTAGCAGTACATAAATGAAGTCATCAGCTGTGACATATCAGGGCATTTCTTCAAGGGAGGTGCTGGACGGTGCACTGGGTTTCTCAAGATTAATTACACATTTTGCCTTACCCGGGAAGGATGAGTGTGTGCAGAAAAGGCTGATAAGGACTTGTCCTGGGAGGAATTTGGACTTTGCAGATGGCTGTAAAAGCAATCAGTAACCAGATATGATAGGCAAAGGGTTCCAGAGCCTTCCCACATGGCCCACCATCACCCAGGAGCTCCTGCAGTCGCCGCATCTGACTAATTTACTTCAAGCTGTGATTTCTTTGCTCAGCTGCCTCTGGTATCTAAAGTGCCCAACTCTAGAGACATCGCGCTCATGAGCTGAGCCCAATTTCTGCTGCTACCTCCTCCACAGTAACTTTCTCTTCTTTTTTCTTTTTCAAAGCCAGAAGATGGTGGTGCATACTCATTTTTTTAAAAGATTTTTTTTAAAAAAAAAGACTTATTTATGAATTTATTAATTAACTAATTTATTTATTTAGTGTATATGAGTACACTGTCACTGCCGTCAGACACACCAGAAGAGGGCATCAAATCTCATTACAGATGGTTGTGAGCCGTCATGTGGTTGCTGGGAATTGAACTCAGGACCTCTGGAAGATCAGTCAGTGCTCCTAACCACTGAGCCATCTCTCCAGCCTCAGAGTGAGTCTTTTATCTCTACCAGAGGGAATCTGGTTTTATTCACCCGAGGTGAATCTAGGATGCTGTATGCAGTGGTTGCTACAGTATTTTGTTTTGATTTGCACTCCATGCATCTGTCTCTCATAACTGATACCACTGTATGGCAAAACGGGCTTGTGTTCCGTTCCTAGAAAATGTGTGTGGTCCCAAATCTGTGGCAGATGGGCCGACAGGCATTTGCCACCTTGACCCGTCTGAAGGTTGGGAAGGCATGGGGGTAGGAGTCAAGATAGCTGGTCACACTAGGTGCATAGTCAGGAAGCAGAGATCCACGAATGCAGGTATCAGCTAACTTTCTTTGTATTTATTCTGAGCTCCCAGCTGATGCTATATACCTACATTTAGGGTGGGTTCTCTCACCTGAGGTAACCTAGTGCAGAAATCACCACTGACTTGCCCACACATGGTGGGCGATTCAAAATCCTATTGAGGTGATAATTTGCATTAATTGCCAAAGCCTGGACATGACCATAGTCTGGAATGCTCACCAGCATCTTTGAGATCCTCTTCTGGCTGTAGAGTATTTCCTCATACCCTCTGTGCTAAAGTGGCGGTGGCATTGATTCCTGGCAGATGGAGTGTGTTTGTATTGCTCCTAGTCACTCTAGAACAACTTGCTACACGTGAGTCTCATCCCCTCCTCCACTGGCTCTTGGAGTGGAAAAGACCATGAGGAAGAGACAGAGCCGCAGACCGAAGTCAGAGGTCGGAGTTGCTGTCTGGGAAAGTCAGTAGGCCGGCTGTGCTCAGTGAAGGCTTGTCTCTTAGGTGGTTCTAGATCCTGTCAAGTTGCCAGCCACTGTAGCTTATTACTGAGGCGTGCACCCATCACCCGGTGGGATAGACTACAGGAAACACCAGCAAAGACCCAAGGCAGAGGGAGGGGTCTACAGTGGGTGTCTTTTTCTCTCACACAAATAATCAGGCTTTTAAATAATGTCTACCATTTCCAAGAACATAAAAATCAAGAAACAAACCCTACACAACTCGGGCATTTACTCAAAAGGAAAAACAAAAAAAATCCCAAAGTAAGCGAATGACTTGGTTTTATTCTTTTGTTGCCAAACGTAGGGGCTTGGTTCAATTATATGTGTGTAAAACATTTCCTTCTTCTATGTCTGAATGCACACATATGTGTTCATTTCTTTCTTTTTCTTTCTTTTTTTTTTTTTTTTTGCGTGTCCCTATCTCTCTTTCCCCCCCTCTAGTCTAAAGATTTGTTTGGCTTTGTTTTTTTGGTTTGTTTGTTTTTTTAATTAGTAGGCATTAAGTAGAGGTAGCCAACTCCCTTCCAGATGTCCTCCTGTCTCTTTGATATTTCCACAAGGACACAGGCTTTGAAAAAGTGTTTTGTGACATACTGTACCACCCATCCACGCATACACACACCTCCCACATTGAAAGGCACAGAGCAGTCTTCAAGCAGAATGAATGATACAGGAGGAGGCTACAGAGCAGGGGACAACATGGGAGCTAACCTTCCCAGCCGTGCAAAAGCTCGCACCAGATACACCGAATAGAGTCTGACCCTGATCAAATGGATCCAGGGCGGAGGAAGTAGCTCGAGCCACGGAACTCTTGTCTTGCAAGGGTGGAGATCGGAGATGGGTCCCCAGGATCTATGTAAGAAATGAGAACAGGGCCAATGCTTGCGATCCTAGGGCATGAGAACTAAAGATGTGTGAGCCCCTGGGGCCAGACAGTCTAGCCTACTCGATGGGTTTCAGGCCAGGAAGAAACACTGCCTGCCTACCCCCTGAAAGAATGGGGTGCTAGAGGGATGACTCAACAGTTAAGAGCATTTATGCTCTTGTAGAGGAACCATGTTGAGTTCTGAGCACCCACACGCCACTCACCTATAGCTCTAGTTCCAGGAGATTCAACTTCCTCTTCTGACATCTGTGGATAATGCACACATGTGATACACATCCATACATGTAGGCAAAACATTCCATAAAATAAAAATACCTACTTTTCAGAAGAGGAGAGCATCTGAGGAATGACAAGCAGGGTTGTCTCTTTGCCGGCACAGTCACACAAACTTGTGTACAGGCCCACAATCAAGACAGCATGCATTCTTGCAGTATGCATGTACCAAAACAAAAACAAAGGAAATATTTCCTCAGTACACAGCTCACTGCATGAGTCACACCAAGGCAGCAACTCACAAGGCTACTTGCCTGACACATGTCTCTTTCGGGGACTGACATCAGGTCCTGTGGTAAGCCTCTGCAATCAATATTCTCTTTGCCACAAAACTCTCTTCTGTATTTAAAGATTTCTTTTGCCCTGACAGTTGCTGGACCTTCAGTTAGTTCTGTATAGCCCCCAATGTTCCTGCTATTCTCTAAAGAACTCTTTCACTTGGAGAGCTGGGGTCTGACATTTATTTTAGATTGAAAGTTAAAGATCTCAGGTTTGAGGTTCTGGAGAGATGGTTCAGCTGGTAAAGCACCCGAGGATCTGAGTTCTATCCCCAGGACTCACATGAAAAGCTGAGTGTAGTGATTCTTATGCGATCCTAGCATTGGGGGAGCAGAGACAGGTGATCCCTGAATGCTGGGGGTGGGGGTGGGGACAGCTAACCTGGCATACTTAGTAAAGTCCTGGGTGAATGAGAGACCCTATCTTAAGCAAAACTATGCAAAGTTTCTCAGGACTTCCAGTGGTTTACACACACACACACACACACACACACACACACACGCAGGGAAAAGTGAAATATGGGAACATTAACACTCAAGAAAGAAACTGTGTACAGTTACTGGGGTGGCATACTCCAAGAAAGGACTTATAGTTTGAATCTCAAAGTCCCCAGGAGCTTACGTGCTATAGGCTTAATTAGCTGGTGAGATCTGAGAGGTGACTGAATCTCAAGGGTCTCAACTTTATCAGTGGATTAACCCACTATCCATCTGAAACTCAGTAGACCATAACATTGGTAAAGATGGGAGGTGGGAGTTGGGGGAGGGGGAGGGGCTGGCGGGAGGAAGTGGGCTACTGGCCCAGTGCCTCCAGAGGTAGACCTTGTCCTGAGACCCTCTCTCTGTCTCTCTGCTTCCTGGCCAACTTGCAGTTTCGAGAGGTGAGCTCTCAGATAACTCCTGCTACTGTGCCCTTGCTCTGCTATCATGAGCTCTAACCCTTTGAAACCTTAAGTCCAATCCATTTTCCTTCTCTAAGTTGCCCTGGTCACGATGTCTTATCACAGTAGTAGAAACTCTAGATACCACAGCACACATCAGATTCCTTCTTAAGTTGGAATAATGTCTCGCTGTACACTTGTGCCACATTTTGTTTATCCTCATCCGTTAGCAGGTATGACTGTGAACAATGCTATGAACTACAGGGCAGAGAATTAGCTAGAGTTCTTGCCTTTATTCTTCAGTCTTGGGTAATAAATCTAGAAGTGGGAGAGCTGGATGGAATACTAATTTGGTGTTTTTCTTTTGAGGAACTGGAAAACTCTATCTTGTAAGCCAATATCATGTTTTAAATCCACAGCCTGCTCACCATCCCTGTGCTTGTTCTAAGTTCTTTTAAAAGTCATTTACTGATTTATTTGTGTGTGTGTGTGTGTGTGTGTGTGTGTGTGTGTGTGTACACAGGTGTTTTTCCTGCATGTATGTCTGTGCATCATGTGTGGCACAGTACCCACAGAGGCCAGAAGAGTGATTTCAGATGCCCCAGGGCTGGAGTTTATAGTTGTGAGCTGCCATATGGATGCTGGGATTTGAACCTGAGACCTCTGGGAAAGAAGCCAGTGCTCTTAACCACTGAGCCATCTGTCTGTCATCCCTTTACTTTTAACCTACTAAAAATTTTGTTTTGTTTTATTTTTATCTGTTTGTTTGTTTGGAGACACACTCTCACCATATACCTTCTGCTAGCCTGGGACTCATCATGTAGGTCAGGCTAGCCTTAAACTCATTCACTATTCACTGCCTCTCAAGTGCTGGAATTAGAAGGGCATGTGCCACCACACTATGTTTTTTTAATTTAATTTGGCTTTCAGTTAGATAGTAGCTTAGAAGAGGCAGGGAGCAGTAAGAACAGGAGGGGCAAAGGACAAGGTAACATATGCGATCAAAATAAATTATATACGTGTGACAATGTCATAATGAAACCCATTATTAGGGAACCAACATATGCATTTCTTCAGTGTTTGTCTGAGCCACTTTTAATGCTCAGTTTTTATCAGACCTAAGATTCTAGGTGACTTTTCTTATAATGCTTTACATATTTCACCCCATTCTCTCTCTCTGTCTCTCTGTCTCTCTCTGTCTCTGTCTCTATCTCTCTGTGTCTGTCTCTCTGTTTCTCTGTCTCTCTCTGTTTGTCTGTCTCTCTCTGTCTGTCTCTCTGTCTGTCTCTCTCTGTCTGTCTCTCTCTTATAGCTTCTTTCAAGATTTTCTTGCAATTTTCCGAAGTTTGAATGTGATATGTTTAGATTTAGGTCCCCCACCCCCAGGGTGGGTTAGTATTTCTGCCGTTTTGTGTTCTCTAAGCTTCCTAGTGTTTATTGTTTATTGAGGAAAATGTTCAGCCACTACTACTTCAGATATTCCCTTCTGTTCCTTTCCCCCTTTCTCTTCAGTGTCCTCATATGTACGCTGCAGTGTTTGCAGCTGTATCATAGTTACTGTGCTGAGCCACTTTTCTTCTTTTCTTTTTCTTCTTTGCATTTCAGCTTGGCCGCTGCTGCTGACACTGATCCAGGCTCATGAACGTTTCCTAGTATTCCTGGCTGTGATTTATATGCCAGCAAGCTCACTACAAATATCTTTCAGGGGCTGGAGAGATGGCTCAGTAGTTAAGAGCACTGGCTGCTCTTCCAGAGGTCCTGAGTTCAAATCCCAGCAACCACATGGTAGGTTAAAAACCACCCATAATGAGATCTGATGTTCTCTTCTGGTGTGTCTGAAGACAGCTACAGTGTACTTATATATAAAATAAATAAATAAATCTTTAAAAACAAAACATCTAGTCTTGTTTCTGTGCTTCTGGGTTCAAGCATTTCTGTTCCACTCTCCCTTGAAACCCGCATCTCTCCTTCATTAACATCTGCTCTGGCCTGTTGTTCACCTTTTTCTTTAACTTTTTAACCAAAATTATCTTAATTCCTGGTGGCTCATATCTTTGTCATATCCCAGCTTGGCTATGGCATGTACCCTTTCTTTTCCATATTGTGTTTCCCCCTCCCCACCCCCCAATATCACACCCTATAGTTTTTGGTGAAAGTCATATGTGAGGGATGAAGAGATGCTCAGCAATTAGTCAGGGTGTTGAGGACCGGAGTATGTCTTAGGATCCACGCTGGCAGCTTACACACCCCAAACATAGACCCTTCCCATGCCCTTCCCTCTTCCTCTGATCACGGAGGAAGGCCCTGCCCATAGGTACCAACCCACCCTGGCACATCAGGTCACTGCAGGACTAGGCACATCTTCTCCCCCTCAGGCCAGACAAAGCAGCTCTGTCAGGGGAACAGCGTCCACAGGGAGACAACAAAGCTAGGGTCGGCCGCTTCTCCAGTTGTTGGGGGGACCCGCATGAAGACCAGGTGCACATCTGCTACATATCTACGGGATAAATTCTTTAAGTTGTTTAGCTTTAAAAGAAAATTCTATTTTACATCTCGTATGCGTGTGTCTGTATGTGGGGGTATGAACATGAATGCAGATGCTCTACAGAAGGCCGAGGAGGGCATGGGGTCCCCTGGAGCTGCAGGTACTGGGTATCGTGAACCGACTGATGTGGATGCTGGGAATGTACAACCTGTGGACCTTTGTGAGAGTACTATGTGCTTCCAACTGCCAAGCCTTCTCTCAGCCCTGTCTCTGTTCTTTTAAAAGTATTCCTAACTTTGAGCTGTATCTGCAAGTGTTGTTTAAATCTTTTTTTGGAAATTATTCTTCTCACACACACAGACTCTAAGACCTAGTTTCAGAGAAAATAGAAACGGGGGGGGGGGGGGGGGGCGGGATTAAACTCAGACTCATCTGCGCATCATCACAATCGAGGGAAGTAGTAACGTAACCTTTTTAATTTTCAATTCATTTCAGTTTTCCTTCTCTCCCCCTCTTCGTCTCCCATGTCTCCCTTGTCCCGCTTTCCCTTCTCCCTTTCCTTTTCTTCCTCTTTTAAGAAAAGGTCTCAAGTGTCCCAAGCTGGTCTTGAACTCACTATGCAGCTGAGGTTGACCTTGAACTTCATATGTGTGCTGAGGTTACAAGCATGGTTTATATAGTACTGGGGATGGGGATAGAACCCAGGGCTTCATGCATGTTAAGCAAGCACTCTATCCACTGAGCTCCCCAGAATCTTGAGGAAAGACTTGAATTTCCTACACTGATTAGGTTTGTCTGGACCTACTTAGAAAGTGGGAGGTTTGTGTATGAGTGCTTTGCCTACATATATATATGTACACCATATACATGACTGGCCCTATAGGAGCCAGAAGAAGGCATTGGATTCCCTGAGATTGGAGTTAGATGTTTGTGACCTTCCCAAAGGGTGGTGGGAATCAAACCTGAACCCTGTGGAAGAGGAGCTGGTGTTCTTAATCACTAAAGCGCTCTCTCCAGTTCCCCAAAGTGGGATTTGATGCCTTGTGATGTGACATTTCCTTGCATCTCAGCTGAGAGTCACAGTTTCTGTGTGTGTTGGAAGTGTGGGCCAGCACCACCTCCATTTTGCTGTGTATCTACTTTGGCCAATGAACATGAGGGAGGGGCCTTTCATGCAGGCTGTAATTTTTTGCAAGTCCTAGAAGAAACAGGAACAGAGTTTTACCTGCCCCTGAACTCTGAGGAGGGAAGGAAAGCTAAGACGGTCACATCCATGAGATGCTTTGACTCAGGAACAGTAGCAGCTCTGTTGCACGACCCAGCTGTCAGCATCACAAGGGGATGTGACACCAAGACGTGTTTCTTTATGGCTACTTCAGACTGGAACTTTCCAACTAGGCTCGTCTGTCTGGCCAGCAAAGCTCAAGGATCCACTGTCTCTTCCTCCCCATTCATGGGGTTATAACTGAGCACCACCACGCCAGGCTTGAACTTAGGTCTCATGCTTGCCTGGCAAGCACTTCACCCAGTTGCCATCTCCCCAGCCCCAGAGATGCTATTTTCTTCCCTCCATGACCGTGGTGCTTCAGGTGTATAAGGCAGCTCTTGCTCCTGTCTACTCACAGGTAGGTAAGATTTGAACTCACATTATCTGCACCCCTGCCCTTTCCCCACTGACTGGGACTTTCAGGCAGATCAGTGACCAAGGAGACTGGCATTTCCACAATCAGCACCGTGACTCACTGGCACGTGCAGAGTCTTCTCATGCACCTAAAACACTTCTGTGGAGGTGGAGCCAAGCTGATGTGCAATGTTCGGTGACTCAGAGACGGTTAGAAGTGAACTTGAATCCCTGGGTGGACTTGATATTTCACAGGATCATATTGTTAGCTCGTATTTGTTCAGGAAGATATAGGATGAACGTTTGCTGACTGAAACTTTGTCCTTTTATTTCAATCCTGCTTTATAAGCAGGGTTTCCCCACTATGGCTTCTCAGAAGTTGATCCAGCTGCATCAGACTTTTGCTGTTTTGCTTGTTTGTTTGTGTGATAGGGTCTCATGATGCAGCCTTGGATGACCTAGAACTTGTTATGTAGACCAGGCTAGCCTCAAACTCATAGAAATCCACCTGCCTCTGAGTGTCAGGATCAATGCCATATACTACCACAACCAGCTAAGACTACCTTTTTGTTTTTAAAGGATTTATTTTCCTTTTTTTTTTTCTGTGCATTGTTGCTGTGTCTCTGTGACAGTTTGAGGATCCCTTAAGACTGGAGTTACAGATGGTTGTGAGCTGCCAAGTGGGTGTTGGGAATTGAATCCTGTCTTTTGGGAAAGCAGCCAGTGTTGTTATCCACGGAGCTATTGCTCCATTTGTAATTGTGTGTGTGTGTGTGTGTGTGTGTGTGTGTGTGTGGTTGTACATGCATGTGCAGTACCTACAGGAGACAGAGGAGGGTGCTGGGTACCCCTGGAGTCATGAACCACTACATGTGGACACTGAGAACCAAAACCAGGTCTTCTGAAGAGCAGAAAGTGCTTGCCGTGTATCTTAGTCAGGGTTTCTATTCCTGCACAAAACATCATGACCAAGAAGCAAGTTGGGGAAGAAAGGGTTTATTCAGCTTACACTTCCACATTGCTGTTCATCATCAAAGGAAGTCAGAGCAGGAACTCACACAGGGCAGGAGGCAGGAGCTGATGCAGAGGTCATGGAAGGATACTGTTGATTGGATTGCTTCCCTTGGCTTGCTGGGCATGCCTTCTTATAGAACTCCGGACTACCTGCCCAGGGATGGCACCAGCCACAGTGGGCTGGGCCCTCCCAACTTGATCACTAGTTGAGAAAATGCCTTCCAGCTGGAGCTCACGATGCGCAACTGAAACTCCTTTCTCTGTGATAACTCCAGCTTGTGTCAAGTTGACACAGAAAACCAGTGAGTAAACACAGCTTCTCTCCAGTCCCAGTTGTTCAGACTCTTGATTCTTGTTTAGATTAGTTTCCCTTCCTTTGTTTTCCCGTCTAAGTGATGCCCTTTCTTTACTGCTCAGCAAAAAAGTGACCCATTTCTAAACCATTCCTAGTCCCTGGCAAAGAGTCCTGGAAATGTGTTGACGAAGGCACCTGGCTTGTGGCTGCTGTGGTTAGATACTATTTGAGTGTGTGCCCCAAGGGTTCAAGGGTATCCCTAGTGTGCTAATCTAGGGAAGTGATAGGACCTAGTGAGAGAGGGGTCTTAGGTCACTGGAGGACACTTCTTTCTGAAGATATTCATGCTGGTCTTGAGTTATTTCATTGTTTTTACCAGAGCAACCCTGGTATAAAAGAATTTGACCAGAGAAGTGGATGGTGAGCACAGTGGTGCAGGCTCAGGAGACTGCCCCGGGGAATGTGATGTCTTCTGGACACTGCTTGCACCAGGCCTGCCTATGGTGCAGACATACATACTGACAGCACATGTGCACACGCAGGCACGCACACACACACACACACACACACACACACACATACACACACACACACACACACACAGAGAGAGAGAGAGAGAGAGAGAGAGAGAGAGAGAGAGAGAGAGAGAGAGAGAGAGAGAGAGAGAATGAAATATAAAACCATGGGAAGATGGGAAGAGTGGAATAAGATATTCTACATTGGCCTCTGGCTCCTACACATACATGCATGGTTGGACTTTGTACACACATGTATTTTACACACACACACACACACACACACACACACACACACACCCCTGCCTTAAATCTCCCTAAGGCTGAATAATAAAATAACTTGCAGTCTTTTCTGTCTTTTCAGGATTCTCTTTGTAATTGGGGTTAGCACCATGGGTTGCCTTTTTACTGGTTCTATAGTTTTGGTTGTTTCTTGTTTATCTTGATACTTGTATTAATTGACAAACAAGTAGATTCTAGAGACCTGGAAGGCTAAGGTCAAGGCTAAGTTTATCAGCAAAGTTCTCCTCTGGTCCTTTTCTAAAAAAAGGTTTTTAAAAATTTATGAGTACACTCTAGCTGTCTTCAGACACACCAGAAGAGGGCATCAGATCCCATTACAGATGGTTGTGAGCCACCAAGTGGTTGCTGGGAATTGAACTCAGGACCTCTGGAAGAGCAGTCAGTGCTCTTAACCACTGAGCCATCTCTCCAGGCCTTTCCTCTGTTCTTAAGTAAATGTTCTTTCTCCATCCACTGAAGCCATTTCTCAGTAAGTACTACTTTGAAATGCCAACCCTGGCTTATCCAGAAAGCAGCTTATCTCTACTCACCTAGGTCAGAACAGGCCTAAGAAGTAGCAGGAGGCTGAGTCTCACATTTTTTTTTCCTCTTCCCTAATCTCCTGAATCTTCATACTGGGAACTGAACCCATGGTCTTGCACTTGTGAGGTAAATGCTCTACCACTGAGATGCTGCCCCAGTCCCACAAACCACTTCATGATGAACAGTCTCAACAATCCCCCACCTCAGCAGATTCCGTCTCATGATACAGAGTGGAGATCACGTTTGACCACCTCCTAGTGCTGATGCCTCCCTCACAGATCCCGTCCTGGCTGTGATCTCATCCTGGCTATGAGCCTTGGCTCAGGGAAGGGATTGTCCTGTGAGCACAAGTGGGAGGATGTCATCTTTAGAGAGAAAGGTAGTTGATTACGATCAAGAAAGGGACAAGATGGGGCTTAGCAGTTATAAGCACTGACTGCTCTCTCAGAGGTCCTGAGTTCATTTTCCAGCAACCACATGGTGGCTCATGACCATCTGTAATGGAATCCGATGCCTTCTTCTGATGTGTCTGAAGACAGCTACAGTGTACTTATATACATAAAATAAATAAATCTTTAGAAAGGGACGAGAATCTGGGAGTGTTGCATATTAGCTCTCAAAGACTCAGAGGTCTTGGAGAAGGAGGGATAGAGAGAGAGGTTGGGGAGAAATGTACAACTCTGATTTTCAGGTATGATGCAACCACAATGCTTTCAAACTCCATGCCTGCGAGTACATGCAGAAGATCAGCATAAGACTGGACTCCTCAGTACCCTCAAAGGCTTCCCTTTGAGGCCTAGGGGCCTGGCCCCCAGGAATTTATACAAAGTTAAGGGTTAATGGAGAAGAGACATTTTCATCAGTGGAATAGAGACACTTGCTGCTCTAAACAACTGTAATCCCTGATAAAACTCACCAGGCCATTAAAAAAACCCAAGAAGATATAAAAACAAAAGAGGGAGTAGATAGGAAGAGATATGCAGGAACGAAAGTATCATGATGCACCCTGTTACTGTGTATAATTAATATATACTAAATATATATTACTCTAATGCAAGGGAACAGCATGAAGTCCCATGAAGCCCCATGCACACCTAGACTGCTAAGCTTTCTACCCAGTGCCTATGCACACATGCAGAACTTGATTAAGACTATCTTCCTGGGTTGGAAGGATGCTGGTGGTTAAGTGTTCGCTGCTCTTGGCAGAGAACTGGAGTTTGGTTCTCATCACTCATGATGGGTGACTCACAACTATAAGTATCATTGGTTCCAGGCCTCTTCTGGCCTCTGCAGGCGCCCGTACATGGGCATGCAAGTACACATACATTCACTCAACAATACTAAAGCAACTATTTTGGGGAAAAAAAAAAAGGTTCTTTTCCTTTCCTTACTTGTATTGCAGGTAAAGGTTGGTTCATACTCTCCGATTGTTTGAGACTCACCCCCAGAAGAACTTGAGCGTTAAGCAAATATTTTAAAAAATTGAAATTAATTCGCATTAAGTGCTTTAAGGGAATATACTGTTTCTTCAAGTGAATAGTCCTTGCTTTAGATAGAATTCATGCTAATCTGGGTTTTCAGGTTACTTGGCCAACATGGTAGCAGAGAGAGTTGGGAAAGTTTCTTTTTATTATCTGTGGAGAGCTAGAAAGAATGCAATTTTCAGTGAGCTCAGGACCCAGCTGGTGGTAAGTCCCTAGAGCACCGCCACCCTGGGGGCAGCTCAGGTCAATGTTGGCTCTGGGACTACTGTGCACACTGGAGGCCAGAGCTGAGGGAGTGTGTTCGGATATATCTGAGTCCCTCCATCTAGATAGGAGAAGCCAAGGTTCCAGTCCCCCTTTTGTTAGGATTCCATATCAGGCACCGGGAGTTCACCTTGTTCTAGAGAGGTGAGCTGTGGTCACTTGCTTGATTATTCTCTGTGCTGTGATAACTCCTGGACTCAAACAAGTCTCATGACATAGTTTATTGCTTGATTATCTCTCTGCTTTATCTACTGGAGTCAGAGATAGGAAAGTTAATACATATATATTACATAATTTATATATGATTGGCATGTATTAACTGCACATATTAATGCAGCTCAGTGTGGTATTTTAGCACACATATTTCTTTATGCAGAGCCAACAAATGTGATTTTTTTTTCTCCACACCTATAAAGCTTTTTATCTTCCATTAAGGATATTCAATGTGCTTTCCTTGACTTTTGGGTTGAGAAAGTCAAGTTTGATATTCAGAAAACAAGTCAGGCCATTGGAAAATAATCTGGCGTATACGTCTGTTGCATGTCTTCCTTGCAAGCACAGACGTTACAAGGAGACACACTGACATACACAGGGTCACTGAGGAATGAAAAGGGCTGAACTCAAGCCTCCTGGCTGTTTCCTCAGTGTGCTGACAAAGCCAAGCATGTGAAGCATCTTTCCTCAGGCACCATCCAGACTGAGTTTCGAGACAGGGAGTCATATTGGTCTGGAAGTCACTGGCTAGACTGATGTCCAGAGAGCCTCAGCACCGGGGTTATAAGCATGTAACACCATGCCTGGCTGGTTTGTATTTTAAGGTTGTGTCCCACTATAGCTCTGGCTGGCTTCAGGTTTGGAACCCTCCTATCTCTGCCTCCTACGAGCTGCCATTACAGGAATTTACTATCATGCTGATTAAGGGTGGATTGTTATTATACAGGGTTACATAGGCCACTAGTATTTATTTTTCAAGAATATAATATACTTTGAATGTATTTCCCCTAGATTTAAAAAAAAATAGGGTAATGAAAAGAAGGCTGTCGAAAAACAAAGTATTTGCACTGCACCAGGCTCCTCAGATGCTTGGGGTAAAGCAATAGTAACTCCTCCTGCCTCTACCTCCTGAGTGTCCTCATTGGGAGTGTGTGGACCACTAGGGAGTTTTACATACCCAGAATCCATTTTTAAACATGCTTGGTAATTCCTTTCAGTCTCTAGTTCTTTGCTCTTATTTTTCAAGCTTCTCACTAATGCCTTCCAGCAAAATAAAGAATTTTAAGTCACCCCATGTAAGACAGTGTCTGTATTGAAAAGTGCTGGCCAGTTTGATTTAGACCTCTGCTGTTTTCTCAGCCTGTAGCTCAGGACACCTCCTTCTTGTCTGCTTAGAGTCCCTTTCTCTGGGAGGTGCACACATATTTACAGGCTTGCTTCAAGGCCTGGTTCAAGGGTGTTTCTCCAGAGAACATTTGTTTCTGTATGTTTGCTGGGAGGACCACTAACACTGACTGCTTTAAATTTATATATCCAAATGAGTCTTTCCCCATCATATGGGTAATTCAATTCCTACAGAAAAATCAGCTGATCTGTGCTAATACTGCCCAAGGTTGTGTTACTTTTTTCCTTTCTATATAGTCCTGATGTCAAGCACACATCCCTTTGTTTAGTTGTATTTGGAGACAAGGCTTTAAGTAGCCCAGGCTAGTTTCAAACTTGAAATTTTTCTGCCTGGGCCACTCAAGTGCTGTATCCACAGTCATGTTGGATATAGTCTACCACGTAGAGATATGGACTACCACATAGAATTATAGACTATCACATAGAGATGTGGACTACCACATAGGTATATGGACTACCACATAGGGATATGGACTACCACATAGAATTATAGACTACCACATAGAGATGTGGACTACCACATAGGTATATGGACTACCACATAGGGATATGGACTACCACATAGGGATATGGACTACCACATAGAATTATAGACTACCACATAGAGATGTGGACTACCACATAGGTATATGGACTACCACATAGGTATGTGGACTACCACATAGGTATGTGGACTACCACATAGAATTATAGACTACCACATAGGGATATGGGCTACCACATAGGGATATGTTTCCTTTATTTTGTATGGGGTCAGATTCTGATGTGATGTCTTCTTCTGGCCTCCTTGGGCACATGTCATGCATGGTGTATGCAGACAAACATGATGGCAAAATACCCACACAGATTAAATATATAGAAAGAAAACAAAACAAAACACATCACAAAAAAACTCATAATGTTTTAAAGAACTTTATGATTTGGGGTTGTTGCTGCGTTCATAGTTATTTGAGGTACATGTGGTCTGTAGGTTATGGGCTGGGCAGACTGGTCGAAGGGCTTTATCTCTGTCCCTGGCCCCATCGATCAAAGCAGACATTCCAGACACCATCTGGCTTTGATGTTACCTTACCTCTCAGCTATTTGTTGAATGTTGACCCAGGAGTTGGTTATTTACCTAGGGAGAGTATTTGGGAGTATTTTAGGCTTTCCGGCAGCTCCACATAGACAGATTTTCATCTTCTAGGTGGGCTTCCAGGCTGAAGGTGAAGGTAACAATATGGTCGATGACTATCAATCAGTTCACTTTAGGAGTCAATTTGGTTTTCTAAAATCTAACCAATTTGGAGCTGGAGAGGCGAGTGGCTGAGAGAACTTGATGCCCTTGTGGAAAACTTAGGTACCCACCCAAGCACCCACATGGTGACTTATAAATCCAATTCCAGAAGGTACAAAGCCCCCTGACATCACTGCATTAACTTGGTATACAGATACTCCTACATCCCACAGACACAAACACGCACACACACACACACACACACACACACACACACACACACACAAGAAAAACACTCATATACATAAAAATATTTTTACAAACCTATTTTTTTCTACTTATTATACCAAACAAAACCTAGTAATGGCTCCCTCCGCTGTGAATTCAAACTTGTTGAGTAAGGGGATCGTGGAAAAATGATGCCTGCACCCACCACACAGCCACTATAAAGTGTGATGACAGTGTGTCCCAGTGACTGTCCAAAGACAAGGAGGGACATCTCTTCCACGAGGCCTTGGAGTAAGCTGTGGAATAACTGACTGCTCTTCCAGACGTCCTGAGTTCAATTCCCAGCAACCACATGGTGGCTCACAGTCATCTATAATGAGATCTGATGCCCTCTTCTGGTGTGTCTGAAAACAGCAACAATGTACCCATATACATTAAATAAATAAATCTTTAAAATAGAAGTTCAAAAAATATCCACAAGTCAGCCTTGCCAGTGTAACTCGTCACAGTGCGGAGGCAGGTGTGACAGCACACGCCTACAGTCCCAGCACTTAGAGTCTGAAGCAGGAGGATTCTGAGTTTGAGAATAGCCTGAGAACTTGTTTCAGAAAAAAAAAAAAAGTGCCCATAATTGCACTTAAAATCTAAACTCATTCATTGGGAAGCTAAAGCTATTCAGTGATAGTGACACTGGATCATTACTGTAGATGCACAGACACACTGACACATACCACTGTGTAGGTATACATCTTGCTGTGACTGTATCTTTGCTCTCTTGGTCAGTGTAAAAGTGTCTTGTTTCTGGAATCTCCTGCAAGAACATTTCATGAGTATCCCTAACTAGGCTGAGTATCCATCCCCATGAACTAGTCCTGACAAGATGGGACCAGAGATTTATGAGAAATGCATAGGGCAGAGAAATAAGATGTGGAAATGAGGCAGTGAAACCCAAATGATAGGAAACCCCACATGACCAATGATTTAGGGTTTTGGTTTTTGTCTTTTTTTGTTTTTAAGATTTATTAGTTTTATGCATATGAGTACACTGTAGCTCAGACACACTAGAAGAGGGCATCAAATATCATTACAGATGGTTGTGAGCCACCATGTGGTTGCTGGGAATTGAACTCAGAACTCTGGAATAACAGTCAGTGCCTTAACTGCTGAGCCAGCATCTTCCCATCTCCAGTCTATTTTTTTTTTTTTAAACAAAATACTCAAGTGATACTAAAAAAGGAGTATGTAATGGGAACCAAGAGAGAGGTTCAAGATAGACTCCCGATGTTAACATGAAAAACTTGGTAGGAAAACAGAAATTCAACTCTATACATTTATGAGACAACGTCAAATTGAGAAATAGCTAAATTTCTAATCTCAACTAGGGATTATTGGTTATAGTATTAATATTTTTATTGTAAAATTGAAGTTGTTTAAATCAAAACATTATTATCACACATGTGTGTACCAGGGCCAATAGATAACTTTGTGGAGCCACTTTTTGTAGATCTATGTTAGGGTGATATATGATTAGACAGTGGAGAGATAGGTGGAGAGAAAGGCAGAGAAAAGGAAGGAAAACTGAGGAGGAACAGGGATTGGGAGAGAAAATCAAGATGGTGCAGGGGAAAGCAGACTTAGATCCTAGTGGCTGTAATCAGACATAGATAGATATAAATATTTAAAGGGATATAGGTCTTTATCTCATATGGAAAGGCAGTTTGTATCTGTGACTATTGGATGTAATCTTATTATGTAGAGGGCTTATGAATTGAGAATCTATCATATAAACGTTTGAAAAGTTACCGGGCTTTGAAGTGATGTTTGTGACGGGCGGTGGAGGAAAGAAGATGCTGGGGCGGTAATTCCACCTGGGACGAGGCAGTAGGGTGGACGGAGTGAACCGCCTGGGGACAGAATCTCGTGGACCAAGTGACAGAGTCTGTGCGCACCGCTCCACACTAAAAGCGGTGTCTGCACAGTGAGACCTTGGGGGCCATTAAATAGATAAGCCATTTCGTTTCTTAATATTTACTGCGACAGTTTTTCTCCTTTTGCTTTTACGTGGATCCCAGAGGTCAGTCAGATCACCAGGCCCTGACTAGGCTTGCTGGGCAGGTGTTTTACCTTGATGGCCTTAGGAGTATGATATTTTAGAAGATGTGTAATAAAAAGAGTATATTTTAGAAGTAGGTTTTGGTGAAGACTGAAATATTTATGAGTGTCATGATGAGAGATTTCTAAGTCATTTGCTTCCATGTGACCAGGAATGGAGATGAGACCAAGATGTACATGAAGCAATACCACCCCTGAGGTACCAGTCCCTGAAACGGTGGGGACAGAAGGGCTTATGCTCTATTTTTGTTTTGATAATACTTAAAGTGGTTTCCTTCCTTCCTTCCTTCCTTCCTTCCTTCCTTCCTTTCTTTCTTTCTTTCTTTTTTTCTTTCGTTCTTCTTCTTCTTTTTTTTTTTTTTTTTTTTTTGATAAGACATTAAAGACCATGGAGCAGGTCTCATGAACCGATGCGGGAAATGACTTGGTTTTATCACTAAATTTTAATAGAAATAAGCAAATGTATCTTGATGTTCCAGTCTAGGGTACTCTTACTTATTAAGTATGCTCACATGTTTGGGGTGTATATGCTTGTGTTGTGCAGATGTGCCAGAGGTGTATATGCTTGTGTTGTGCAGATGTGCCAGAGGTGTATATGCTTGTGTTGTGCAGATGTGCCAGAGGTGTATATGCTTGTGTTGTGCAGATGTGCCAGAGGTATATATGCTTGTGTATGTGCAGATGTGCCAGAGGTGTATATGCTTGTGTATGTGCAGATGTGCCAGAGGTGTATATGCTTGTGTATGTGCAGATGTGCCAGAGGTGTATATGCTTGTGTTGTACAGATGTGCCAGAGGTGTATATGCTTGTGTTGTGCAGATGTGCCAGAGGTGTATATGCTTGTGTTGTGCAGATGTGCCAGACGATGTGCCTAGGGGCAGGCCAGAGGAAGATGGCAGCTGCCCTGTTCTCACACTCCACCACATTTACTTTTGACAGTCTTTGGTTGGACCTGGAGCTAGACTACCAGCCAGCAACTCCAGTGGCACGGGTTTGTTTTGACCCATAGGCTTCAGTCTGTCACGGTGGGAAGGCATGGTGGCCTAGTAGCAAGAGCATATATGCAGGCTGGTTATGTAACCCAGCCTGGCCTGAAACTCACTGTGTGGCCCAGGCTGGCCTACAGCTTCTGCTCCCCAAATGCAAGAGGCACAGGCCACCAAGCTCGGGTACTTCTTCCTGGTCACTTATCGCTAAGGAAGGGCACTCCCCCTCATTTCTCTTCTTTACAAGAAGTCTCAGATTCCCTGAGGAATCCCCAGGAGCAAAGTGCTGTAGATAATAGTTGTAGAGATTCTGGGTAAAGGGCGAACACGTGATTGTGTGGTAACGACATCAGTGTCTCCTGGACTCGTTGCTGTCAGGTGTTCCTGGGCTGGAACCTTGACCCTTCTCTGAATCTCTCCTTATAAGGTTTGAAAGCAGCTGCTTGAGACCGGTCCCTGAAACAGCAGCGAGAACCTCATGTTCCTGTAAGCAAGGATGTGTTGAAGGAAGACTCCGTTTATGAGAAATCAGGGCAGCAACAAAAGGCAAAAGGACAAAGTGAAAATGGAACTGAATAGCAGGTTCCAGGAAAGCTCTGGGTAGACTGATCTTGCTTGCAGTAAGATGGGCTTTGCCCCGCCTTGGCCTCTGTGAAGCTGTTCACTGATTTTTGTCACACCCTGGGAGAGAGCTTGGTGAACTTGGGAAGACGAGAGAACTTGTAGTTTGGATAGAGAAACAGAATGGGCTTTTCCATAAGAACAAGGGATGGAATTGGAGGATCCTCATTGCTTGATAAAATAAAATATAAATTCCTTTTGGGTTGTTTTCCCCCAGGCCCTGTGGACCCGCCCCCGTCTCCCACCTTTCTGTCTCAGCTCATATCTAATCTGAACCTTGGAGACGAAATGACCTGCATACCAGGAATGCAGCCAGAGTCTGCTGGCGGGACTGCAAACAAATAAAACAACGGAAGGAGGCTCCGGTTGGGTCCTTTTCAAATTACAGTCCTGACATTCTAAACAGTGTCAACAAAGTAATACGTGTTCTGGAGTGGGGGGCATCTTTTATTGGCATAAAGTATAGACAGTTTTGATTTGGGATGAGTTTCAGGACATTGCTTTCAAATGAGCACATTTTTATTTGCTTGCTAATACAAGTTTTTGTTCCACGGAGTTTTTAACTTTAAAAAAATTTTAAATGTTATTAGTGTGTGTATATGTGCACACATATAGGCACACATGTGCCATGGTGTGTATGTGGGAATAAGGCATTTTTTTCCAGGAACTTGTTCTCTGCTTCCACCTTGTGGGGCACGGGTCTCTCTTGTTTCTGTCACTCTACGTCAAGTGAGCTGGCCTGTGAACCTTAAGTTGTCATAAAATTATAAGAATTTTACATTCTCCCATCAACACCTCAAGGATGCTGAGATTAGTTTCAAGCCACTAAGTCAAGCTTTTTGTGGGATATGGGGAATTGAACTCAGGTTATCAGGCTTGTGAGGCAAATTATTTTACCCCCTGAAAAACACCTGGCAGGCCCTTACTTTTGTTTTTGAGAAAGAATCTTCAACAGTTGTACCTGGCCTGGAACTTGCTATGTAGCAGTGGGCGACCTTGAACTTCTGATCCTTATTCCTCTGCAGCCTCCAATCTACGGATATGGGCTTCTATCACCAGAACTGGCTTTACTGTTCTATGTTTTCTACACCATCCCATCTGAGACCTCTGTTCTTTTTTTTTTTTTTTTAAGATTTATTTATTTATTGTATATACTGTAGCTGTCTTCAGACACACCAGAAGAGGGCATCAGATCCCATTACAGATGGTTGTGAGCCATCATGTTGTTGATGAGAATTGAACTCAGGACCTCTGGAAGAACAGTTGGCGCTCTTAAGCTCTGAGCCATCTCTCCAGCCCTGAGACCTCCGTTCTTACAGTCAGTCTGCACATGTGGGTTTAGCCGCTGTCAGGTTTCAAAAGTAACCACTTAGCCTTCCTTGGTTGTGGAGTTCCGTGTTTAAACACTGAGGGCTGTAAGTGCAAACGCAGAGAAACACCAGTGGCATTAAGTCATTCCATGTGACTGCCTGGAAGTTTGACACTGGAAACTACACATAGCAGGAAGCACGGTGGATTTCTTTAGAAAGAGCATTTTCACTGAAAATGCGTGTAAATGAAAATTTTCATTTACCAAAAGATTTTCAGAATTAATTCTTTGAGATCTTTCAACTCCTCCCAGGTTCAAACCTCCCCCCTTACTTTACCTGCCAAACTTTATGTCATGTTTTTTCAAAATTACGCTCTCTCTCTCTCTCTCTCTCTCTCTCTCTCTGTGTGTGTGTGTGTGTGTGTGTGTGTGTGTGCGCGCGCGCAAGTGTGCGCTGTGGGGGAAGTCAGAGGACAGCTTGTGCAATGGCTTCCCTCACTGTGCATATAGGTTCTGGATATTGCTCTTGGTCTTCAGCTTTGGAGGCAAACACCTTTCCTCAATGACTGTCTCCTCAGCCTATAGCTCCTGTCTATTGAAAGATACTAGAGATGACTCAAGTTGTCTATGAGGGGATTATCCTCATCTCTCTGACCCTCCAATGTGAGAGTTAGCTGTAAGCATAAAGGCCAAGATGCTTTCTCCTCTAAGCTCATGCTATCAACTCCAGATTAGCTGAATATTGACCTAGTGACCCAGGTCTAAGTACTAGTCTAAGGTTTGTGGAAAATAATACAAGAAAGGAAGCATGTGCAGGAAAATTAGAATATCCAAATTAATGAAAATAAAAAGTTTGTTTAATATTTTCCATTGATAATTGCTATTAGGCTTTTTTTTTTGCATACATCCTTTTATCTCTTTCTTCTTGCAAGGGGAATACGGCATGTACTTCGTTTTATGATTTGTACACCTAACAATGTATGCTTGGCTTCATTCCATGGCCTCGTATACTGTGTGCACCATTATGTTAAATACGTGATTTGGTGGTATTCTCTGCAGTTGTATAATTTAACCTACATCCTATTATTGGCTATTTGAGTTGGTTTAAAATTTATCTTTACTACTGAGGATGGCACCAATGCTATTTATAGCCACAGCTGAGTCACCGAGCAAATGGTTACCAATATCCTTGTGACAATTGTCTGGAAGTGACTGCTGGGTCAAAGGGTAGAAGTGGTGGCGTGTTCATGAGAGGCTGATGGGAAAAGTCTTGTGTGTTAGTTACAGCCCGCTCTGGAGCTCCGGAACTTCCAAGAGGAGTCCAGCCCCAGCCACAGCCTCTTCCTTCTCCGTCATCTTGAGTATGTCGGCCATTTTCGTCTATCACTGGTAATGGCAGGTGCTACAGCTCCAAGCATTGTGGCCTCGAGTGACAGAGCCAAGCAGGAAGGAATGGAGCTGAGACAATTAAGGAGGAGAAGCCTACAGATACTTCAGGACAGTTGTTTTCTTCAGTGGTTCTAGGCAATCCCACTGTTGGTCTGTTTTTCAGACTAAACAGAATTGCTCTGACTTCCTTCCCCCATGATGACTCATCCCCGGAAGTGGGTCCCAGAGCACCTGAATCGGACCATGTTCTTTAAACAGAGGGAAGAGCCAGTCAGACACCAACAGGAAGTGTTGTTGGAGTGTGTGCAGGAAACCCAGATATTCCCCAGGCTGTGAAGTTCTGTAAAGCTCAGTACAAGTTTTTATTGACTGTGTACACTCAGGGTCTCAGAGACCTGAGTTTAGTTTATTAAAACACTCAGACACCCTTTAAGAAATGCTCAGGAGGTTCCAAGCATTCCTGAGGCAGTAAGTCATTTTTTTTGGGCAT